>NC_060109.1:335000-645000 GCF_021155765.1 Diprion similis | reverse complement strand
GTTTCAGGCATGAAAAGTTGAACCGATTTATCCTGGGTCAGTTTAAGTCAAGTTCGGATAACTTGAATCTGTTTCGAATCATTAATTGAAGTCAGATAAACTCGTTGGAGTCATGAGAAGTTGAATCGATGTATGCCAAGTCAATTTAACTCAATTTTGGATGTAGATATATATTTCCCGAGAAAGTGACTCAGAGTCAAGTTTATCAGAATCGTTTGAGAACTAGAACGTGCAGTGAGGAGTACAAGCTGAAGCAGCGAAATGATGAACTTCTCGTGTAAGAAGAAGCACCTTCAGGTGGTGAATATTTGTGTGCTGGTACCGAGAGGCGAGCGATTGCAATATCATCCGGAAGGCGATTGAGAGTGAAGCATTGATGCGAATGGAATGAGAGAATGATCGATACCGGAGCGATGAATATTTCATTGGTATTTGATCATCGCCTGGATAGGGGGGAGGGGGGGGGGAGGAGGAGGTTGCCGAGGATTGGGAATAGTTTCTCTGTTTTCGTGTAGACTTTTAGCCGGTCATCCCCTCGGCGAAAATACAAGCACCATAAAGCCAGGCATTTCACCCCCGCGAAAACGAGCCGCGAGGCCATTATTTATTTGCCGAATGAAAAGTGAGAGAATTATTCAAATTATTCGATTCATGAATACGGCCAATATTTCATCCGGATGCTAGAGAGAAGAACGGTTTCAAAGGGGTTCTTGTCATCACCGGCAAATCCGCAAGCAACCCTCCGGGTCTTCTTACGTGCACACCGTATGCGCGAAAGTTGTCTTCTTCTCTTCTACCCTTCGTCTTTTTTATACCTACTCTCTCGGAAACCTGTATATTACCGAACATGCGCGCCACTTGACTTGTCGGTGAAATTAATCGGCGACATTTCGTCGACCGAAAGCCATTCTCGAAGAAGAGAAAAAAGTTGTAAAAAAAAAAGAAAGAAAGAAAGAAAAGAGAGATAGCGAGAAAGAGAGGGCTGAGAATCACACCCCCACATCGTCGCCCGGTTAAGAAGAAGAAAAAAGTGGTTTGGAGACCGTGTTACGTCCTGAACGATATTTCACTTTTATGTTCCCTCGTTCCTTTCACTTCCTGCCCTCCGTCGTTTCTACTCACTATCTTCATTCATGGGGAATAATTTGCTGCGGTCTACAAGCGGTAATAGGGTCTTATCATACGTAAGCCTAGATCCGGGTAAGAATAGTGTAAAAACAGAAAAAAAAATCAAAATCGAATTCAAGTAAAAAGTTTTAACCAAATTTCAAACCACACATTTCTCACCCCCTTCCCTTTAGTCATGATTTGTGCTTTATGCCGGCTTGGAAAATGCGGAGCGCATTCTATTAATTACTCTGAACGATGGTGTCGCAGGTGTGGGTGGCGTTTTATTTCAATTTTTTTTTTCTCTTCTTTTTTCTACTCGTTGCACCGAGGGTTGGGAGAAAGAAACTACTTTACGAATTAATTGACCCCCGCGTTTCGCACGGAAGTCTTGATGCCCAGACGCAGCTAACCGTGTTCCCGTTTCGCAAACGATGTTCCAGCGGGGAATATAATAAAGTTGATAATGAAGTTGAATACTTTATAATCCGTGAGGCCTGAGCCGTTCGTCTCCCTGTGTTCCTCGTGTATAATGGATTATTATACGTAATACCGAGGGAAGAGGGTAAGGGCGTGAGACTAAGAAGGGAGGAAACAAGTGCCCTGGCTGAGCCTCAAATGGCCGATGAAATAGATAAACAACCGCGAGACCGAGAGACTTGGACCCGCCGAATCTCCTCGAGCAACCCCTTGAAAACTTATCGTGCCTGAGTCCCTCTTCCGCGTACGGTTAAAGCAATTTCCGCTTCATGTTTACCTTTCGAATGTCTATTATAAGCCCGGTGATATTCATCCAGGACACTCGCTTCGCGCTGTGTGTATTCGACGAATTTTCCATTTTCATCTAGGCGTTACGCTTCCACTTCGATCTCAACTCTTCTCTCAATCGAAACTGTGAAGTAATTTTATATCAACGAGGCAGGGTTGCGAAAAAATTTTTAACGAATACCTTGACTTTGCCGTTTTTTTGCGGAAAAGTATGCAGTCATTGTGATTCGGGTGGCAAAGTAAAGTTGAAGTGTAATAATGAACGGGATTGGTATTGTTTTTTTTTTTTTTTTTTTTTCTTTTTTGTTTTTTCTTTTGATCGTAAGAATTCATTCTGTGAAAAAGTTTTTTTCATTTCCCGTTTCAGACAGGTTAAAAACCGCGTTTATAATAACGTGTATAATTCTTCAAGGTAGAATTGTATAAGATTTGCAAATTTTTAAATATATAAATAAAATAAAAGCAGGGGGGAAAAAGAGAGGAAAAAAATGATCCCAAGATCGTAAAGCGTCTCGTTTATGGCGACTCGCGAAAGAAAACCGGCATCAGCTGTCCGTTTTGACAGGGTTGCTTGAATGTAGAATAAGAAGCAGCTCGGAGCTGAGGCGTAAATTCGAGGGCGTGAAATGAGCCGCGTCTGAATAACTTCCACCACCCCCGAGTTTCGCGGGAATTTTGCAATATAACGCGCTGTTTCATTAGACCACGATCATGAAAAGTTCATCAAAATAGTCTCTCGGGGAAATTGTCGTGCGTGTTGAATGTCGAACGGGGTGGAAAAGCTCTTTCGTAAAATTGAAAAAAAATTTCGAAATTTTCACCCCATAAAAGACGAACGATACTGATTCCGAAAAGCCGCTATTTTCTATTCAGCAGATCTGGCTTCCTCTGGTGAAAAGCTCGTCCGGAGAGCCAAATAAACTCTCGTCCTGCAAGCTCTCGCTTTCTCTGCACTCGCGGTGTGATTGCAGTACCTTCACCTACCGCAGGACGAGGAACACAAATTGCTCCGGGAGAATTCAAAGTCTGATTGTGAAGTTGCGAAATTTAGCGAAACTCGTACATCAGCCGGAACCGGCGGCATCGCCTTTCACCTTCGACGAACAGAATTCAACCAGTTTCGTAAATTTCCAACGGTCATGATTTTTGTCTCGATCTCTCTTTAATTTGGATACTTTTCACAAAGAAAAAACGCTACTTTAATCACGCTCGACGGATTTTCTCACTGCTTTACAAAAAGTCTTTGATAATTCTTTTCAAAAAAAATACTTTATAACGTACATTCGAAAGAAATTTGGAGACGACGATTGAATTTTGACAAAAAAAAAGCAATTTATCAAAGCAACAAAATAAAAAAAAAAAATCCATCCCATCGTCACTGCGGATTACTGAAATATCTTTTGAAACTTCTAACAAATTGAAGGAAAAAAAAAAAAAAAAAAAAAAAACATGCAACAATTTCAGGCTTCTTTATGACGCGAAACGATATGCATCTTGTATGTAAAACTGTTTCTCAGAATGACTTGCGGTCGAGTTTGGGACCAAGTCGCCTGCAACTTCAAAGTTACCTCCGTCACTAGGTAAAAGCTACCCCAGTTTCGCCTGAAGGTAAGTTTGTCTACCGTCGAATTGGCCAGGGAGCTGAACTCCGTTGAGACTTGCAGAGAAAACCAAGCCAAAGTTCACTTCATGGTCACGTATTGTCGGCCAATTAACGGTGTATCAAGACTGCAGTATTATTGAAGAATGCGGTTCGATTCTACAGAAATTAGTTCTACAGTGAAAATATTCCGTGTAGAATATGTTCAACAGACTTGTTTCTAATTATATATATTTCTAATAATATAATTCTGCAAAAAAATATTTTACAGGGAAATTGTTCTACATACTCGTTTCTACAGAAATATTTTGACTACTGAATATTTTTCTACCTGTACAAGAAAATCATTGACATAAAAAAAATTATACAACATATTCCCTTTTTGTATG
The DNA here is from genome assembly GCF_021155765.1 of Diprion similis. Taxonomy (NCBI): domain Eukaryota; kingdom Metazoa; phylum Arthropoda; class Insecta; order Hymenoptera; family Diprionidae; genus Diprion; species Diprion similis. The sequence continues at coordinate 641,136 of NC_060109.1, read as the reverse complement.
GAAAGTATTCTGTAGAAAAATACTTTCGTAGAAACGAGTCTGTAGAAAATATTTTGTAGAATGTTTGCCCTGTAGAACTGATTTCTGTACGACCGATCCTCCTCCTGTTTCAAACATGTTACAACAAATTATCTTCATCGAAAAATAAATTTCGTACGTATCGAGATCGTAAAATATTTTCGATATGAAAATTCTCGAAAATATTGAAAATATGCTGGAAAAATAACGACGGATAAAAATTTTCTCAACTTACCCGAAGAGTTTCGTTCGCACAATTTTTGTGTTTTTGTGTTTATTTTTTTTTTTCCTCTTCTTTTTTGCAGGCAAATATTTTTACACAAGTTTAATTAAAAATTTGATAAAAAATCACACGATATAAATTCATACGGATATATGATTCGGTAGAATGTAGAAAATATCGTGGCGCCGTGACGCGTCCGAATTAAACAGAGAATCATTTCAAACAGTTAGTTGATGATTTTCCGAGGCGGGAAACACGTTCAACCGGTTATAAATAATTCCATTGAAAGCAGTAACAACACCGGCAGCAGTTCGGGTTGCCATTTCAATATTTGACCGTCCGTAATGCTTTATTCTGTACGGTATAACGCATATAATTTAACAGAGTCGCTTACACAGGGAAACGCAAGCGTGCCCCCCGAGTGGGGGGTGAATTCGAGTGGACGGGATACAAATTTTCCAAAAATTCGTTCGGCTTTTGTTGGGTGTTTTGTTCCCCTCTGGCACACAGCCCGGATAAATACGAATCGAATTTTCAACCACGTCGCGTATTCGATAACGCCTCTCAATTTTTCTCCGTAATTCCACCCCCCACCCCAATATTCCCTGACAACAAACGCGGTTTTGTTACTTACACGTCGCGTTTTACCACGAGCGGGATGAAATTTCCGTTAAAAGAACCCAATTATCCCCTCGGACGTTAATAATTTATTCCCTGGTAAAAACACGCCCTGTTTTCAATCGCGCAACGCTTTACGTTACATGCAAATTAATGCTTTATATGCTACATCTGCTGAATAGAACCCTCAAGTAAATGCAGCGAAGGGATGCGACCAACGTACCTGGCTTTAAAATTTTATTAACAACTTTTTTCTCCACGTTTTTCGATACGTGACTCGAATTCCTTCAATTTTATAGAAATCATTTTTGACGATTTAAAAAACATTCTGAAAAAGAAAACTTTTTATAAAATTTTAAGGTCACTCCCCCTGCGCCGTTTTTCCCGCCCACCCTTATTTTATATATATATGTGGTAGCGATACTAGCATCGAGGGTGCTCATCCCTTCAGCCCTGAGTTCAGAGCGCACAACAATTGGGTGAAGTAGAAGCCGATGCGAATCGTACGCGGACCGATTCACTTCTGATCTTTTCGACTGATATCAGCTCGCTTTTATTACCATCAAACTACTAGCGCCATCTGTCAGCCCGTAATGGTTTGCCGAATCAATCCAGTGTATGTCCGTATATTCGTATTGAGGGTACGTGACGGTGTTTGAGGCTTCTTGTCTCACTATCACGCCCACATATATATAAAAAAAAACTGCCACAATATCATTATTTTTCCTTTGATTGACAAAATTTATATAAATTTTGATAGCAAACTGTTTCTTTGATTTCTCAATTGAACAGGAAATTAGAACGTAATCTGAACATCAAAAAATTTATGGTAACCATACTGAATTTTCGATATCTCGCGTAATATTTGAACTCTCGATTTTTATGAGAAAAGAAAAAAAAAAAAAAAAAAAAACTCTGTCTCGGTAATTTCAAACATTCGATATCAATTGTGGGTCCGAAAGTTTTTAAATTAAACGATAAGTTCGACGAGAAGGAAAACAAACAGTAACAAAAAAAGTAGCCCGAACATTTTGTGAGAAAAAAAAAAATAAATAAATAAAAATAAAAATAACAATTCTGTGAATTCGGAAACAAGAAATGAATTTTTCAAACTTTCGGCATTATTTCCCAAACATTTTCCGAAAGCTCCCGAAGAAGAATATGCCTCTTGAAAATTTCATGCCATAATGAAAATTTGAGAAGTACTATAAACTTTGACGGTTTAATCACTTCGGCGCTAAACTTTATCGCCGAGAGAGTTGAAACTCAGCAGGTTTCGAGGTTCGTTCAGACCTTTCGCTATAACCCTGAAGTACGGCCAGAAGTCGCACGTCTCACGTGTTTGTAATTACAGAGCATAGAAAAGCCGGTGTAAAGAGCGTCATTAGCATCCTTTGGATTCTTTAAATCAAATTCATGCACACACACACACACACACACACACAGTCTGGGGGACGAAACAAAGCACTCAAATGCAGCAGCACAAGTATTCGCAATTTTAGTGCAATTTGTCGCAGTGGGTTGTTACGCAGCCTTCAAGAGTCACTCGAGCGCCCAGAAATGCCTGGAACACTACATATTTCGTTTTCTATTAAATTCCATTTTATTCTACCCTTCAGATTTCTGTCATCGAGGTCACGTTTTGCCTGAAAAACTATCCAGGAAAATCGAAACAGCCGATATTTTCTAAGTTTGAAATCAAAGTTTCGATACTTCGGCGAATCAAGTCGCTTCTTTTCATTCGTAGTTTTCGACCGTCACTAACGACCCAAAGCACAGTAATTTCAATTTTCAATCATCTCTCCTGGAACTTTGAGCTCTCTGCAAAGGTGACTCAAAATTCCTGAGTCGCCAGAAATTTGAAATTAATTTCAGTGCTTGAGGTTTTTGAATGGAAGAATTCCGAAATGCAAAAACGGATTCCGACGTTATGATGGTCACTTTCGTTCTATGAATTATTCTCCGCTCCGGAAGCAATTATCACTTTTTCCACTCACGATATTATACGTATAATGTATTAAAGCTACGAGTGGTAAAGATCGAGATCGAGCTTTCGACGAGTCCCCCAAAGCTTCGAACATTTGTTATGCAAATAGAGCTGGAACTCAGCAGACTAAGACTTACTCACACGTAACGCCTCCCCCCCCCCCCCCACGATCGCTCTCTCTCTCACTTTCTCCTTTACTCTCTTTGCTCCGAAGAATATCAGGCTCAGGTACTTTGTCCGTTGCGTAGCCTCTTTAACTGCCTGTTTGATCGCCCCATAAAGATATTCCATAAGAATTAATGACTATCGTCATTATACCTCCCTGCACAAGATTCTCAACGTCTCGGGAAGGAACAAATTTTTGTCCTCAAAGTTTATCGCTTCTTGAATCGCGGATCGATCGCTAGGACAGGATGTCGTCGATTAGGGTGAAGGAAAATTGGTAAACACTGCTTCACCCATTAATTCTGACTACTTGAACCAACGGAAAAGGAAACTGGTTAGAAGAATTCACAACGACGATCCACCAGCAATACTGTTCAGATCACAGAAGCAGATCAAAGTCAGAGGACTAATTCAAAGGATCATTCATTACAACGATCAACAGCTGCTTTGAACTGGCTAATTGAAAGCTTCATGGATCGGTAACTCCTGCAGGCTAGATTATACGAGTTTTCAATCCCGAGTCGAAGCTTTGACAGGAGAAACCTGATGCTTCATCCCTCAGGTAATCCATGCCGATGCAAACTTAACTTGGCTTAGTCAGGTTTTCTTCAGGCAGTCCATATTAAGATCAACCTGATGTGGTCCTGGTCAGAGTGACATCATTCAGTCGTTCTCAAAATTTTCCTGTTGCGTTCCTGATCAGGTTGGCATCAGCAAGATCTTAAGGTTTGCCTGTTGCTCTCTTGATCAGGGCCTAATCAGACCCAAATCAGGCAAACTCAACTACACCGTGTCTAATCGGATCCTGACTAATCCTGAAACTGGGCATCATGGGAGAACTTGTCGTTCTCGCGATAAAGGTATTAGATGACTTGTGATTAGCCGTGACCATCTACCTTTAAAATCGTTTCCCCAAGTCTAATCAAGCTGCACTTTGACTGTCCTTGTTAAACGCCTGATGAGGCCCTGATCCAGTTCTGATCAATACCTGATCGACAGTAAGGCAAGCTTGATGGAGTGACGATCCCGACTAGATAAAAATTTCTACCCCACCAGGGCCTGACCGTTGAATATGATCAGGGCCTGACGAATACGGACTGATCAGGCGATTGTAAAAGACTGCGTTACAAGCCTTATGAAGTCCTTATGATGCATTCCGACGTCAATATCAAGTCGGGATGCTCAATCAGGTTTGAAACACCTGTCACCTCGGTCTAAAGGATCCCCGTTAAGGCGAGAGGATATTAATACAGGAGGTATATCGACATCCACAGGTCAGAGTGTGAGCTGACGAAAAATCGCGAAGATCGCGATCCAGGCTGCAGTTGCAGTTCATCTTCTTTATTGGAATTCCTTGAATTTTTCCACGGAAATTCCAGCCGTCGGAACGGGTTAACTGCCACTCTTGCACCGCGTCGCTTCGCGCAGGTTCCTGTGCAGCAGTCGTTGGATCGAATAAGGTTTAATCAATTCATCAGCCGCCCTCCCGCGATGCTCGGAAGGCTTGCTTGCCTGACGGTTTCGCTCCTTCTTCTCGTTCCTTTTTCCGACCTCGTTTGCCTGATGCTCAAGCATTTCGTGTCTTTTCCTTGATAATGCAGTGTTCGATAGAAATGCAAGAATCAAACGGTGATAAAAGTTCACACAGAGATTGTCTTTGCGGACACGATTTTTTTGTTTGTTTTTTTCGAAGAAATTATCACTTGCGGTCATTGTGCCATTTGAACAAGTTTCGGAGAGAAGCTTTTCAGCACAAACTTGGTTATAAATACTCCATTACTTACGGAGTAAGTTTGTGACGAATATCAAAAAAGAAACTGTCGTAAAACGTGGTAGAGTTAGGAAAATGTATATTGCTTTACGTTTTTCAAAAAAATTTTTAAAATGAATCACCCTGCGGTTCCTCTATCCTACTGATTACGAGCTTTCCGAAATGAAAGGCTGGTGCAGGGGATGGAAAGACCTGTATTGAACAGGGACGGTAAAGAAAGGCATAAAAGAAACACTTACTATCGACTAATAAATTCGACTCGGGGTGCAGATGGGATCCAGGATTGGGAGGGTGCGAGGGTTAAGCCCGTGGGCTTAGAGCTCCGTCCGGAGGGGGGATTTCGGTATCTGGGTGCCGCCGACGAGCCGTCGATACTGTAACGCTAAGTGATTTCGAGAAACGTCGAGTTCTCGAGTTTCGTGTGGGAAAAGTGGGTCTGGGTACCAGCTACCAGCTACCAGCTACCAGCTACCAGCTACCAGCCCACCCGGGCGCTAAGCGAGGGCAGTCATTAGCCGAAAACTTCTAAGCTGTTTAGTCGTGATAGGGTTAGCCCTCGAGAAACGATATCCCGACATGTATCTTCAGCTACCGCTCAACCACTAGGCGTCTTGAAATTTCAACGGACATTCGATTTCCGCCGAGTATTCGAAAGCTATACGTGGTTTGAATATATTAACCTCATCCAGGATCCTCCAGTGCCTGAAAACCGGATGTCGGAAGTCTGTAATTAGAACCGCGTAGCTGGCTGTTAATTCTCCCCTCAACGACTTCCTGCACAGACGACGACGTCACCAGAGTTTATCATCACAATTTTCAAGTCCCGTACAAGATTTTGAAAGAAGTTCGAACAGCGGGCAACAACTTCGAGGAATCAAGTGACGAAGATTTATTATCAGAGTCAAGGAAATTGCGAAGGTTCTTCCAAAATTCTAACTTCGATGAATGTATGACTAATTCGTTAAAAGTCAGGGAGCAGAATTTTTATCTTAGCGATCAAGATCCTATCGATGATGAAAACGTGAGGAAAATAAAGAAAACTCTGAGATTTAATCACCTCTCAGCTGTTTCTAGACTAGACCCTTTTGCCGATGAACGAATACACCCTGGGTTATTCTTTATTTGAATAACGGCTACGGCGGTATCTGCAAGAGCCGCAGATTGCGAAGGGATGGTAGCGATACCCTTCATCCAAGCCCCTCTCTTCACGGGAGAGACAAGATTCAAACGACCCTTGGCTCGGCCCAGCGAAGCCCACGTGATGCATGGTTAATATCTGGAATCGCTGGGTCAGGCGAGCGAAGTAGGGTGCCAATAAATTACGCCGATAATATATATCGCAAACTTTCCCTCCCCTTCTCGATTTCCCCGATTTCGTCTCCCCCGCACGCGCCATCGGTCATTTCGTTCCTGATTCCCAGGAGCGTGAATCCGGATGATCCTGGGCGCCGTGTTTTGTCAATGCTTGGGGGGTGCGCCTACGGAATGAAGCTTTCCTCCAGGGACCGAGAGGGTATCGGGGAATGAAAAGGGTGGATCGACTCTTGGCTTAAACTTCTCGGCTTTTGAGCTATAATTTTCACAAGGTGACGCTGATAATAACGATCTTGCGTCAATTCGAATACCTCGAATTCATTTCCTCGTCGTGCACAAGAGGGTGCTATTAAAGATCAAGGAAAGATCAAGGAGTCAAAAATTTTTAACAGAAAAAATCTTGTACACCGTAGTTTTTTACTTATTTTAAGAGAATACGAACCGATTGATTCACTGTTTAGAGTGACTAATGTAACGGAAACTGAGGCGTTGGGTTATCGAACGAGTGTCCCACCCTTGCTCGCCGTCTGAAAACATCATGATAATGTACTGAAAGGATTCCTGAGCTCGCTTAACGTTTGATCTTAAAAAGATGAAAATTTCCATCTTTAGTGTTCAACGTCGTGTATTATTTCCTTCCCTCTCGTTTTACGTGAATTCGTTTTCTCCTTGTGACAGAAAAGTTGAATGATCTTCAAGACTTCTGAAGATCAGAGACAAGCAGAAACGAAATAGAACGGAAAGGAATAAAATGTAATAATAATAAATGTCAAACAGAGAAAAGTGCGGCAAGTCATCCGTACACATCCTGGAGTGGCTGAGTGGAGCTTCGAAACGGTCGAAGCTAGGGGTTGGTACGCATAAAAAACAAAAAAAAAAAAAAACATCTCCCTCCCCCACCCCCGCTTTCCAGCATGGTTCAACACACACGTTACACGTCGTATCGAAGTATCTATATATATATATATATATACATGCATGTATGTGTGATTTCACGTGTGCAACGAACCGTGTCTATATATAGGTATTCACCTTACACGGAGCAAACGACCATACAAAAATGATTTCCCACGGGAGTGATACCCGGGCTGCGTAGCGCGTGCCTGTGGTAAATAATTGTAAACTTCCATCAGTCCAACGTCACACGGTTCGAGTCACACGGATCTGTGATAACTCCCGTATCACGGGAATCTCTTAAATTTAATTGTTTTGCCATATTTTCGATGAAAAATTGCTGTCGAATATGCGACTGAAGTTGTTTAAATCGATATTCTGAAACTTGTTTATAAAATTGTTTATTCGATTTCGGATAATGAAGGCATAAGCTGAAGCATCGCTCAGTGAAAATTGAATATTTTGTTTAACTGGAATTTGGTTGTTTTGTTTCAAATTCCATTTTCATGTTCAAAGAAATCACAGATCTATAACCAAAACCAACCAAAGCTCAATTTAGCGTTAGCTGATCCCACCGCTGTCACCAAAAATTTTTCTTTTTAAGTCCAGAAGGAGGTTGAATTATTCTTGAAACTCGAGGATCGATCTCGACTTTAACCTTGTCTCGAAAATCGTAGATGCCGTGAATCGATCAAGCTGTGACGCAATCTGTCGCGGCACGAGACCCTCGAGGTTCTCGGGTTTCGAGAGGCGGGTGGCCGGGGTGAGTAGACGAGAGACTGCGGAGCTGGGGCGAAAATTCTCGAACGATAAAATTCATCTTGAGCTATTAACGAGGGAAAATCGGGAGGCGTCGCGACGTCCTTTCGGACCGCTCAATCGACTCCTCTGTCAAGCAGGGTGGAAATTTCAAGCGATATTCCGAAGGCTGAACCGTTCAAAAGCTCGCGCTTCGTTCCTTCTCGCGATAATCGGGGCCCCCAATTTTTTGGGCCCTTTTTTTTCGTTCACGTTTTTTCACGGCGACCCTCGTCCTGCATAATATATATTGAACATGGATATTTATACACTTGGAGTGTTCATCAGCTCAGCAATAACGACCGTACACCATTATCGGAAAAATTTTTACCTTACGCTCGCGTGTTTTTCTCCGATCTTTAGCGTTCCGTTTTATCTTCTTTTCTTTTCACTCTGGTCCATCGTATTTCAACACCACAACCAGGCTGTTGTATGAATGTGTACGATAATTTGATTTAGTCGGTATTTCAATAAGTTATACATCGATAAGAATAATGATAGAGAAAAAAAAAAAAAAAAAAAAGAAAACAACCGTGAACAAGGGAGGATGAAAACAGTTGAGGAAAATCGACGAGAAAATTGACAATGTATTCGATCGGGTGGAAAACAGCTGGTTGAATGTATGTGCTTGTATTTTTCGTGCAGAATAAACAACCAATAACGCGCACGTTTCTCAGGAGATGCCTAAATTTCATGATTTTATTTTACACTCGACTTGAAGTTCCTCCGAGCATGCTTAGATCAAGGATCATGATAGAAAAATAGGAGTCAGAATATACAGAGCGGCTAAAGAAAGAGAAAAAATAAGAAGGAACGTAAAAGTGAAAAAAACGCGACGACGGTACAGAATCGCATTCCTAGTTGAAAATTAAATGTTTTTATTTATTTCAGAAATCGATATCGGTAAATAATGAAAGTTTTCTGCTGTCAAGTAAAAGTTAAAGGATCGATAATGATATAATCAATTCCCAGGACATTTCACTGCATGATTTGAGCAATGAGAGAGATCCTCGTCTTCTGTTTGTCAAGATCAAATGATTCTCCATGATGAATATTTTTACGTGTAATTATTGCAAATTACGTCATCGTGAGTCTAACGTTAATGCGTTACTTCTGAGGCTCTCACGCATGCCGTTATGACTCGATTTGAATCCCCCAAAGCCGGTGTTGATTTGATTTTCTCACGGGCTAAAGCACGCGAAAGCTTCGTCAAATTTAGTGGCCATAGCAAGGCACTCGATCCTCCAGCAAATACAGAAATTTCTTTACTTTCTTTTTCTGTAATCAAGCCGGCCATCAAAACTCAAAAATAAATAGGATGATACTTGTGTTCAATACTGATAAAAAAAAAAAAAAAAAAAAACAACAGATAAGTTGTTACCGTGTAGAATCCATAAAACGAAATTTTTTTCGTCGGTAAAGATTTTCAAAACTTATGACGATAAAAACGATAAATTTTACTTTCACATTCTCACTAAAAAAAAATAATCATCCACTCAAACTGATCGCTTTAAGGCAGTGAATATAAAGTCAACCAATGAACGTCTGATCCCTTCAAATATATAAAAATGATATTTCTCCTTTCGTCAAAAAATATTCTCTAATCCTCCATAGGCATAAGCTGTCGGTATATTTCTGTATCCTTCCCCGATCGGATTACGGACCGTTTTTTCGCGGCTTGGTTGAAGCAGCAAAACGTTTCAGCTGGTTATATAACTACGAGCGTAGAGCCAACGGCCGCCAAAGGAGATGAAAAAAAATATATACGGAGGAAAAAAAGGGACGACAAGGTTCAAAGAAAAAAAATCAAAAAATATGAATAATTTTTCTGAAAAGTCTGAAAAAAAAAAACGAAATGAAATAAAAAAACAACAAGAAAAAAGGATGAACGAAGGTAAATTTGAAAAATTCAAACTCGTCGAAAGATTTCCTGTTACGGGTATTCGAAATATATATTTTTTGCAAACGCAGCGCGTGCGAATAAGTCGGGGGTGTCGAAGGGTTCGCGTCTATCGTCGAAAAAGCAGGAGACGAAGAGGTCTATTTTATGGGGGCGAACCCTGGGTGGGAATAAAAGGAAATTTTACGAGATACTTTTTATTCCTGGAACCGAAATCCAGCCCCTCTTTCATCCCTCTTTGCATATAAAGATCGTTCGCGATACCCCGTCGCTGCATCCTCGTCTCTCGCCAAACCTCGGCTTCGTCGCTTCTTCCCCGCCATTTCCGCCTCGTATTTACCCACCCCTTGTCCCTTTGTCACTCAGCATGCGTGTCCCTCTTCAACCCTTCAAGCTCCGGGCTCACAGCCCGGTAAAATCCTTTGCAAACCAAAATTTTCTTGCCCAATTTTTCTACCGAATGTCGTCCAATAAACCCACGGAATCAAGTATTTCAGACCATCCATGTTTTGGGATCGACTTGTAATCTTCTGTTCACTGGTTTATCGTTTTTTTTTTTTTAAATCGATTCGGTAGTAATTTTTAATATCCTCAAAGGCTGAATCAGTTCGAATGAAAAATCAAGTACCTAAATAAGAAAAGATGTTTTCAAAAATCCAAACTTATCTTGAATCATTTTTCCGTAGTCTGTAAACATCTTAAATAATTATCATTTTCAACCCTCTCGTTGTTAATTAATTGTCGAACTTATTTCAGACTTCCAATCAAAATCTAAGCTGCAAAATTTCTTTCAACTTCTCAGTGATCCAAAGTGGGACTCCGTGCGTAGAATATTTTAGAAAAAGAATCCGTCTAGAAGGAAGAACAAGAACAAAAAGAAAAAAAAAAAAAAACTGAAAAAATATACAACCCTACGACCTCGTTTAGGGTTCCCTGAGGATTCTCGAGAGCGATGCAAAACGTGACAGTTTTCCCTGTACATACATATACGTATCCATTATTTTTTCCGTCTCCTTACTTTACACGCCTTTTCTTAATTTCGGATGAAATTTCTTCTTTCACCCTTAAACCTGCTCCATAAATTCTTCTCCAGGTAAGCAAAAGTGGGCAGACAGACAGTCGTATTTCCTACTAGTGGAACGTTAGGAATTCATAGCAGACGTGAGAAATATGTTTATTTATAAATTAAACAACTCACGACTCTCTTTCCCTCTCGGCTGCTTCTTAAAAAATAAAGGAGAGGCAGATAGTTAAGCTCGCTTCGTTTAGATATTGTTCCTTGCAGGTAAGAGGGTGTGAGTCTAGCAACTAAATGCAAATGAAACGTTCTTTGCCTTGCTCGTTTGACCCGTTTCATTTTTTCTTTTCTTTCTTTTTCATTTTTACTATTTCTCCCTCCCTCCCTCCCCCTCTCTCCCGCCAACTTTTCAACATATTTTTCCGCTATTTTCTTCTTGGTCGCGTTTCTGGAGCGGTTAAGTTTCTGACGCGGTTTTAGCATGCAAGCTCCTCCATCAACTCTGTATATAATTATAGACCTCGGCTACGGGTAATCAAAAAAAAAAAAAAGAAAGAAAGAAAAAGTAGAACCTACTCTGCAGGAAATTACGAACAGAAGGTAGGCGCGGAAACTTTTTTTTCCCTCTTTTACGAGCTTGTTTTTTTCATCAATCGTTAGGTGTTTTTTCGGAAGCTGAGTAAGCGTAAATGGGCGTGAAAAAAGAAAGGAGAAAAAAAGAAATTAGGACAAGTCGATCATCTTACTTAACTCGCGCTTGTTTGCATTGTTTTACATTATTATTGTTGGGTTCTCCTTCAGTATCGTAAGCCTAAGGAGAAATTTCGGATAACGTTATTCACTATTTAAATCCTTACTCAAAATGTTAACAATGTAAAAAATTTTGTCCGAAAAAGGCTAAAACGAAACAATAAGAACACCTATAGTCAAATGAATAGTGCTAGATATTTGGAATGAAAAAATATTCCACCCAAAATTCATCCCCCTCTCAGGATCACAGTAACACAAAACAGAAATTCTCTATTGCAGACTCACAGGCGTTGTGAACAAAAAAAATAAAATAAACTAAATAAACCAAAAAAATAAATAATAATAAAGCTTTGGCTGAATGAAAAGTGAGACTTGTACATTCGCGAATTTGTACGAAATGAAAATAAATATCCTATTCCTTGATGTGTTTTTCCTCAATTTTTACCCATACATATATGTTATATATATATAAGCAGGGTACGAAAATCTTGAAAAATGCTGCGCCCACTGATTTCTGGGCTTTCAATCTCACGCTTTCTTCCCTTCACCCTCTTCTTCTCTTCACACGTTCTCATTTCCTTTTCTTCCCTTTTCTACCTTTTTAATTTCACGTCTCGCCGAAATCATTTTGACAACGTGGCTATGGATATAAATATAGTTCTTCGCAAGGATGAAGCCTGGGGTTTGGGCTATACCACCCCCTGAAGATCCTCGCGTGAATATGGCACGTTATTTGAAGAAGAAATCAAGATCGAGTATCTAACACCTGCGCAAGCACGAGGCGTTAAGGGTAGTAGAAATCATGGCGTGATGGAGGAAAGGAAAAAGGAAAGAAAATTAAGTAGAATCTGAGAAAATAATGTCGGAATATGCTTCCCCTATTTTTTAGTATACTCGTACATACATATCCTCGTTTCCGTTGAAATGTAAAATTTTTTAACCTCAACTTTTGTCGCGTATTATTTTTACTTGTCAAATTTTCGATTTGTGTGTGTTTATTTTCTCGCCCGATTTTTCCCTCTTCTTTTTCCCCTCTCTTCTCATCGTCACCTCAAATTGACGTCGCAAGTAAAACGGTGCGCCGCTTTGAATCATGAGATATTTCTCTCGGAGTTTTTTTCACCCTTCGCATCTTGAGGTGTACCTACCTACGGCAGTTGTGCAGAGTTGGCGCGGGACTCGAGTTGTTGAGAACGCAACAGTGTCGTAAGAAAAACGCGTTTCCACCCTCCTGGCACACTTCAGCCTCCTCTACTCTCTGTATTTACGATTTTATACGTACGCGCGAGGAGCACTTGGCAAAAAGAAATTTTCCGAGCTCCCCGAAAGCGTTTGACAAATTTTAACACGAATCAAAGCTCGATGTGTTGTATTCCGTGCGGTGAGAGAAGAGAGAAAGAGAGATAGAAGAAAAGGCGAAAAAACAAAGACGAGGGTTAAAGAAGTTAAATATCGATAGATAAAATAATATGAAAATTAGGGGATGATGAGAGAAAAATATTCAACGCGAAAAATTCCTGAGCTTCAGGACAAGAATCCTGAAGCTCAGCTGATTACAATAAATCGCATTAATCGCTGCTCAATTTCCTGAATGAAACTTTTTTCAAATCACAATATTTAACAGTTTGAGTAGATAAGTTGGGAAAAAAGTGTTCTGAAAAATGAACGAATTCATTAAGCTCGTCCAGGAATCAGAAATTTTTGTGAAAGCTGTTGTTTATTTTTCGATAAGAATCGTTAACGAGGATATTAAAATATCTCGAAGACTTCTTATTGCAGAAGTGAGATTGCCGGGTGAAATATTATGTTTTTATACGAACGTAATAATTTCCAACTTTCCGTACGGTTTTACGACCACTTTCTCTTTCCCTCTTTCTCTTCCTCTCTTTCGCTCTTTGGCAAGCAAAAATTGCGCGCCGCACCCTCGATACACAAAAAAGTTTTAACTCCTTTTTTTTCTCGTTATTTTTCATTACCGCGAGCTTAATTACCGCGACCGTGCAGGGTTCAAATTTCTGCTGGAATATTTATCAGGAGAGTCGGAGAAGGGGAAAAAAAAGAAAGAAAAGAAAAGAAAAGAAAAGAGAAGAGAAATGAGATCACCGCGGGGTGGAGGCTGCCTTTTTTGGCCAGTAATCGACTCTCGATGTGCGAGAGATTTATTCACTGAGCTTGATCCCAGTCGTGAATTGATACAATATAATATACCGAAAATGCCGCCCCTTAGTGCCAATTTATATTGCACGACGAGAGTTCTTTGAAAATTTCAAACTGAAGAAAAAAATATACCAACGTCTTACCGCCCATTTTGAAATCTTGTATTATTCTGCGAAATGAAACTACGTGAATACCGTGATAAAATTTGCAGAACAACGAGTAGAAATCTGAGTATAAAATAAATCGATAATAAAAGTGTAGAAATTTAGAAGTTTTTTTTTTTTTTTTTTTTTTTCAACAGATGGTGAAAATCGCAGATAAGCTTTTTGATGGTTTATAATGTTAATTGGTTTTCGACAAAAGATTAACTCGAAGTGAAAATAATATCTGATCTGGAATTTAGGGGAGGGTGGGGCAAAGTGAGACTCTTAAAAAAATAATGCCTAGAATCAGAATAAAATGTTTAGTTTTCGTATGAACAATTATGTTTAATTATTATCTAGCTTTCTCGAGAAAAATTAATCGTAAATTCAAGTTCAGAAAATTATTTGACTTTGACGAGTTGAGAGTAAAGCACAACTTGAAACGCTTCGCGTTATCGAGTAAATAATTTCCGAATAATTCATATTCAAAAAAAAGTTGAGGTGTTTAATTTTATCCCTTGGTATTTAAAAAATTTCAGGAGGCTCATTTCACCCCCAAATTTTTTGCGATATCAAAAATTTCAAGGGGTCCACTTTGCCCCACCCTCCCCTATAACTGGACTAAAACTACTTTATTTCAAATTTTCTGGCCTGAGTGAGAAAACCGATTTTATTCCCGACTCAACCGCAATGTTAACTTTTTCAACATAAAAATCGGAAGAAAAGTGTCATATTATTCCCTCTTAACTTTCATCCCTTAATCTAAACAACCCTTGGGAATAATCTTCGACTTTATTCCCTTTTCAGGTACACAATGTACTATTAATTTTCTACCGAGGGCAATATTTATCGATCATGTTGAAAGGTGAAACCACAACTAGAAATTCCTCTGATTCTACTTCTCGAAAAGCTAAGCGACTCAGGGGGTAACTAAGATGGCTTTTTTCTCGGGGTAAAAGTCAAGCGGCAGTGATCGGAAAATCCGGCGTCCAGTCCTTGGTAGTGGAAGCATCGTTTCCGGGGTGGAATTAAGCCGGCGATCCGAGGCAGCCCTCGAGGTTAAGCCAGGAAGTTGGCATGTCCGTTTGAGAAATCTCATTGTTTACGAAGGAGCTAAAACCACCGCTTAACAAACTCTCTCCTCAATAATCCGCGGTGCGGTTTGTCCGTTACAAATGGCTCGTAGAAAGGAAATGCTTCCGCTGTTTCGCCTCTCTAAATTTTCCCGGTCTCTATGTAAACCGCCCCCAAAGGATGCGTGGGATTAGCCAAACCGGAAACGACAGTTTCCTCCTCCTATCGTGATTCGGATTAGCAGCTAAGATTTCGATCCTGCTGTAACAAATTATCGCAAACGCAATCATCGAATCGATCTTATTTGCGTGCTCGGACGATTCCGACACTTTTACTTGGATCAAAATTAAAAAAAGGGGGTGAAATCTTGGACAAAAAAAATTCCAGAGAGAATCCAATTTTTGCTGTATTTTTTCGTTGATCGATTTACTGAAAAACCGAATCAATCAATTACTCCGTAACTGCCAAGTAGGGGAGTGACATTCAAAACAGGGAAGGAGGAGGGGGGGGGGGCAACATGGGATACCTTTAGAATTGTATAAAAAAATTTTTTAGAATGTTTCTTAAGCAGTTAAAAATGACTTTTGAAAGCATAATTGAGAATTATTTTGAATTTTATTAAATTTAACAAAAAAAAAAAAAAAATCTTTCCCCACATCTGAAAATCATTTTTATTCTATTTGGTTACAATTGCTAAAACAAAAAATATGTAGCGTATTCGAGTCCTCGAAAACTAAATATTTAAGGACCCCGTTTTGTCTCCCCTCCCCTCCCCTCCCCCCCTCCTGCCCCTATAAACATGCAAGAAAATCAAATCATAGCTAAAGAATAAAGTTCTTTCGAATACAAAAAAGTATCTCTACAGTAGTGGAGAAAAATTATGCGCTTTATTTGGCTAAAATGTATAGTTTCTTGAAATTGAACAGAATTTGTTCAACCTCATTGAATTATATTGGTTAATTGGTTTGTACGGAGCACAAAGAAATTCATCCCGTAATTTTTACAGGCGAAGATGAAGGATCGTATTTCGAAACTGAGAACTAATTAGGGTAGTTGAAGATCGTCGAAGTGTCCCTGTAGGCGAACCCTGGAGGAATATCGGGATCGTTGGCGTATCTCTCATCGCGAGACAACAAACCTTCAGGAAGTGAAGGGGCACGAGCCAAACATCGTGGAAATTAAGGAGGGAAGGGAGGCGAAGCGAAGCGATCAGAGTGAAATAAGTCCCGGGAGAAATTGGAGTATACATTTGCTCTGGGAATTTGCATAGTTATATGTACATTGAGAAACCGAAACTCCCTCCACACTTCCACCTTACGAAATTACATGCCCACTTGCGGTGGCGTAGGAATTGTAGAAAAGGGATGGAAATCCCATAAGAAAATAGCGTTTCAAGGGTGCTAATTAATTCGAGGATGAGAAGATATGAAATTTAGTTTGCCAAAATTCGATTACCGCTTCTCCCTGCTCGAAGCTTCTTCGTCACTTAAACTCATTTCAAATATCAGATGCTTGTAACGATTGTTATACAATTTCTAACGATTCTGAACGTCAATTTCGTTGATTATCATTACTCGTTGCTTAGACTTTATTTTTTGTCTAGACTTTATCCTGTTGTTTTACGAAATACGCCTATGAGAAATACAGAGAGTGTGAAAAAAAGGAAAAAGAAGAGGGGAAACAAAAAAAAATAATAATAATAATAATAATAATTAATTAATCGGAGAAGAGAACAGCCGCGGAATCGAATGAATTTCGATCAAAAAATTAAGATCGTCAAAAGTTTTAAGCCCGACTTCGTTGAAATACAGTAAAAGTTCAAACATAAATCGTTCGTATATAATAAAATTGTGAACCACCTACAGAAACATTGAAAATATTACGCTGCAGTATAGATCGTGGGTAACACAGGAGATAAAAATCGGGATAAAGAAGACTGAGAGGGTGCACGAGACGTGCGAGCATACATAGGGTGGAAATTGACTCGATAAATAAAAGTTCCGAGAGAGCTGGTATTAAGGAAGGGGTGAGAAAGGAGTTTTCGCGCTCCTCGCATCGCCGGCGTTACACTTAACACATACATGTAATAACAACGAGCCAGATGTTCGCACCTCGTCTTGTCTTTGTTTTTCATTTATTTTCCATTAAATTTTCGACTAAAATATAAAAAAAAAAAGAAATAAACGAAACAATTAAAGGTTACCTTCTTCTTTACTCGAAAAACGATATTGCTTCTATTATTGTTTTTTTTTATTTTCAACTTTGAATCGATTTCAGCACCCTTTCTAATCAAGCCAAAAATCTGAAATTATTTATACACTGTTTTTTTTTTTTTTTTTTTTTCTCGTCATTATTCATCGATTTCAGGGGTGAGAAATACATGCTTGAAATTAACAACCACTCTAATGTATTATATAATAGGGAAAGGGGAGGCAAAACGGGATACTTAACGAAATACTTAGCTTTCGAGGACTGAAATACGCTGAATCTTTTTTTTTTTTTCAACTATTACCACATAAAATAGAAACGATTTTCAGATGTTAGGAAAAAAAGAAAAAACATTTCCAGGCAACATGGGTTACCCCCTGAGAAAGTGTGAAAGAAAAAAAAAGAAATCTGAAAACAAAGTAAATTTTATAATATTAAATTTCCTTATAAGTAATTTCAGTAAAAAAAATTAACATTTCACATAATTATTGGATGCAAAGATCGGAACAAAAAATTTTGAAAATTTAAAAAAAAATGCTCAATAATGCTTATTGAAGTCATTTTTGACTGTTTAAAATTTTTTTATAAAATTTTAATTATTAACATTAATTATTATTTGAGGATAATTATCATAAAAAGTTTTCAACACGTTTTCACAGCTTCTCGCATTTGATTCAAGTTTCTTTTTCAACAAGATTTATATCCCGCGACAAAATTCCAGATAATTTTCTGTTCAGAAATTAACAAAACCTACTACAACCATAGTACGAATGAAACTAAAACCAGCACGCGTAACCCGCGCGTCTCTTGATTTAAGGAAACAGAAAACAGAGAAAAAAAAAAAAAAGAAGAGAAAAGAAAACAGAGGCTGTTTCGACACGGCGGCAAGTGTTATTAATCAGTATGTTAAACATGGGTTTAGTTATACAGCAAGAGGGTGAGAAAAGGGGGAGAGAGGAAGGCTCGGGTTTGTGTTACTGTGCCTGAGTATAAACGAACGACGAAAGCAATTTGCATAAATTAATTACCGGTTGAAATTAAATGTATAACAATAATTTCGGGGAACACGGTGTATGTAAACCGATAATAATATTCAAGCTGCGATCTGTGCCGCGAAAATTGCGTAATATTGTAAACGAGCGCATTGCACCCTGCAAAAAGCGACGCGAATATATATATGTATATATATATATATATATATATAGGTAGATACGAGTTCATTAATGCGGCTCTCATTTTATCGATTACGGCAAACGCGAAGAGACGGATTACGTATCGCCGATTAATGCGGCCGCAGTGTAGCGCCGAGAATCACGCGGTTTCCCCGCGGCCCGCAGATACGAGATGGCACGTAATTTCGGGCCAATAAACTTGTCCAACCCTCAAAAAAGGGGCCCCGCTAGTCTCCCCGAATATATACCTGATATAAGATAGCATCGGATTCACGTCCGCTGATATTCGGTCAGTTTATTTCACCCTCGTAAACCTCGGGGGCGGAGAATGTTGCTGGTGTGTGTGTGTGTATATATATATGTATACATACAGCACGTTTAAGATCCTCGTAAAAATCAACCCCACCAAATATCTACAAACCCCCTTCCCTTATTTCCCCCTTCCAAGCGTTCTTTGCCTACTTTCTTTGCTCTTCGATTATTATCAAGACCGTAACGATCTTAAAGGAGAGGAATTGTGGTGTAGAAATTTGAAAAAATCGAGTTTTTGTTTCTCCTTTTGATTTTTTTTTGTATTCTTAAAACATCAATAAGGGTCTTGTCAAAATGTTTTTCATTTACTTTTTATCTCACTTGGAAAAATGCCGAAAATTTAGGCCTCTAGACCAGAATACCCCCTTAAATCCCGAGTCCTGACAGATTTTTTTTTATCGAAAATCCCACCTACTATCGACGTATGTTACACTTTGAACAAATGAAAAAATTTTTATGCTAGGTACTTTTTATATAGGAATGAAAAGTATATTGAACTAATAATTATTTAGAATCAGGCGCAACGATATCCATATAAATTACAACGAATCGAATGTCAAATCGTAAAATAAAGGTTCATAATTCTGATCAACAAAAAAAAAAAAAAAAAAAAAAACAAAAGAAAAAAAAACGAACAACAATTATCTTCAAATAAAGAAACTTCCCATTTTCCGAATATTAAAAACTTAGCATATGTCGTATAAGAATTTTTTTCTTGTTTCTAATTTGGTAAATTTTTTCTACAAATTTAATATTTCATCCACCGGTATAAAAAATTGTCGAATCTCAAAGCTTCAGAGTTCAAAGAGTATCTAATAAGAAAAATACCCGAGAAAGAATCCGCGACATTATCCCGAACAGTTGTTCAGGTTAGGCGGAAATTTCAACCATTTTGTGTTCAAGTTGGCGAAAAGTTTGTCGCAAGTTTGTGCGGTGAGGTACCTCTGGTCCTTAGCCTGCGATGCAAGTCTCTCGGAGAGTGAGAAGTTTTGCAATTTTTCAGGGAACTTTCTTATCTCGGAAACCGAAGCTGGATAGTTGCTGCACGTTTCGCCGAGAGGAGATACGTGGACGACTTCTATCCAACTCCTGCAGCTCCTGTGTCTCGCTCCTCGAAAATTTCCACGTCGTTTACACTCGATCTTTGATCTTTCATCTTTTTTTTTTTCTCCTTCTTTACTTCTTTCTTTTATTACGCTTCTTTTCTTCCCATGTTTATACCAAGCAGAGCGAGAAACTGTATTCAGGGGGTAGATGAGGGGGGGGGGGGGGGGGGGGCAAAACTCGAACGCCCGGAAAACAAACAGACAATTGAACGTGATCGCCTTTTGATCTAGAGAGATACCGTTGAAGTATGTTTTTTTTTTCTTCCAAAAAATTCCGATTGTTCCAAATTAGCGTTGAAGCGTTTTATTCGCGAATAAATTTAATAACCTTTCCGTTGGCTGGTTGAAATACTTTGAATTTCTGCGAATCGTTACTGACGTTACGAATCGATCGTCAGAGCTGTTTTCATAATTTTCTTTCAACGATTGTGAATATAACTTTTGGACAATCTCTTTGTTCCATATTATTGTTACCAAAGAAGATAAATCTTAAATTCACTCAGTGTAGAAGAATTTTTCTTTTTTTTTTTTTTGTATTCTTCAATTATTACAATATATAATCGCGTATATTTTTATTACATGATCTAAAATGCAATTTTATCTATCCTCAATATTATTTCTATCAGAATGCTCGGCAAAATGGTTAGACAGAAAAAAAAAGAATTCAACTTTCTCTGCAGAAAGCGAATAGAGAATCTGAAGATGAGATTCTCGGTTCGGTTCACTTATTTATTCTCCACTTTCTCATTTCTCACACTTTACCTCTCACCCGAAGAAAGGAGTGAACACCGTTAGATTAATGAACCGCATTCTTTTCTATTCTTCGATACTACTTAGATCTAACGAAAGGCTATTTTTTTTTTTTTCTGAATTATTAAAAAAAAATCTTTCGATCCTTAATATTGAAAATAGTTTTTGATTCGAAGACCATAACAGCCTAAAGACGTCACGACTTAATTTCGAGCAGTTTTTCCTAATCCTCCTCTTTTGTTCTTGACTAAAAATCAATATCGAAATCACGAAATGCTAACGGAAGATTGTTCATCAGGTCTTGTACTCGAAAAGCTGCCCTTCGCAGGTACCCGATTACGGAGGATCGTTCGCCGAGTAAACTTCCACGTGTATACCAACTTGAGGCCATAATTCCAAGGGACTCGGTGTACAGTTTGAAACAAATCTCGATACAGCCGTTGTAGACCGTGTTTCAGAAATCCCAAAGATAAAGGAGAGGCGAGGCGAGGGTTTATCTCAGCGGGTGTTTTGAATTCAGCAAAGACAGCGGTTCTCGGTTACAAAGCGCGGAAATTTCGCGAATTGACCGTTTCGCCCTCCGGGGGCTCGTCCCCGTCCCCCACCCCTCCCCCCGCCACCCTCGTCGCCGTTAACTCTCTGGCAAACCTATAAATTGAAAACTTGATAGCAGCTTTCGAGTCCGCTGTGTCCACCCGCCGTTTTCCAGAAAGCCACGCGCGCTGCCTCGCCTCGCTGTCCGACCCTAATGGACGCTTACTACTTGCCGGTCCAAGACTCTGCGTTACCGATTGAACCGAGCTTTTCGGGTTTCGAAGATCGACAAACAGATAGATAGATAGTTAGATAAATAGATAGATAGATAGATACGTGACTAAGAATACAATAAGCATAAAAAAATCTGAAGAACCTCTGGTTAAAAAGTTTTCGACTTAATTACACGATGATGTTGGAAGGAGATGAAACAAGATAAAAAAAAAGTTGAACAAAAAACAAAACAAACAAAAAAAAAAAAAAAAAAAAAAAACAGCGACGGAGTAAAAGACACGAATTTTAACCAAGACGAAGGTGAGATTTGCATGAAACGCCCCAAATTGCACGTAACAACCAACAAACAATACATACGCGCGCAGCAACGAATTGCTCATACATATATATGTATATTATATGTGTGTATGTATAAACAATATACATATATGTATATATACACTCTGACCTTTTAAACCATCCGCGCGTGAATTCCCGATGGAATTGAGGACTCGAGGGATGGGGGCACGTGGTGCTCGTTCAATATCCAAGGGCGTTGAGCACACAAACTCATCTCGTCTACCCTCCTTTCTTTCCCCTAAGCCAGAAATTCAGATCGCAGACTAACCAGATGCACCAATTGAACACGAACCGAGGCTGTCAAGCGCCGCCTGCGAGAGGTGAAATTATTTTTGTCCGATATTTTTCACCGGCAAAACATTCCTCGTCTATCGCGAGGGTTTTAAATTGCATATGCAATCGCGTGAGAGGAGAATTATTTAAAATTAGAATATTTGCACAAGAATTAACAACAGCGCCTTGAAAAAATCGAGCCAAAATATTCGACGTGAAAAAAAATTTAGAAACGGTTTACACTGAGCAAAAAAAATATATATATATATATATATATATAGTGCAAAAAACAGATTTTATCTACGAAGTACAAAAAATAAATAACTTGAAACCTCTATTAGAAATTGATTAGTGTGCAAAAAAAAATTTTTCACACAAATTGACAAAAAAAAAAAGGAGACAGATTTTAAAAAATAGACAATCGCAATCGACTTGAAATAATTATTAAAAAAATAAAAAAATAAACGGTACAATAAAAAAAAAAATTGAAAACAAATTCAGGTCGCGTTTTATTACCAAGTAAAATGTTGTAAAAAAATATGAAAAGATTTAGAAACGATTCAGGGTCTTACTCGTCGTCGTGCATTTTTGGCGACTGAATTTTCTTCACTCGCAGCACACATAAATTCTTAATTGATTTTTATAAACTAACCAATAATAATAATAATAATAAAAAAATAAAGAGCGTAAGACTTGGGAATCGGATGAGCTTTGTCGATTAAAACTAGGGTGGAGGTGTATGTACAGTATAATAGAGGAAAGGCTTGCGTCTGCAAGAGCGAGGCGCGATTCAAATAGATAGATACTAAGCAAATATCCTCTCGGGCGGTAGGTGTAGCTGGTTTCAGTCCGCGTAGCGCTAAACTCTCCGGTTGTATGCGTCCGCATGAACCGTTCGTACCCCACTTACGTCGGCAAACGCCTGACGGTAATAATTGGCATGTGCAAACCTCGTGAGCGGAAGTAGCATAACCAAGCGGTTTCATACTTTCGCGTAGAACAGTGCGAATAAGCCGGTGCGAAAATCGAGGAGACTTCTAACTTCCGGTCAACAATCAGCTGAGTAGTTTTCATTTTGAAACGTAATTTTTGTTCTTCGTTTTTTACAGAACGAATTTAAACGAAAAATTTCAATTACGGTGGACTTGAATTCTTGTTTCGAATATTTTTTCTCCTTGTTGAGTCAATTATTTTTTAACAAACTTGAAAATCATTCGACGTGAAGAGAGGAGTGAATGATTTGAAACTCATAGGACCTTGCAGTGACATGAAAAAGTTTTGAAAGGAAAATTTGATGCAAAACAAAAAAATTTCTTACAAGTTTTTTTAGAAAAAAAAATATATATATATACATATTAGGGTGGCGCAACAAAACCGACTATTTTTTTTTTTTCTTGAGTCTCGTGTGACAAAATGTTAGTTTTTTATGTTTCAAGAGCTCACTCCAAAGGACAGTTCAAAAAAAAATTTTTAAGAGGTCACTTCACATTTTTTAAAACGTCAGAAATCGTCAAAAGTCGAGTTTTTTTTTTTTAATTTCTTTCTCGGTAAGGTATAATTTTATAGACAAAAAAATAAATAAGTTTCCGAAACTTTCAGTTCAAAATTTGAATTTTGAAAGGTCGCCCATAATTTTTTTTCAATTTTTTGGTGCATTTCTTTAGATCTTTTCGAGCGACCTTTTGATATTCATATTAAAATTTCATAAATTTTTTTTCTTCAATTTAGTAAGAAAGAATCTATAACAATACACAACGATATGAATTAAAAATCAAACAAAATACTGAAAATATAATTTTTTTATTTAATTTTTTGACATTTTTTAAAATTTGGAGCGACCTCTTAAATTTTTTTTTTTTTTGAGCTGTCCTTTGAAGTGGGCTGTTAAAACATCAAAAACTAACATTTTGTCACACGAGACTTGAAAAAAAAAAAAAAAAAAAAAAAAAATAGTCGGTTTTTTTGCGCCACCCCAATATATATGTATATAAACTGGGAAAAATTATCTTTTCCATACTACATATACAAATAATACTTTTCCATAATACATTAGACAAATTTTTAAGTTGATCGGAGAAAAAAATTCTCTACGATACATTCTTTTCAGATTAGTAACGCGATATATCTTGTCCCAAAGGATTTAGTTGCGTGATTCACGGAGTTGATTGTTTTGTAAGTTGAAGAAGAAAAGCTTCCAATCAGTGAAAAACTTTCCAGACGTTTTTTCCGATCAGTTATGCATAGTTTTTATCAGTACAACACGACCCCGCATTACCTACTCTTATGGTGTAAAGAGGAGAAACAAGAAGTCGACGAATAAAATTCTGGCAAAGTGCTAACAAAAAAGTCGATGAAAGCCGCGCAGGCATAAATACGCCCTGTTGAATTTGCGATTGGGGCGGTTTGACCATGGGAGAGCCCTAGGCGTGTGTAACGAAAGCCAATAATTATTCATTCCCTCCGAATCCTGCAGTCCAATGTACACATATAACGATGTGTGTATTGACGTCGGTACTGGCAGGTCAATCCGCGCAGTTTTGACTGTATATCTGCGTCCCGCCATGCATGCTGTAATATTCAGTGGCTAGCAGTAAAACCCGGTGCAGAACAACGATTACAGAGTTGAATCGAAGGAGAGAGATAAAGCTCGAGCTGCCGGAAACTGGAATTTCAAATTTTTCAGAATCTAGTCGATGAATTGTCACAACAGTAAAACAGACAAGAAAATTAAATTATTAAACAAAAATCTATAAGCAATTGTAAAAAATATTAAAACAATTAATCGTTTATTCTAGTTTCGATTAATCTCAATACAATCAACAAAGGTAACCTCCTTAACTCTCTTATTTCCACAAGAAATAAATTTTCAAAAACAAAACAACAAAAAACGATCTTCAAAAATTCCATCAAATTAGAAATTCCCTTTCAAACGAAACGAGTTTAGTCATCACGCGCAGACGTCACTCCCGGCAAAAGCGTGGTTAAACGTGGGGGTGAAAAGGGGTGGATCCACGACGTTGCTTGACGGGGCTTGAGGGGTGATCCTGACGAGTCGAGGGCTGGTCGAAGGTTTTTCCGGACGAAACGTGGGACATAGAAAGCCGGCGATACACAATCAGCCCTCGTATCATCCCGGGATGAAAAAGAGTGCGCGTCAAGCGTGGGTATAAACTGCGTAAACCAAAATATTGACCTCCGCACCCTCGGGTCCAGATTTCCCCCCCCCTTTTTTCCCGTTTGATCCGCGTCTGAAGCAGCTTAACTGACGAGTCGCGGCTGAAATTTCGCTCGGTAAAAACGCGCCGGTTTACCCCCGAACATTCGGCCACGTGATGTCTCGATTGATCGACGGGGATCCAGGATCCTAGCGGATAGATCTTCTTCCCGCCATCGCATTATCGGAGACAAAAGTAACGGGCGAGTTCCAGGAAACGAAAGGGCGTATTAATCAATCAGCCATTCCTTGCAGCCCGAATTCCGCAATTCCGAGTCGATAGACTCGACGGTATTAATAAACCACTGTAGTGGCTTTAAGTATGTATAGGTTATACGTGTGTGTGCGTGTGTGTGTGTGTTGTGTGATATATATATTCACACACACGTGGGTGCGTACGCCGTTAGGTAGTCAATAAAAATCTACTATTCCGCAAGCCAATTCCGCGAATCATTCTGCGGAGTCGTATTTCACGATTATTCCTCAACCCTGACCAATTCCAATCAAACTCAAGCCCCGCTCTCCATAATTCAGACCTTCCTTACGTGTGTTTGCTTGATTTATCGTGCAGATAATACACGGGGAAAGAAATTTGGGGATGTGGAATTACAGGAATAATTGATACCCTTCTTTCACTTTCTTAATTACGAGTCAAGAATCATTATTAGAGATCGAATTTGATTCGAACGACTTTCATCTCCATCCCTTTTATCGTAGCTGAAGAGGGTACATATCCTAGTACAGAGATCTGGATTTTGGGCGTTTTTTTTTTTTCTAAGCAGAAAAAACATGGAAATTCAAAATAATTATAGGTCTTTAAATACGCCGGTGAGCAAGAAGAAAAAAAAAACCAATTTGTTGTGTTCCAATTCGCCGGAAACAGAAAAACAACAAATTTTCTTGATCAGTAAGAATTTTTCTGTAACCCGTACGAAGAATGAAAAAAAAAAAAAAATAAACAATAAATACAAAAATGGCGACTGTTTGAAGATCCGTGACAAATTTTCTAAACTTTTGAAAATATTACAACAGTTTTTGGCTAAAATATTCTCAAATGATGTAACTATAATAATATGCAAAAAAATGAAAGTAAAATAAAAAAAACGAAAAACGAACCTATTCTTCCAAATTTATAGACCTGGACACCCTCTTAAGAGGCTTTTTGAGACTTATGTGTAGGTCTGACCAGGCGGGATGCTGGACTACAACTGTAACCAGGCTGCAGTTGAAGCCGCTGTGCGATTATATACAGGCTGAATAAGAGGAAAAAGAATTGCAGCGGTCTGCTGCAGCGGTGCACTTAGCGACCGGGAACCTTTCGCCCTCGAAGTTGTGTCCTTTGCTCTTCTCTTAGGTGCACTTGCCCCGAGTCGTTGAACCGGAACTAAGCAGTTTAATCCGAGGGTGAAAAGACGGGTTGAAAGAAGGTCGCTAAAACTGCAGAGTTTCGGGGTTAAAAAAATGTGTAAAAAGTTCGATACCAGTGCGTAAAAACTGGAGATCCGGCTTCTTTGGACAAAAAAAATAAATAAAAAATATAGACGTAAAGTATCGATGGTTTTTGGCAGTTTCTTTTCTTTTTTTTTTTTTTTTTTTGTACTTGATTACTTCTCAACTGGCTGTAGACGACGAAGAGTCTGGGTCTGAATCGCGGGAATAAAGACCTTGAGTTCGATCAATTGAACATTGAAAACCGGGCTTGAAGTTGACGAACGAAATGGATGGCGGGTAACGAGAAGAGATAGAAGGAGACGTAGATACGAGAGGCACCTTCGGCGAACCGTGAATTCCGAGCGAGTTAAACCGGAGGTTCGAAATGGGACAGAAGGGAGTAAGAAAACGGGGATAAAACGAAGAAGGGCTTTAATCCACCCGGTAATGTGCCGAGCAATCTGCGCCCTTCGATCGAGCTGATCTGTCGGATCGAACCGCCGCGCCGCGCTGGTTTAAAGATCGTTCATGACACGTAAGGTCGTGAATTGGGTGAACGGTGGAATGAATATCACGTGAGGGAGGAATAAGATGGAGTGAATGCATGATGCATGAAGAGGGAGAAAGTGCGGGGATGAAATCTCGGTCAATCTGTTATAGCCTTCCATGCCAGGGCTGCCACATAATCGAATATCTGGATCTGAAATCCACCCCCGTTGAAACACTGATCGAATTACCGTCCTGCCGGTTTGACTCGTTAATCGAGTGAGGCTCCCGATCAATTGATTTGAAAATTTGGCACTTTCCCGGGCCTTCGAACGTCTGTTCGTCTCGCGAGGTTGATCAGCATTCAGAAATTGAAAGATGAAAGTTAATCCGAAGCCCCTCTCTTCCTCATTGATCGTCACGGGTTTGAGAAATGAACACAGGGGAGAAGGACGGAGTTGGGCGGAAAAGAATGAAAATCACCGAGAAGAACGAAGGAAAGAATAAAAGAAAGAGAAAGAGGAAAGAAGAAAAAAAAAAAAAAAAAAAAACGCCGCAGGGTACGAGGGCACAAAAGATTTCCGATTTGCTTCAGCAAGCCATTGCGGAGCGCTTTTGTCGCGGCCTTTTTACGGTTATCCACCAGCCGGCCATCAAGCGGAAAAATTTTCGATCTGAATTAATATTTCACGGTTGTAAATCGGATGTAACCGAAATTCGTAAAGCCGCTAATTTCGTATTGCCGAATAGAATCGGCTTGTTTACGGTTTAACGATTAACTGGACTAAGTGGAAAATGTGTTGGGGTAAATTTTTATTCTATGTAAAAGGATACATCGACCGTTTTAAAAGGCTTAAGGGGACGTTTTTCAAGAACTAATAAAATTACCCTCGGGTACTTTGAACTTTGAAACGACCAGGCTTGTTTGCGAAATTGGTTAACTTCGCCAAATCTGACGGACCGTTTTTCTTTCAGGCTTGCAAATAAAGTTGACAACTCCTGACGATGAAATCTGTTTATCAGCGTCTCGTGAAGTTAAAATTTTTAAGAAATCAAATTTTCAAAAATTTTACCCGAGCTTGCAAATATCGAAAGTGTTTAAGTGGTTATTCAATTCTGGAACACAGATATCATTCGAAAACGTTACAGAGACTCTTCAACGTCTCAGGAAAAGCTTAGAGCATCTGAAAACTTGAAGAATATCGTATTTCTTACGCCGATCGCCATACTTTGCAATTTTGCACATTCCACAACTTGCTCTGTTTATGAACGGTGATCAACGATTCTAAAACCTGGAAAACGTTCTTCGCTGAGACTCATATATGTTATAGAACATTGAAAACTAAGAGACAAATATTTTTTCTTTTTTATCTGCGGAAAAACGGTTTAAAGGGGTAAAAACGACCCCCAAAGATGGGCGTCAACGCTTCATGTAAATGTTTTTTTTTTAATGAATAGGAAAACTGCAGCGTTAGCTTCATTCAAATTCATCAAGCACGTCGAGAAATCATCTCGTTGGTTGCTCATCTTTGGGGGTGGTTTTCACCCTTCTAAACCATTTTTTCGCTGATAAATTTAAAAAAAATGCATGTCTCTCAGTTTTCAATTGTCTACAAAATACATGGGTCTTAAACGAAATCAGAAGGAGACACCAAACTGATCAACGATACCAATTCTCTAATAACGTTCTTAAAAATCTCGGTAAAAGCCTGATTGGATTTGGATGAATTAAGAAACTCCCCCCCCCTCCCCACCCCCCCCCCCCCCCCAAAAAAACAAAAAAAAAAAAACAAAACAACGTGCTGGTTAAACTTGCGTTCACCTTTATCAACGTCGATCCAACAGTGTTCCACGTCACTCGACGATTCGAAAACGTGAACAACCCTCTCCAGGGTGGCCGTAATAAGCCAACTCCCCGGCTTCTCAGCCGCCTTCTGAATTAATCATTGGAGAAAGTTCCGATTCTTATCAACCCCAGGCAGGCGTCCCGGGTCCGCCGAAGGGTGGCCGATGTGTCCGGGTACCCGAAAGCCGTCGTAACAGAGGGAAATGGTCGAGACGGTACGCGTTGCGGAAACGAGGTTTCTTTTACTGCTGCACCTTTTAGTGGTGGCTGGACGGGCTTCCCTCTCGGGTCGACCGGTCGAACTTCCCCGAGTAATAACGAGGTTAGGAAGGTACCGAAAAGCGTGCAATATCGGGACTCGGCCATCGGCGGGAAGGCTGTCGTCCAGTCCTAGTCGGTCCACATCCCTCGGGATACGGGCCGCGTCCCCGTGTCCATCATCTTCAAGCGGTTAGCCTCCGCTTGCGGAATTGCTTCCGTTCCGGTTTGCCGTCCCGGGCATTGTCGCTCTAAAGGGACCCGAAACGCCCCGAGCCATTCCGGCTGTACGTGTGGCCCGACGGAATGCGTAATTCGTCATCTGGCAACCGTAGTTTGCGTTTTACTGGCAAGTAGCACCAGCCGTGGCTGCCTCGCCGCAAACTCTGAGACTTCGAAAACGAGCTTCAGACCCAGCGACCAGCACGCCTCGTCCTCTACGGGCCGAAAGGAGATTCGAGTATCGCGATGCTGAGAAAATCCAGCAGCTGTCACACACACCCTGAGGTCATGCCTCACGAGAGGCCTGTTGACGCGCCCAGATTTCGCAGGAGAAAGTCGATGAGCGCCACTCACGCGTGGAAGGTACTCGAGATGTACTTCGGTAATTGTCTTCAGTCTGCGAAGCGTCGATGAACATTGGACGTGTATTTTTATTTTTTTTTATTTTCACATGCCAACCCAGCCGTTTTTATGGAATCAACTTGGTGTAACGGGTGGAATTTTTTTTTTTTTTCTTTCTTTTCTTCTCGACATTCGCTTCTTTTGCCGGTCGTTGAAACACGCTGGTCGGTCTGATTTTTTTTTTTTTTTTTTTTCTCGTTACGTCGAATCGAAGCACACGCGAAGAACTGAAAATAAATTCTTTTTATTTCTTTGTTTGTTTTTGTTTTTTTTTTTTTGTTTTTTTTTTTTTAACGTGGTTTTTCAAAACGGTGAACACTATCGGCGAAATACTTTTCAAGATATTTTTGACACGTTATTCTTCACGCCATTCTTTATCTTGCTATGGAAGAATGTTGGAAATAAGTTCGAAAAGGAAATAAATAAATAAACAGATTGATTAACGTGTTTTAACCATTTAAACAAAAAAATTGCGAATATTGGCTATTTTTCGATCTGTTACACTAAGAAGATCCCTTAACGGGTGAAAACCACCGTCAAATTTACTTCCAACAAACAATGAACATACCCTCTTATAGTGAAGACACTGTGCATAATATCGCGCGTCGATAGCGAACCTTCGATGTTGACTCATTTCAGAAAAGTCTCGAAGAAGTGGAGTATAAAAAAGCAACAAACACATCCGATTATCGAGTATGACAGTCCATGTTAATGGAGGAGGATGCCTGGAGTGTTTCGAATCGATTCTATACTTGGGTCGTTCACTTTTCCAATACACATCTTCCACCCCTTAACAATACTCCAAGAAGTCAATGAGACTCGAATGAGTGGAGAGCTGGGGAGTTTGATAAGTACTTCGTACATAAAGTGCCACCCGAAGAGTCGGAGTTGGTTCGTTTTAATTGCCGGATTTTTTATCTACGTAATATCGCACGTTTATCGCCTCGAAAGAGGGGACGGAGGGGGAGGGAAGGGAGTAAAGCGAAGCGAAGTGAGATATAAGTAAGAGCTCAGGCCAGTAGAAAGGTGTAATTTTTGGTAGTTAAGCATAATTTAAAAAGTTTTTGCCGGATTAAAAGTGGAACTGCAGAACCATAACCGGAGCCGCGTTAGCGTCTTCCTCTTCTTCCAGTTCCAACGCTCGACTTCCCGCAGGCGGTATAAGGTAAGACCGCATTCATTCCGTTTTTCCTGGGGGTGCGTTTTATTTTTTACGCGACACCTTCCGCCCTCCAGACTTGGAGGAATTCTCTTCTTGCCTTCGATTTTTTTTCATACTTTTCTTGGTCTTCGTCTTTGTCTTATTCTTCCTCGTTTTCTTCCACGCTCGAGATTGTCGACAAAAGGGATTTAATAATACAGTTGAATATCGTGCTTAAATTACAATACATGCTCACCGAACCACGCCAGCCGCTGCTAGGATTTCGCAACGAGAGTTTTCCTTTCCGGAGTAAAAAAGAAAGCCGTCGCGTTTCTTTCACTCAGCCTTTTCACTCCTTCACCTCTTCTTTCTACCACCGTGTAAACGCCCGGTGGAAGAAAACTGCTGCCAGTGTTTTAAACACTGTCAAATCTCCAGCACTCCCAAGCTCATTTCCTAAACGACACAAACTCCCGACTCCCGAGTTTTAAGGCGGGACTAAAACTTTTCAATATTCTTACTCACGACTCTACAAGACCTTGCATTCTTATCCATTGTCCTTCTTCGACGCCCGCAAGTTGTTCGTCTTACACTGTCACAGGTCGACCTTTGACCGCTTTAATCGAAACAAGGACAAGAAGATGCACTTACGATAAGCTCAAATTCCCTTGATAGAATCAAGATCAATTGATCCTGCGAGGTCATTCCTGAAATTTTTCAGTAACAGTAGATGCTCTTCGTCGTTGCGAGAAAATGATTCGTCAGTTACTTTTGAGGTGGTGCTAGCATTCTTCTTCAAAGTACTGCCAATACATCGGATATCTAAATTATCTGATTAGCGTGGATTAGATATCGGTTGTCAAGAGACTCCAACGGGGACGAGAATCAGCGGAGAATTGGGAATATCGGAATTCCACGAATGGAGGAATGGAGCGTGAATGATTGATACTTGGTCCGATGGAGGGAGAGAGAGTCGAGTAGTGCTTTCGCCGCTTCTCCCAGGGATCTCGAGGAAAGGATACGACCTGCGGAATTAGAGAGCGTTACCAATCTTGACCACGATAGAGTGGACCCAATATCTCGCCGGCGTTGAACCCACCGGCGAGTTATTATCCATCTCCTCGAAAAGCAGCGGAAAGGGGTAGAAATTCCGGGTTCAATTTAGGTTCCGAAAATGCCCAAGAATATGGCGAATTTATCTCCGGCAAGGGAAGCGGCGGTAAGGATCATATCGGACCCTGAAATTGGAATTTCTGATCGCCGTTCGGGCGATCTTTCGGGTCTGATAAAGAAGCCGAGTTTATTAGGTACCCAGGAGACCCGAGTCTAGGGTGAAGCGCCTCCAGAGTCCCACGATCGAGAATTCGCCTTTAGCCGTAGTCTAATTAATGATAATTACACTAGAGCCTCGGATCTCAAGTGTAAAGATTAACGGAGCCAGAGATGAAAGGGCGGTGAGGGAGAAGGAGGGTTGAGTGCCGTGAGGGTTGGAGGCCTTTGTTTCGCCCTCTCTTCAAAAGAATCGGTAAGTGCCTCCGCCGTCGAAAGACGTTAGGAGGGACTCGCGTCTCAGGACTCGTCTCCAATTAAGGAGGTCCCATCCACCATCCACGTCCCACCCAACTTTCCTCGGCGTCTGGTCACCCGTAACTTGACCCTCGACCGTCAGCCCTTCGCCCTACTAAGCCCATGGTCGGTGGCCTGCCGCCGCCACACTCCTGAGAATTCTCGCACATCCTGCAGGATCACTCGTGCCTTTCATCGTAGTCAGGGAACTCCTGTGGACTGTAATTATCACCTGCAGCGATTCAATTACACCCTCGTGCCAGATCGAGCAGTTTAGAAAAAAGTCGAGAGTCTCTCGTGACTCGGATTTCAGATCCTCTTTATCTCTATGGTAAAATATTATGGTGTTAAAATTAAAAAAAAAAAAAAAATTTCCCGCTGCTCACTGCTACTGAACAATTTTTAGACAGCGTTGGGCTTGGATCAAATGTCGATAGAAGTACAAAATTTTTTTTTTTTTTTTGGTGAATGTCAGAACTACGAATGGTCAGGTCAACTTTTAGGTAAAGTCACGTCGAATTTAATGGTCTAAATCGTAAAGCACCAGGTCAATTTGTCAGTAAAAATAGCAAACAGTGAAGAACAGCGAATCCCAAAAAATCTCGAAACGATTAAAATGAACAATAAAAAATTAGCAAAATGTAAAACAATGTGGCTGAAAAATGTTCAAGAATTACAATCATTCTGAAATATTTTTATGATTCGAATTCCGTCATCCCTGACCTTTGACCCGCACCAAAATCTACACCTGGGTTCAGTGCCACTTGGCTTCGACAATAATCTGGAAGAGTGTAATGAATGTGGGTTGGCACTCGAGGCAGAGGATTGCTGTAAGTTTGGGCACGGATTGTGGAATCGTAAAAACGGTAGGTAGGACAATTCGGAGATAAAACGAGGCCGAGATTCTGGAAAATCCCGTTATTGTTGCTGCGTGCCAAACATTTCGCGGTTTCCAAAAATTCACAGACGTGATACTCGGCCGCTTTTCTCCTTTCTGCTTTGTTACGCTCGCCGCAAGAATTTCAGTGTTTATATATACAACTCGACTTCTTTTTATGTGTAACACACTTGTACTGCATATAATGCAAAACGTACACAGCATGGGGATGAAAAAAAAAAAAAAACATTTAATTTGTATCACGTTCTTCTCTGGAATTCCGGCGAATTCGCAAGGTTAGAAAAAAGAAAAACAACAACAACCGTAACCGTTTCGCAAAATTAGACCCCACAAGCTGTGTACCCTAAACGTAATGAACAAATTTTCACCGTCGTAAGTAAATTGCCTTTTAGTAGGACAAGGTGAGCGGAAGATTAAGCTCGTATTCGTTGTTTTTTTTTTCCACCCACTTTAATCTTGATGAAATACAAATTTTCGACTCGAGTGTAGAAAATTATGTAATGCAGAAGTGGGTGAGAATTTTTTTCAACTTCTATAACAGTGTTTTTTGCCGAATCCATATAAAATTGCCAAACTTCATCAAGAGCTAGCGTTTGAAAATAAAAAGCAAGATGGACAGTCAAATGGGGGAAAAAAAAAGGAAAGAAGAGAGAAATTTCAACGAACAGTACTGAAATAACGAGAAAATATCCCCGACAGGAAAAAAGCTCGCAATGTGTCATATGAGAGGGGGAGGAAGTTTCTCGCTTGATTAAAACAGTAATTTCTGCAGCGTTCGATATTCAACAGTCAATCACACGCGTGATTACCATTCCAAAGTATCGAAGGGGTGGGTTTGGCGCGTAACAGATGTTGGACTTCTGTTCATAGTTGGCAAAAGCAAGAGCAGACGCGCAAAAAAGCTCGCGTAATGCGTGACAATCGGAGGGTTGAACTTTCAGATTTTCCGAACGCGCCAGACTCACCTCGCTCGCTCGTTTGTTATAGTTCGGCGAAAAAGTTTAGTCCGCAGTTTTCATATTTGCATGCAAAACCGTCCGAATAGTGTAAAAATTTCGAACATTTATTTTCGATACTATAATAACAATTTTTTATTGTACATGTATGTCATTTATATTTCAATAGTTTTACTGACTGTGATTCGATGAATTAACAATATATTATATATGTCAGAAAAACAGTGGAGGAAGACAAAAACTAGATGAAAAGGTTTCAAAAAAGTCATTACAAATATCGAATCAACGTTTAAGTAATACGAAATTTAAAATGTTGATTGAGTTGAAATTTTCGACATATTTTTTCACCGTGCTGAAAATAATGAAAAAAAGAAAAGAAAGAAAAAAAAAGCCTTTCAATAAAATCGAACATGATTCACATCATCCGCAAGCTCTTGAGCTTTTCATACCATTAATATCGTCGACGTATCGAAGCTTTCGTTCGTATAACACATAACTGATAAATCATGTTAATCGCGAGTATCGACAATGCGAATAGATTTTAACTTTGACGATAACAAAAATAGTATAAATTCAAATCTGGTATCTGGATATGAATCTTGTTTAAAAGTTTTTCCCCCGCGCAGCGAACCAGCCGGTGACGATTGATGGAGTTTGACGAAGAAAAACCGTGAGAATAAAACGGGGGAGGTTTTGCGATGATATCGCTAGACTTTAAGGATATCGAGCTTTTGCAGGCTGACCGGAAGACGCAACCCGTGTTTTTCCATAATTGTGAAACAATCTCGAACCGGCGATCAGCGGATTTGTAATATAGAGGGTGATAAAATGAAACGGATCCTGAACAACGACCGATTCGAGTGCCAGCTGAGGACTGCACGCAACTGGGCGCAGCTCTGTAATCATTAGACAGGATCGAAACGAAGTTTCGTTTTCACCCCCCACCCCCTACGCCCGTCGCCGCCCTTTTTATCCACGCCCAATATACATATACATAGGTATACATATATAAATAAAATTTTTTTCACTTGTTTTCTTCCTCACTAAAAACCTCATTGTCCCCGGTTGATATTTCAAAGAACTTCCGTCCCTCCCGCACCCCCGTTTTATCGTGTTCCCTGATCGTTATAATAATACCTGCGGCTTCGATCCTGGGTTTTTTTCTACCCTCGATCCTTTTATTTCTCGTTTCTTTCCCCGGGAGAAATACGTCGGTGCGTGTAATCGCCGTCAGCCCCCCCCCCCTACCCCCCCCCCCCCCCCCCCCCCCCCCGCGCCGCACTCCCCACCTTCCTCACACCTCGGCAAAGTCACCGAACGCGGTGAAACAGCGAGAAAATTTGCACGCAGAATCCAACCTCGAGTTTCCGTACGTGATACGAGTCTTCTTCGTTTCCCAATTCTGTTTCTTTGAATTCGCTACGTTTTTTCTTGCCTGCCTACCGCGTTATACTCAAATCCAAAGAATGAAGTCAGATTGCGGCAAAAACGGTGTCTTTTTTTTCCCATTCGCAATTATATGTATATTTTTTTTTTCCCCCCTACAACGCTTGCGAATGATGAAGAAAAAGGTAGGAGGGATGAAAATATTGAGAATATTTTCAAAATTTCGAACGAAGACCAATTCAGTCGTTTTCGTATCAAAAATATCGCGGATGATAAGGAAGTTCAGCTTCGACGGTTTAAAATCCTACCTGTTGTTTTTTTTTTTATCTTAGAAAATGAAAACACTTAAGAGTAATTTGAGTTTGGGGACTTTATTAAGTGTATTCGGTCAATTTTTATCCGATCAGCTTGAAATTTTGACACAATCCTTTTCAGAGATCCTTCGGCTAGATTTTTTAATTTCGATGCTAAAATTTTCTTATAAAAATTTTCTTAACGAAACATGGAATTTTTCGTTCACAATCGAGATCGAACTCGAAAAGGTGTTTTTAATTAAAAAAAAATCTTCTATCCGTTCAAATTTGGACAATAATGTCAGGAGATGCATCACCGCAAAAATCTTCGAATTCGGAGTCATTCCCTACTTCTGTGAACCATGCCGCCATTTTGTTATTAATATCAATAAAAAAAAATCTAAAAATTTCTTGAAACTATGAATAAAAAAACCCTCAAACTCAAATGGCTCTATGTGTTTTTATTTTCTGAAGAGAAAAAAAAAAAAAAAAAAATCCTAAGAACAGGAAGGATGTCAGCGCGTCCTGCAAGCTGTATCCCCTCCCTGCCCTTTAAAACCGCGATGACAGTATAACCGTGGCGATTAAATTGATTGTAATGCCAGGATCGACGATGATCCCAAGATGATTGAGGAAAATGAGTAGGGAAAATCCCGTCTAGGAGCGATCAAGCGTTGACAAGGAGCGTTGCGAAGCCAGAACCAAGAGACAAAGATGGCGATAACGGAAGTGTGTAAGTTTAACGTGTGACGTGCGTGAGGTTCTTGAAACGGATGATCGAAGCACGAATGACGGCCTCGGGAATATTCATGCAGCTTTGAGTGGTGCGTGATTCACTCGAGGGTTGAGAAGGGGTTGCAGGACTATCGGTGATAAGTGCCAGCCTAGGAGACATTCAGAGGCCTGATTCGAGGGCTCGGGGGTCCTGGAGGGACGGCAGCCGCCACGGTTATTTCCGAGGACTTAGTTCGGACCAGAAAGCAAATTGTTCGGGTTACAAGGACGGTTCACGCTTCGGTTCGACCGAGTCTCGAGCCTTCGAGGAGTATCACACCCGAGGCGAAGGTGTCGTTCAGGTAGAGGCGATAAAGGATCACGATCTAGGAAGAAACGAGGATCTCAAGGAAACTGAACAACTCCTCGGATTTCGAATTGGAGGATTTTTTCTCTCACAAAGAAGGTATCTCAGATACATCTTTTGTAACGTGTTATAGTAGACTGAAAACTCAGCTACGAGTTGTTTCTTTCTTTCTTTCTTTTTTTTTTTTTTTTCTATTTCTTTATATGCCATCAAACAGTTTAAAGGGAGTGAAAACCACCATCCGAAGCGAGACGCGTCAAGGTACGATTTTTGGCGGTTTTTTTCACTTTTTTTTTTTAATTCAGAAAATGATATTTTTCATTTTTTGTCATAAGGAACTTTTAGATTGTTAGATTGGTTACAAGATGTTACGTTCTTGTGGGTGAAACTGCAAAACCACCCCTTGACATGCCTTACTTGAGAGGGTGGTTTCACCCCTTTTAAGTGGTTAATCGCAGATAAAGAAAAAAAAAAAATTGGTAACAAAAAAAAAAAAAATACGTGTCGCTTGGTTTTTAGTCTGCTGTGAAAAAATTAAATAACATTAAATTCAATTGACTTGAATCAAAACTTACAAAATCGACGATTAAACGTATGAATCTGGTGATTCGATGATTGCTCTGTATGCGTGTTGTGACAGACGGAATCTGTAGCAAAATGTTTTTTAAGAAAATATTCTGCAGAACATATTCTGTCGAAAATTTTCTCTGCAATATTGACTTCTGTAGAATCGAATCGTATTGATTTTAGACAACATAATCCTAAGGGGAAGGAATAAGAATTTTTTCTAAGAACTCATCGTCACATTGAAGTCATCAATTTCAATCTTATCAAATTAAGCTTTCTTTTCTCAATATTCAACCACCGATTATTCAACAGTCAAAATCGCCAAAATTGTCATCGAAATTTATCGAATATATATATATATATATATATATATATATATATATATATATATTCTCTAAATCTCTACTCTTCAGCATAAAAATGTTCGTGTGGGAAATTACTGTTTTTGAAAACAACGGAAAAGTCTTTCGCACCACTTGATCGTTCGCCTCGATTCTACCCCCCACCCCCGTGAAGATCGTGGCTAAATTTTCCCGCCAGTGTCACGTGACCTCTTTTCCACGTCCCAGCGGTCTCTCCTTATTCGATCTTCCAACGGTAGTCGGCTCCTCGACTTGGGTTACGTGAATCTTAATTAACGCCGATGAGGAGCTCGAGGAACGGTGAGCGAGTGGCGCGATATCGAGTCGTAGCGTGGATAAATATCGTGTGCAAATACCGAATGGGGCCAGTGGCAGGCGGGAACTGCTGCTGGGTTATAAGATTTTATTAATGAGACGGAAGGGCAAACCCTTAATTTACAGGCGCGCCTGAGCGACTCGGTTAGGCGTCGAGGTCCCTGCGGGAGAGAGAAAACAGGGAAATGGCTGGGAAATATCGCTCCTGATTCTCTTTTTATACTCGCAAAATCTTTAGTCTTTCCTTCGTGTTCGGAGAATTTTCTTAACGATATTGAGTAATTATTTTCATCAACGCGTCAAACGTCTTGGACGAGACATTATATAAGGGATGAAATTTTATAAAATTCACTTATTGCAATTAACAACCTCCCGGAATTTTTCAAAATCGTTGAACGTTGATTTGCAAGCTTTGCAGCTTTGCAAAATGAAAGTAAAAAACATGTTGTAAAAATTTCTAATACATTTCTCTGAAAATTATCAAACTTACGGGGGTGGATATCGGGATATGAATTTCGAGTGTAAGCGATCGGTTGGCGGTTTCGAGAGAGAGAGAGAGAGAGAGAGAGAGAGAGAGAATCGAGTGGCGGAAGTGCGTCAGACCGTGTCTGGAAGCTGATGTCGAACATTTGAGTGATCTTCCCGTCTCCGAAGATCAAAGTCCTCAAGGAATTTCCCGTCGACGTTGTGCACCCGACGTGGAGATCCGTCGAACTCAGTACAGTATATTGGTAGACTTTGTAATATAACAGGGCAGGAATCCTTCAGGGGTGGGGTAATTTCGGTGATCAAGGATGCGCGGGTTTCACGAGCTGGAAATTGATACACAGCCGCTCCTACACGTGGTTCAGAAATTCGGGCAATATTATCGGGCGTGAAGCAATTATTATCACATTATTAATAATAATCAGGGTTATATACGCACGTCGTTATAATATAACGCGATCCCTCCGTAATTGGATACCTGGCTGCTATGCGTTGTTAATTTATAAACGATTCGTTCGAGATATTGCCGGCAAAAATTTGAGCGAGAAAAAAATATTTCTATATAATTTCTGTGTTTAGGGTTGGTAGTTTTCGTTATTAAGAAGAAGAAGAAAAAACAAAAAAAAAAAACAAAAAAAAACTAACTAATAATTGAAGGAAAAGCTTGAATACTAAAACGAATAATCATTCGTTCAAGAAGGACGATATTTCTCGATTATATGCGACGCGTCCAAGAAGGATATAATTTCTGATTCTGGTTTCTGCGGGCTGCAACGAGGCTGGCTGGGCGGGGATTAGATCGTTGAAGGAGAGTAAATGCATTCCCGAGCTCGAGTTAGGAAATTTATAGAAGAGCGGACACCTGGCTATAAAATAACACTTCCTATTCAAATCGGCAAATTAACGGTCTCTCCTTGAGATAGGTATATAGATATTCTTTGTTCACCGACGTTCCTCCACTCGCGACGCGAGACGAATTATGGTCTTTCGCCGAAAGGACACGCCGAGAAATTATCGTCTCGAAATTAGTCATCCCTCAACCCCTCCTTTATTTTCTACCTTATTATTATTATTCAAATTATTATTATTTTCTTTTCTTTTGTACAATTTTTTAAACATACCATTACTTTATCGATTTCCACATTATCAGTGTGAAACTTACTTGATTAACAAGGTTACGAGACCGAGGTCCAAAGTGAGGAAGTGAAATTGATCAAATTTCATTTTGCATGGATAAAAGAATCCATCGTGGATAGAAATGAAAAAAAGCATTTGAAAAAGGCATTCAATTTTCTATTTTTTTTTTTTTTGTATTGTCTCCAAGGCGCAAAGAGTCTCGAGATAATTTCTTGCTAAAATTACGACAATCGTAACCTGCATAATCAGCATCAGCATTTGGGTATAAAAATTGCGTGGAAATTCACGGGTTGATTCTACTTCGGCATATTTTTATCCCAGGGACTCGGTAACAGGGTAAAAAATTCCGAGATAGATGTTTCAAGGAGCCACGGGTAAAGAAGGAGAAGCAGAAGAAGAATCGCGGAGTGGTGGTAGAAAAAAAAAGGAAAAGAAAAGAAAGCAAAAAAAGGGAGACCGAAGAAGAAAGAGGAACGGAAACGACAGGGTTCGAGGTATAGTCAGTAGAGACACTCTTCTTCAGCCTTCCGGAGATCCTGGCTGTAACCCCATTACAGGCTCACTTCAACCTTGATCATATTTTTTTATTCCAAAAGCTACGTGAGTATATATTGTACGTCAATCAATTCCACTCGATGCTTATACACGTATTCGATACATACTAATAAAAAATTCTCATACAGTCTATGAGTTTCTTTAAAATTTTTAAACGATTGGAGTAGAAAGTAAATGCGACTTACTTCAGAATCAGCACAAGTCAAACGACGAGTATCTTTTTTTTTTTTTTGCTTTTCAAAGACACAATTTCTCAAACTTGTCGTCGACGCGTGATATACTTTATGGTTCGAATTTTTCGCCACCTCAACATCGAGAAAGGCAAACTCGAAAGCTTAGCTTCAACTTTAATCCGCACCGTAAGTAAAGAATTTAATCCTCTTCACCTCAAATCCATCTTTCGAATTTGGCAAAAGCTATACGATCAATCTTCTCGGTAAATTCTAAGCTTTTCCTACGTAAGTTTTACTGCTCAAAAGGTCGTTGAAGCATGACTTGATTCTTTCTTTGTTCGTTGAGTTTCCAATGCAAATATCACCAGTCATGGTCTGAATTTTTCCAAATAAATAAATGATCAACTTAGATTTCCAAAATTTCTTTTCACACTGCGAGAAGAATTCGGGGAAGAAGATAAATCAAGAAACCGACTTCGATTTCAAATTTCAAAAACGAACTCACCTTGGACCGGTGCGTAAATGTTGAGGTAAAGGCAGTCCTCGCTCTGGTTTTTTAGGTAGGGAAGAAGCCGCTTGAGATACTCGAGGCGTCCCCTGGGAATTTTTTCGGATAAAACCGGTAGCTTCTGGGGACAAACGGGTCCAAATTTGTCGGCAATCTTAACGCCTTGCCAAAGCGCCCCGCTGACCGGAGGCATGAAGCGGAGGGATCCGATGGGTGGTGAGGCGTAAGGAACACCCCTGAAGACCTCGACGCTTTCGAGGTATCGTTCGAGGTTGACGATGACGCCGGAAAGCTCGCCGTACTTTGTCCTTACGATGCGTGAGCTCAATTCGGCATTCGAGGTGACAATCATCGCGTAGACGATCCCGAAGAGGAAGCTGCATCGGCGGCAGTTCCTCGTCATATTGCCGCGGTTAAACCGGTTCAAAAAATCGTCAACGAAAACAACCGGAAGCCGCCCCCCGCGACATGCCGCCGGGTGCGAGCTTGAGCTTGATCTGTGAGCTTTTTCCCTGAGTTCCTCAATTTGGCGTCATCAAGTCAACGATTTCGACGGCCGATAGTGCCGAGAGACCGGATACCGATTCAGCCTTGAATCCGCGGGTGAATTCGACGGCCAGGAAAAGCCCAGCGTCGCGACGTCCAAGTTCGGCTGCCGCATTCCCGCCGTCTTAATTCTCGGCTTGATTTCTCCCCGTTTAGCCCTTTCCAATCGACGTCTATCGGCGGTTATTCTCACCTAGAAGGTGCAGTTTCAACGAATCCACCACCTCCACTATCACGGTGAAACGCATTTCTCACGAATCTGTCACAGGAATACTATCTCGTTTTTTATCGCGTGCTTCAGGTTACGGTAAACGTAGAAAGCCCCAGCCTTCAGGATCTTGAAGAAGAGACCGACCCTTGGACACCCGCTGCTGGATCTTTTTCTTATTCTTTCACGCTGCATTCTCTCGGAGCGGGTCAGTCATCGTTTGATCGAAAATGATTGACTACTTGGCGCTGATCTGATTCGCCTCCGACGGAAGGATTCTGCCCCCCAAGTTTCAGAGTCTTGATATCGTCTTCTTCTTCTTCTTTTGATACTCCTTCTTTTTCAAGCGCGAAAATAGTAAACTGCAGGCTTGTTATAACCGTCTGAGAAAGTCCACGCGTGACAAGCCTGACAACACGCTGCCAACTTGATTCAAGTCTAAGTCTCGGTTGCCGACGAGCCGTAACTTCGACTCTTAAAAAATTTCACCGATATCTTAAGATCCAATTTTCTCTGCTCAGAATATCACTTAGTCGGTCTTCATTGAAAATTACACTTCGAGAAGAAAATTATGCGTTGTTGAAAAAGGACAAAGTAAATTCTCCTCTTAAAAAAACAAGAATAGAAAAGAAAAAAAAGAGGATAGCGATAAATTCTTCACCTTTTCGCCTAAAAGCCGTGCGTTAATCCGTGCAAGAGCCAAAAAAAAAAATCACTCGATGTCACACTGCGATGTAATTGTTCCATATAAATATATTAAATATGAGTATAATTATAATTTATATCGTCACACTCCGACGCTTTGGTAATCCTTGATGAATATTTTTCCTCGCCAGAATAGATTATTTCACACCGAGAAAAAACGTTCGAAAAACGGTATAAATTTTATTCTAGGTTAGAATCAACGTAAAAACTGAGAAGTTGTGTCACGAGTTTGATTATCCTTGTAACGCGTATCGTTTAGCTACTGTAGCAAAATCAGTACCAAGTGTTTTTTGATTTTTCTTATTTCGCCACCGAAGGAGAAATGAAAATAAAAAAAAAATTACCAAATCAAGAGTAGAGAGAAAAGAAATCAGTCACGGTAATCACACAATCAACGTTATCTTCTTCGCTGCCACTTTTCTTTTCCTGTTATAATTTCTTTTTTTTTCTTCCTTTTTTTTTATTTTCTTTTTTTTATCTTTTCAATTGTTGTATCTGTGGTTCAAACACTATGCGACGAATTGGCCGAAACGCAACGAGCACTGAACAAAAATTATAACACGCACAAAATATCGCCAATCGGATGCGGCACCACGTGCTTCGACGAGTATAAGGTATTATTATCACGGACGACACTCTCGATCAGTTGTAACATCCGAATCTGAAAGCGATGATTGGCGCCGAGCGTTGTTGTTGTACAGTGATTGAAAACGAAGGATCGTCGAAAGATTTTTGAATAAAAGTATGTATATAATCGTTAAACGAAAGCCGAAGAAAGCTCGAACGAGGAAACGAGCCACGAATTATAAAGAGAACGATCGTACTGAGGGAGAAAAAGTAAAGAAGAATAAAAAAAAAACACAACAACAACAACAACAACAACAACAGTTTCATTCACCGTACGTTTTATGAAATAGAAAGGAACGCAACCGATCGCCGAAATCGCGGAACGAGGAGAGAGAGTTCGTCGGTAGAGAAACTCGGGGGAGAAATCGCGATGGAAACTCGATGGACACGAGATTACAGCCCTGAACCGCTCGCTCCGGGTTCGACGTTGCTGTTCGTTCGACCCCCGACAAACTGGCGTCAGGCAAAAGCTTTCCTCTCAGCTGCGCCGGCGCCGCGCAAGCCTCGCTGAAGGGTGGAAGTTCGGTACGGTCGATACGTCAGGGGCAGAGGGTGAGATGAGGGGGCTAAAATTACAGGGTAGAAACTTGGTTCGAGTCTGGGATTGGAAATGCGAAACGTAGATGCCGATTTTTTAACCCTGCGGCTCCTTCTTTCCTCCCTCCGCCCCCTTTTCACCCTTTCGTGCATTCGTTTTTGCGTCGTTATCACTCATCTCTGTCTCATCTCGTTTCTTGTCTGATTCTTCTAAAATATCATCGGGGTTTCTTAGTGTTGTTTCGATACCACGTT
Organism: Diprion similis; assembly: GCF_021155765.1. NCBI lineage: Eukaryota > Metazoa > Arthropoda > Insecta > Hymenoptera > Diprionidae > Diprion > Diprion similis. The sequence goes on along the minus strand of NC_060109.1, from coordinate 597,217 downwards.
TATTATTATTTTTTTTTTCTTTGAAAGTGTTTGCGCGAGAGGTGCAGAGAACGAGTGTTCATTTTATTAATTTATTTTACTTCTGTTTTAACTTAGTGTCAAAAGATTGGTAGAAGAGAAAAAAAAAAAAAAAAAACGACGAAAATGTTGACAACGATCAAGAACAATGTGTTAATTGACAATGAATGGTCATTCAGCCAATTTCGAACATGATCCTACTCGAGGAATAAACCTGCAGACTATTCGTCACCGCGTCACATTTTAATCCATATTTTTAGCTTCCATCGTAGTTCCGCCCGATAAGTGACAAGCAAATACGATTACGAATGTGAATGTATTCGACATAGTTGAGTCGAAAGAGAAGGGAAACACGAGCAAGGGGTTTGATGATAGGAAAGAAAGGGTGGAGGATCGGCGGGAAATACAGAAAGTTGTAAAGTGCGTGTGTGTATGACTGTATATATATATATACATATATATGTATATACCTATAAGACGTCGTAAACCAAGGAGGATCTGCAGGATTCGCGGGTAGGTAGGTAGGTAGGTAGGTAGGTAGATAGGTAGGTACCTACCTACCTACTGTTTTACTTTTTTTCGCTTTCCACCGTGTTTCATCCCCCACCCCCATCCCTCCTTTTTTTCTCGTTTCTTTTCCTTCTCTCTTATATCCTCGAGAAATATTTCATCCCCGAGTCGTAGTTCTCAGCATGGTATAAGGTATAGTGCAGGGGGTGTGAAGGGAGGGGGTATAAGCATGGTGTCTGAGGGGTAGAGTAAAATGTCGGAGGTATCGGGGGTGTGTGTGGGTGGGTCACGGGTGGTATAGTTATAATAATACACGTGCAGAAGCGCGTGCATAAACAACGTTGACATTCTCTTGACGAAGAAGGATACCCACCCCCCACTCCATCCCTTCCTCCCTTCCTCCATCCCCCACGGGCGTGATTTACGACGAGCAATACCAGAGAATGATTCCAGCTCGGAATATTCCATCAGGTACAAAAGTAGGTGTATACCCATACGAACATCTGTATAGCACATATATCCATGTAATACAGTACGTGCCTAGAGACATACGCTTGGTGTATTGATGTAGCCGTATTATGTACACACCGTCTGGAGGTACGGGGGTGATTTTTTTTAGCACAGGGTGAAAATTGTCGGGCATTGCAAAAGGACTTGCAGGACTCGCATCACCTTATCGCCAGATTCCACTTGGCGCTAACCCGTCATCGTCTCTTACTAACCGTCTCTTGACATTGTGAGTTTCGGTTTTCGTATGTCTTTCTCCCTCTTTTTCTATCTTTCTCTCTCTCTCTCTCTCTCTCTCTCTGTTACCCTTCGCTGCCGAGTTGTAACTCAGATGCCAGACGCCGTTAAATATTTACCTCCATTTTCCCCGAAAACCCCGTAACGTCACCCCCTCACCGCCTCGATTGCTTGTAATGTCTATGTGTATGTGTGTGTACGACATGTATATACATTAGGGTGGCGCAAAAAAAAACGAACTGTTTTTTTTTTTTGAGCCCCGTGTGACAAAATGTTAGTTCTTGATGTTTTAAGAGCCCACTCCAAAGAACAGTTAAAAAAAAAAATTTCCAGAGGTCACTCCACATTTTTTAAAAGGTCAGAAATCGTCAAAAATCGATTTTTTTTTTTTTTAATTTTCTTTCTCGTTACGGTATAATTTTATAGAGAAAAAAAAAACAAGTTTCCGAAAGTTTCAGTTCAAAATTTGAATTTTGAAAGGTCGCTGATAATTTTTTTTCAATTTTTTAGTGCATTTCTTTAGATTTTTTTCGAACGACGTTTTAATATTCATATTATAATTTCATAAATTTTTTTTCTTTCATTTAGTAAGAAAGAATCGATAACAATACACCACGACGTGAATTAAAAATCAAACAAAATACTGAAAATACAATTTTTTTAATTAAATTTTTTGGCGATTTTTGACATTCGAAAAAATTTGGAGCGACCTCTTAAAAATTTTTTTTTGAGCTGTCCTTTGGAGTGGGCTCTTAAAACATCAAAAACTAACATTTTTTCACACGAGATTAGAAAAAAAATAAACAGTTGGTTGTTTGCGCCACCCTAATATACATGTTCCGCAAGGTCAGGGTCAAACATGGACGACCCATTTCCAACAATTTTTTCAGTCTTTTGATTTACTTAGTTAACCACTAAAAATTTTAGACAGGTTCCTGAATGGTGGGATTTTTAAAAATTCTTCTTCAAGTATATACCAGGCAAAAATGCATGAAAGACGTTTACGAAGTACAAGATGTCTTACAACTTTGTAACTCTGTATCCTCGATTCGTTCGAATTACAAGCTCATATGCGGTTGAAAAGCCGAAAACCTTTTTTCAAAAAACGACTGAACATCGCCGAATAGTTTGGGCGGAACTGCGTTACCCAAGAAGTTTCAGAGTCGTCTAGCACAGCTTTTTACAAGTTTTTCATGAAGGAAAATCTGATAAACCAGTACCTGTAATTCTCACACGCCAACTGCGTAGACTTAATGTGACCTTTTTGTCGCGTTGCATGCATCGCGAAACGCGGTCGGATGTGAGCCTTTCGCTGTTTTCTTTCGCGTCAATTTTTCATTTTGTCGCCTTGTTGTATCTCGGCATCCGGGTCGTTGAACGACTGGCACGCGCGAAGTGAATCGGCGAGCGGTTTTATCTTGTCGAGAGGCTGATATCCGGTTCAGAAATGTCCAGCAAGCGGATAAACGCGGTTTCCGGACCGATCGAAGAAGCTCAAATCGTCTCGCCGACAGCGGCGTAAACAACAGCCAATCCGTCTCTTTGATCGAGCTTTTTAACGGCATGGAGAAAGAGGGGGAGAATCGGAGGGTGATTTTGTAGGGGGATGGAGAAAGTACCTCGCGTTCGCGATACAAGTCTGGATAGTAAAAGTTAATTGTGAATGAAGAATGGGGGCGCGATACCGTCACGAACAAAGGATTTCATTGTCGCACAAACGACCGGGCATAAAACTAAATTTTGGCTCAACACGATCGCGCTTATCCACCCTGGGATTCACGTTTCGCACCCTCGATTCGTGTCAGCTGCACTCCCTGTAACCAACTCCCGTTTATGCCCATATTTCGCGAATACCAAAGCCTGCAGGTATTCGAGTCCGCGGATTATACCCAAGAGCAAAAAAATTCATTTTATCCCGTTGTTCGCCTCAACGATATTTCGAACAAGGTGAGCACCAATTTTTATCGAACCGTAGCGACTAGACTTTTTGAAGATGAAAGTATTAGGAAGAATACAAAGCTTGAATACGACATTTTATACCCTGAGAGTGATCGAAATTTTTAATTGAGAAGAAACTTTCGATAAATAAAGCTGCACCGAAAAAAAGGATCGATCAAATTCCCGGCAAATTACCGTTGTCAAAGGGTGAGAAGAGTGATCCTCGCTGCAGAATAAGGATCGTGGAATCCCTGCGCCATGTGCTCATCTGACAAAAGAATTTTCGTTCAAAAATACGACGCCAAAGGAGGATCCCGGGAGCCAAGCCGGGTTGATCCGATATTCCTCACTGCTTGCGTGCTTTCGCTCGTGTATATCCAGTCCTGCTAGACCATGACGGTTTCACAAATCCTGATCCCAACGTGCCGATACTGATCCTGTAGAAGATCGGCAAACTGACGTTGTGCGGCAACGTGTTATAAAATTCTCTTACGGACGAAATTCTTTTTATACATCGAATCGATTCTCTTCGCCAAGCTTATTCGCGATTTAAAACATTCGCTTATTTCCACTACATGAACAGATTATTCTTGATTGTGATTATACTCGCGAAAAACAAAGAAAATAATAATTATTATTATTCAGAAACAAAAGCTTTTCTATTATATATATATATATAACTCGTATATTTCAAATAACCGTGATATCGTATTCTCACGTTTAATACATTTGCCAAATTTTTGCAAAATTGAGTTTCCTAGTAGAACAGCAAGAAAAGTTCTCGATAGAGATTCGGTTACCGACGCTTAGCCAAGACACAAACCCTTTTCTAGAATTTCGAGTGTGTAGGAGATATCTGGAAAAGGGTTCGCGTCTTGGCTAAGTGTCGGTAACCGAGTCTGTATCCAAAACTTTCCTAACTATTCCACTAGTAAACGCATGAAAAAATTATATACGTGCCATTTCATCCCTTCAGCCTGTTTTTAAAAATTACACTTTGTGTAATTAGGTAACGTAAATAAAAAATCGTAACCCAAACAGTGGCTAGATTCCGTGATTCTTATTCTCATAGTATTTTCAAATATCATACACGTACTCACATACCTTTCACGTATAAGCTCTACGAGGCAACGGGTGAACTCTGCGAACGAGAAGAAACGAGCAGGCGACGAAACGATCCAGCTATAAGGCAGTGACGGGGTGAGAGGGAGCGCTTTTGTTGAGGGTGGTATAGTAATTATGATTTATACGACATATGTAGAGGGGGTGAGTATAACGGGTTCAAATCTGTGAAATAAATACATCATCGTTAGGTGCCGTTTCTGCGCCTGCACCCGGCACCCTTAATTTTTTCCCCGCCACCCGAGGGGTTTCCTTCTAACGAATCTACGATATTATTTGCGATGTGAAGAGTGAAAGAAACAGACGGAGAAAGTGATGAAATCATTAATGTCAGATACTTTTTTCTCCTCACGAAACGTTAGCGTGATAAATCGATCTAGACTTTCAATTTCAGAAGTAACATTCAAGTCTTCCAACATCGCGAAACTATAGAATATTAGTGCGAAGTCATGCCGAATTCTATGGCTTGCAATTTCTGAAATTTTTTAATTAGTAATTAACAGGATTCATTTCAAAGTCATCCGAAATTATTCAAATTCCACTCGAATTCGTTTCGACGTCAATTTAATTTGAGCTAAGCAAAGCCACGTGAAGATATTCAAGGAATATCGTTAAGTCATTCCAATTCATTCAGCCAACAGTCATCTGACGACAGTTGAAAATATTCAAAGTCTCTTGTTTAGTTACCACAAATTACTTAAAATCAGATTCTAATGAATTGAAGTACATTGACTGAAATCGGTTCACCAAGTCGTTTTCGCTACTATCCGAGCTACTAAACTTCACTCGGAGTCAATCGAACTACTTGGCATTGACCGGAGGTCGCCTACCGAAATGATTGGAATTCACGAAGTAGCAAAACGCGTTGCGAATTCCACGCGAGGATGTTAAACGCTGCTGTGTAGCAGCATGTAATGAAAATTAGGGGGTCAAATTTTCGGCGAATGTTTTCGAAGCGATTTTTCTGCACCAGAAACGTAATCGCGACGGAGCCTCGCTTTCCTTTCGTCTCTATCTCTCTCCCCTGCAGGCATCTTCTAGCCGGTGAGGAAATTAAAAACTTTGTCTTATCCAAGTTCTTCTAATGACTGTCTGATATATATATATATGTATACTTAATCTGTCTGCCCTGCACCCACCACTCCAGTTCACTCACCCTCGTTTCGCTGCGCAGAATAGATCGGCAATTAAATTTGCTAATCTAAGACCGAGAATTAACAGATCCACGATTCTCCCCCACGCCCCAAAGACGAGCCGTTAAATTCGTCGGTGAAATCAAGATTTGGCAAATTGATTGCCGACTCGTTTGAAAGAAAAGCAAAAAGAAAGAAAGTAAAAGAGAAAAAGCAAAAGAAAAATGAAAGAATTGAAAAGAAGAAACTCTCGGAAACGTTCCAGTCAGCCAGGCAGACAGGCGTCTATAGACAGCTGTAGAAGATATTTCTCTACAGAAACTGCAGAGGACGAGGATATTTCTCTCCTCCATTTCTTTTCTGGCGTCCCGGTAGCTCTGCTCCTTATTATATAATCTTGTTCAAATCAATAAGATCGATCGGCGAGACGTGCCACGGAATTTTTTGCCTCAAAATTCACCGCTCAATCCAAGTTCGCGTGAAAAAAATTCGTCACGTTACGTTGAACCTTTTTTTTTTATCTCCCTTAAAATTTTCTTTAATCTTTAAATCTTGAAAAAAAAACAACATTTTTCTCTCAGCTCACATTGAGGAAAAACAAGCGTTCACCTGGCATGTCTGAGTCTTGGAATTGGTTCATCGATTTCTCGAGATGTAAAAAAATTTATCATTCAAAGCACGTAATCGACAGCTCATACCCCGCTGACTTTCTTCTGTCTCAATGTTTTTCGTTTCTTATTTTCCTAATGCCATTTTCTGTGCTTTCATTTTACCCCGCAACATCCCTCTCGTCGTTTGAAAGGATCTCAAAGTCCACCCACAAATCTGCAATCAATCTTTTGTTTACTACTTACTTGTTAATAACAAATAGTCGATGATTAAATTCAAAAGAATTGCAGAATTCGTCAAAAATGTTATCATTTTCATTTTCGTATGTCACCTTTTTTTGGTGTGAATCGTTTCGCCAATCCACATTGGATTGTCGAAAATCACTTCAAGAATATCTTCTACTAACCTTTTGTACAGATTTATTCATTTATTCATTTCTGTTTTTTATACTTTCTTTTTTACAAAACATTATCAAACTTTTCGTAGGCTAATAAATTAGAGATATAATTTCGCGAGTGTCTAACGACACCGATTCGCATCCGAGACTAATTCTACTAAGCGATCAAAGTCCGCTGTGCATATAGAAAAAGGAAGTTTGGCTCTTGAGAAAAATTGAATAAACGAAATAAGTACAGAAATAAATGGAAACACACCCGCAACTTCTTGGTTTTCAGAGAATTCGTAACCTGCGCTAACCAGTCTGGCCGATGCGCCCCAACCGAGATCCTCGCGCGTCTTTTACCGTCGACAGATGGATGAATCTAATTGAAGCTTTCGACTTTTATGCCTTTTCTTTACCCTCCGGGGCTCCAGGAGTTTTTTCTTTTTGCTTTTTTTTTTTTTGCACACACATATATATATATCCTCCCCCCCCCTCCCGCCCCCCGTGAAATCGCGATCTCCCTCAAAATCCGAGGCGTAGCTTCCGAACTGAGCCCAGCCGCCATTTCCGCCACGGCTCAAAGTCTTGTGGCTCTTCGCCCTCGAGGCTTCTGCAAAATTCTAACGGGTTATTTACCCCACGGATAAAACGCGGGGTTGGCTGCTGTTACGCCAGCTAAAACCGTGGATGAATCGAAGACAAAGTTCAAACTTGGCGACCCTTTCCTTCTTTGCCCTGTCTTTACTCTTTTCTTTTCCTTATTCGTTGCTCTTACTTCTAAGTTTTCAATCTCGGAACTGCTTAGCTGTTATAGGTATATATATATATATATATATATATATATATATATATATATATATATATATATATATATATATAAAAAAAGGAAAGAATAGAACAGAAAAAAATAAATAAATAAAAAATTATAATTTTCATAAAAGATATTTTTCAATAACGAAATTTGTCAAGAATACATGTTTTCTATTTTTTTGAATCATGGGAAAATTTTCGAAACTTACGATCATTGATTTTCGTGAATTTAAAAATGATCAAACTGCTGTGAAGGATATTATGAGAATAAAAGAAGAAGACAAAATCAAAGAATAATTGATCTCAAAACAATAGTCACAACGATTGAATTATTCTCAAGAATTCAAGGAAGGAAAACTATCGTCGCAAAAATGTTTCTAAACCAACGCTGAATGAAATAATAGGAAAGAAGAAAAGTGAAGACAGTCGAGGCTCTGTTGTTGCTGAAGAAAAAAAAAAAAAAAAAATTTGAACCTTCTTAAAATTGTTGAGGTCGGAAGCGGATGAATTTGGCATGGAATGCCCCATACACGCCGGTATAAAATCGGGGGCTTAGCGCCTGTGTCTAGGTCTGATTCCGGCGGGCTTGAGTTCCATTCCGGCAACTGCCTGCCGCCGGTTGCAGTTCAGTCAGCGAGGAAATGAGGCGACCGATAAAGTTATCGATAAATAACAGTGCAGCCAACTGCAGCTCTAAAATCTGGAATCTCCCCGGCGCTTTGAACCGTAACGATTACGCCCCGCTCTCCTTGAAAAACAGGGAAATTCCCGGACGCTCTTCGCGCCCCTAAACGGTTCCAGGTTCCAGGATCCAGAAAACGTCTCGGCCTGCAACGTCTCTCTAGCTAGGCCTTCCAATAACCATTCTACTTCGGAACTGTTGTTACCGCCGAAGCTCACCGCGCATTGTCCCTCCTCCCTCTCCACCCCTCTTCCCGTTGCCCGATTGAAAACCGGGAGGAAATGAGGGGTTTGGTTGTACTATCCAATGAATTCGAATATCCTTTAATTTCTGACTTCCTGCGGGCGTTTCCTGGGTAACTTCGATTTTCGGTGAAAAAAGAAAATTTCGAAACACGTCCGATCGTTTATTTTCGATCATCGATTTTTATACGAATTTATCCTACCGAGTATATGCTTGTTTATTTTATTTTTTTATTCAATGAATTTTCATGAAGAATCTAGTCAGTGAGCTTGTCTTCTTACCGATCTACAACGTTTACGTGGATTTTTATATCAAGCTTTATCATCGCAGCTTTTTTTATGCTTTATCATTACTTGATCGTGGTAATGATTGTTTTTTTTTTTTTCTCTTTTTTTTTTTGTTCTTTTCAAGCATTCAGATCAAAGCTTTTTCGTCCGTAATTATCGCGTAATCGTCACCGTTTGTTTTCTCGAGCTTTGTTCGCCGCAGCTTTTTCAAGCTTAATCACAACTTAATTTCTTTTTTCTTATTTCCTTTTATCTTTAGTACTTTGACATCGCAGTTTTTTTTTTCCAGCTTAAACGTCACCCGATCGTAAAATATTTTTTTTCAATCCTTCTCGTGAAGACTTTTTCAAGTTTTTTTAGTATTTTTTTCTTCTCTTTTTGAACCACAGATTTTTCACACCCAATCATCGCTCGATCGTGACAGTATTTCATCAAAACTTCATCGTCACAGCTTTTCTGCGCTTAAGCGTCACCTAACCGTAATAACACTGCTTTCAAGCTTTCTTATCAAAGCTTTTTCAAGCCAAATTGTCATTAACTTTCGGAAAAAAAAAAGTGTATAATGTATCCGATAAACAGATCTCGCGTATCAAACGAGTGATAAACAGTAAAAAAGAAAAACCACAAAAAAAAAAAAAAAAAAAAAAAGAAAGAAAGAAATCAAAGTTCCCGTTTGCCCCGTAAATTCTGTCTCTTCATTTTCGAATGAATAAACAGAGAAAACTTAGGTAGGTAACAGAGAAAAGGAACTGCGAAACGGCTGAGAAAGTCGCGGAGTGAACTAACAGGGAAAATGAGGCATTAATTTTCTCTGTTACGGATGAACACTAAACGAACCGGGAATACTGGGGAATACTGGGAGGGCCTAACATGACGCGAAGATCAATATGACAAGTTTCACGCTTGGCTAGCTCGGCATACACAGCTGGGTTGAGTTGGATCCATGGAAGAGAGAACGAGCTGCTGTCTCGTTACCCTCGCGATTACTTCGAGTCGACAGATTGCTTTCAACTGTATATCCGGAGCCTTTGCGAGGATAGAAACAATGCGCAATGACGTTTATTAATTAAAATAATCATAGACCTATGAAAATTGTTGAATCAGCATTGAGCTCACCTCCAATTTGTGCTTTCGTTGAAACGTTCGAAGCTGCAAAGTAGGTCTCCATTCTCCTTTGAGAAACGGTATTGAAAAAACTTTGATTTTTGGTTTGAGGGGTCTACCTAACTGACGAGCAAGATAAGGGTTTTTTCAAGATTTTTTTAAAATAAAATATAAGCTTTGTTGGGCTTGATAAATTTATACACTTTTGAATACCATTAAATAAAAAAAAAAAAGTTCTCGAATTTAATCACTTTTTATGTAAAAAAAAACGTTGACGAAAATCAGTCTGAAAAAGGACTGATTCACACCTTGTTTGAAATTTTGATTTTGACCACATTTTTTTTTTTTTTTTTTTTGCAAATGACGGCAACAAAAAGCCTTCTTTTCCGACTTTTTCGGAAAATGGCTGCTATTTTGTTAATTTTAACCATCTCCTAGAAATCATCAACACCGCAGACCTAACTTTCTTCCAGACTGATTTTCATCTACGATTTTCGTGTATAAAAAGTGATTAAGATCGATAGAAAAATTTTGTTTTTATGTAATTCAAGAGTGTATTCATTAAGCCTAACAAAGCTTATATCAATACTTACAGTTAAAACTTGTTGAAAAAAATTCTCGAAAAAACCCCTTTTTTTTAGCTCGTCAGTTGAGCAGACCCCTTAAATTTCATCAAAAACAATGCAACGCATATTTGGTTTAATTATTCATTCGGATGAAACTTCGATCGTTACCCCGTATACAACAAATTAGTGGATTCGCTAAGTAGACCGCAGAATTCGCGAAATATACGCTGAGATACAAAATTTCGGCAACGCTTATTCGAGGTATGAGGATAATTGAAATTTAGCGGATAAATTCACGGAGATATACGTTGATACAACAGAATTTTGAGTATCGAACTAGACAAAAATTTTCCATTCTGTATACCGTGCATAAATACGTTTAGGTATGCGTGTATGTACCACCGACCTATATTTCAATCAGTCATACCATCGTGGTAATCACGCGGTCAGTTGAGTCTGGGGTGGATTCGCGGGGTGCAGAATCGAGCGCTAATTGGGTCGTCCTTTTTCCATCGATGTGCGGGAAATGATACCAACAGGGCCGATATCAAAACGAGGAATTTGGTCAGAGGAGATATTATGGTAATTGCAATACCCACGTCATGCACACACGAATGTTAACGTGAGAGAAACGAGCCAGAAAAACAGTTTTTTCTTCAACCATCCGCGATGATCCATAAAACTCGCGACCGAAAATCTTGAATATTGAAAAAAATGAATAAAGAATTCATAATTTTTATTTTTTTTTTATTTTTCAAAACGTATAAGCTGGAAAAAAACATGATCGTTTGTTTGGAAAATATAATATGGAGGAAAAAAGTATACATCCTTCGGTAAAACATTGAAAATCGATTTATTTCCCGTAGAACCGGAAGTTCAAATTAAACGGGACGTGGCAAATTTTTCATGACTGAAAATTTGATTTTTGAGTGGGTAAAAAAATTGGGTCGGTCGTAAATTTTTACACGATTGAAGTCAAGCTTCTCGTCGACTCGTTAGCACCAAAAAAGGTGAAGAAAAACAAAAACAAAAACAAAAAAAAAACGACGTTGCCAAGGAAAGTAGAGAAAAAAAAATACCAAAAAAAATAACCAGCTAAACGAAGTTCTTTATTGTTTTTCCGAGGCTTTGAAAATACTTCAAAGGTCAAAAAATGTAAGAGTGATCGTATTTTTGTTTTCACTCGTTCGATTTATTCAAACGGAGTTATGTGTATATATGTATATTATACATATACATATATATCCGGTATGCAAATGTATTATCTATACGTTATAGCGTAATACGTACGTAGGTTAATACGTATCGTTTTATTCCTTTATATTTCTGACAGCCTCTGTATGTGTGAATAATATATAGGAATTCTAATTGACGTTGAAAGCGCTAACTTTTATACATTTTGCATCAGTTTTCTCCGGCAGGTAACATATATATCGTGAAAAATTTCTCCGGCTAAACGAATTATCAATATTTTTTACTGCATTTCATTGGCAGTATAATTTTAATTGAAATATTTGAAAAATGTTGCATCAAGTGAAAAGAAAATGAAGTGCTATAAGAATAAGATAAAACACCATGTTTTTTTTTTTTCGTTTAAACGATGAAATTTTGTGCGAAGAAATCTGAGTTGAAAATATTTCACATCTTTCTAATTGTTAGAAATTATTTATATTGAATCTATGTTTGCATTCTAATTTGTCAAATTCATTTTAATGAGGTGTATATATATAATCAGAACTTGAAACGAAATTTGGAAACGAGGAATGTATAAATACGATAAATGAAATTATGTAGACCAAAGTGAAGAATTAAAACATTTCCAACAACATTCGACGCCATTCAGATTGCCATTTCTGGTCATTTATTTGTTCACTTTTTTTCCACCTTTTTTCGAGTCTCAAGATGTAATTTGACCGAAATGATTCGAGCTAAATAAGTGCGGTTCAAGAGAGAGTTTGACTCGGTTTGTCACCTGAGTGTAAGGATAGAAATTGACAGAAGACTTTGGGAAAGAGAAAGCTACCTGCTGGCCTGCTTAGCTGGGTAAGCACGATGTTAAGCAGGCTTAGAGTTTCGATTCGATTCAAACTTTGTAGGAGAAATTTCGCGTACGACGAGCTTTAATCGGATGCTTGCAGCCAGTGGTGGCCAGGAATTTCCATCTTCTCCATTTCTCCTCCAAGTTGCATGTTCTTGAACACCCGATGGCGCGAAATGCTTGAACCTCAAATTTACAAGTCTGCGATTTTAATATTCATTCATCTATTTTATGACTTTACAGGACCTTTGTTAGAGAATTTATTAAATGCATAAGTCTGGGCAGAGCAAATTCGAATGAATTCCCATAACCTCGAGTAATTTCATTGCGATGATCAAGATCACTTGTAAGATATTGAAATGAATTAATTTTTTTACGGGCTTTGACTGATTTTTGGTTAGGTTAGGTTAGATTAGTTGGACCGATTTTTGGTTAGTTGAAACGTGGAGGTGGAGTTGAAATTCAGAAAGCGACGAGTTCCGAGTTTTTTTCGTGGCGGAACTTGAAGTAAGGAAATGAAACTTTGTCGGAACTTAGTTCTATCGTAACTTAAATTTTCGGAACTTTGATCCATCGGCTTTCCAACCATTCTATACTTTGTTGTTTCTTGAAAGTTTGATTTCCTTACTTCAAGCTTTCCCGTAAAATAATTCTGAAAAATAGGCGCTTTCGTACTTCTCGAATTCGAAACTTGATCCGGGCCTCGAAACGTGAGTTGAAGAATGAACGGCATAAATTAACCCGCTTGAAAATGAGGTGATTTGAAATATCTCAAAGTGATTCGAGGGTGTTTGAATTCCGGTGAATACTTGATGCGGTTCGAGATTACTTAAAGCAATTCAAACTGATCGCATACTCCAATTGAATCCGAATAACCGGAGGTGAATCGAATTGAATACCGGTGACCCCGAGATACTTGAAATGAATCGAAAAGCCGTCCATTCAAGGCAGGGGAGAGTATACAACCGACTTAAGGGCAGGGTTGCTCCTCGGAGAATTCCGGGATTCTCTCGTAGCGATTAAGCCTTGTACCTGTAACTGAATTTTCCTGAACGAGGCTAAAAGATTTTCATCCGCTGACATAAACGTCCGTTTAAATTCTTATAATGAAATTCGCTGCGCCCATCCAAGCGAGGAAGAGAGGAAGAGGCGAAGACAGGAAGGCCAAGAGATTTCCATTTTCGACTACAACGCGGTACAAAAGCTTCGAAAAGCTCCGGCTCGCCTCTTAAATGCGGTTCTACAGGTGAAAAGGTGTAATTCAGTACAATCGTGACTTAACATTCCTATTCGACAATCTAGTGGGTTTGAAGTCTAGCCAAAGCAGTGTCCAAACAATAGAACAGAGAAATAAAAATAGAAAAAGATAAGATTTTTCGGTAAAATCTTAATGAATTTCATCTAGTTTTTTTCTCTCAATTGATTATCTCTAAGCTATTTGAGCATGAATTTTGATTGAGCTTATTATTGAATCAAAAAACTAAGTAATTGTGTGAACTTGTTTATTTATCCTGGCCCAAGACTTTGACCAAAGTCTTACATTTTTTCTTCTCTAATCAAACGTTACGGAAATTTTATCATCAGAAGATACAATGAATTCATAAGTGGCTTTGTTTTTTTCGGAGTGAATTTTTATTCGAATTTTCATCGACAAGATAAATAAAATGAATTGCATTTCAGTATATTTTCCACGCATTGTTTCAACCACTAATTATTATTCCAACTGCATGTTTAATAATTCTGAAAAATATTTCACACATTTCTGTAATTAAAATAAGACGAATAATTATTCGGTTTAAATTCCAGTAACAATCAGGTGTAAAAAATAGATACAATAATCATGAAAGGTGAAGTATTTTCCAATCCGAATCCTTTTTCATTCACAAATTATCAGAAAGAAATTGAATTATGCGTTTCACGTGGCTTTTCATAGATGCAAAATAATTTCTACAGACTCATGGAAGGAAATTACGAAGAGGAACGAAGACACAGACACGCCTTGTTATTTCTAGAAATAAAACGTGAAGCCTGCATGCCGCGTTACTATCCGCTTTCTCAGACTCCCGCGACGCGGCGTTGCGTCAGTAGTTACCAAGTTTAAAATTAGATTTAGAAAATTTCATTGCGAGCTTCGCATCAGTTTCGAAGGTGCAAGCCGCAGCGACGAAAGTTAAGCTCGCAAGACTGCGTGATGCGAGCGGTAAAACCGGTTTAGAAATAAAGAAAAATGTAAAAAAGCAACGTTAGTGAAAAATTAAACGTATGTAACATATAATTGTGAAAAAGTTCATCAGTGAGTGTGAATCAAATTTTCGCCACTTAAAGGAATTATAAAAAAAAATAAAAATTGTTTTATAATTTAAACAGTGAACTAAAATCAAACAAAACGTGTGCAAAGTGAAATAAAAAATGTGAAAATATTTAATCGACGCTTTACTTTATCGCGGATTAAAAATTCTTTCCCCATTTTTCATTCAAATGTAAATAAATACTTTCGAGTAATTGAAACTCGGCGACTATAGAATGAGGAACAAAATTCTTACAATAAAGTAAAGTTCGCGGGTTGCAATACTTACTTTCTTTTCTTTTCTTTTTCTTTTTTTTGTTTTCGTTCGTTCGTCTTTCCAAGATCCCTCGCTTCTTAAATTCCACAAGCAAGTATACACAATGTGATTAAAAAGTTTCGCAAAGCGTCTGTGACAGACAGAAGTAACAGGCTATCCGTTATTATATTACTGCAGAGATATTCGCAAGGATGCGAGAGATGAAAGAATAATTTTTCACAGGCGCAGAGGGAAGGGGGAGGGGGGCCGCCCCGCCCCATGGCTGAAAAGAATTTCGTCTTTGAAATTCCGTCGTCGTGTGCCTCTTCGTATTCTATATTTGTGTTAGAACTGCGTGTAAAGCGTATTCCGCGGTACGTTAACCCTTGTTTGCGTGCGTCTAATAATACACATGTATACTCATAGTGTAAGGACACGTCTTAAGTGTATAATCGCGACGATATTCACGGTTTATGAATTTTTAAGAAAAAAATGTTTTTCCTCCTCGATATTTGAAATTGGATTAATAAAAAATTAGAAGAAAAACATTAATTAATACAAAAAAAAAAAAAAAAAAATTGAAAATTATGAGGTAAAATGAGTGACAGTTTTGAGAGGGAAAAACCTCGCGACGATTGAACGGAAATCATGTGAACTTCGTCGAGTTGAGGTGACGAAATAAAAAGTTTAAAAAGAAAAGGGAAAAGAGGAAGAAGAAGGTCTTAAGGGGCACAATTTTTCGGACGATGGATGTAGCGAATTAACGCTGGGCTGGATTTTCAACGAGGTTAACGCAAATGTCCAAAATGCTCAGGCTCGAGTTAGTTGGTCTTGTCCTTTTGGCATGCACCCAAATACTAACCGAGCACCGAGACACTTACGACTATGGGAATCAATACGGACACCAGAGACAATACGATTATCAGGAAGAGAAATTCACACGGGAAGTTAGCGTTGCACGTCAAGGAAGGCTGCGCGGTATCGTCGTGCATTTCAGGAGGCATCCGAACCTTCAACCCGTCGACGTTTTTCTCGGTGAGTCGCGATATGAATTTATTTTATGCCGATGGTCGTCAGATTTCAGGATTTTTATAATAAAAAATATCTTTTATCGGTGCTTACATTCGATTTTTTTTATAATGTGGTAGAGACGGAAAATTATTCACTTGGTATAGTGGTTTTTAGAGATCAATAAACTCGGAGCTTGGCTTGAAATAAACTTGTTTTTGATTTTTTTATTGGTCAAAAAGTGGTAAGCTTCACCGAAATTCGGTTTTATAAGGTCAGAAGAAAAATTATTACTTCGCAGAATATTATTTTTCTGGTTTTTAATGGAAGGGAAATATTTCAAAATTCATAAATACGTCGATGCGGTTTTTTTAAATTGGCAATGGCAATTTCTAATTTTTACTGTATAAAAAGGACGAAATTTAACGAAATGCCTTTTCTCTTACCGTCACAAGAAGACTCTAAATTTCACACGAGACTTGTTTTCACAGGGTTGTAAACTTCACAAACAGAATATGACAAAAGTACAAATTCTACAGTATCGCAATTTTCATTAATTTCTAAATTGGATAATTCAGCAGAAAATTATTTTCTAAAAGATTAAAAAAAAACTTTAATTCGATAGCAATCCGATTTACTATATCTAACTGTTATTTTTATATTAACGTAGTTATTTTCAGGTAATAAGAAAGTCCAAGTTCCTTAGCAAATACTTGACTAAAGAATCTTTATTCAACGATATGAAATAAAAAAAAAAAGTCGAACTGAATTAAAAGTGCTCAAAAATTTTTTGTAGATATCAGAATTTGATTGGGGATAAGAATTTCACAAAATTATGTTTAATTTTAAACGGAATTTAAAAAAAAAACAAATAAAATAAAAAACTTGTAGAAATATATATATGACTTGATTAAGCGAGTGAATGATGGAGTAAAAAATCGATACCAGAGGGATGAATTTCGTACTATTGCATCATTCAATCCGTCCTAGAAAACCGTTTGAGCAAAAAGCGAAGAAATTCGTAGGCATTCGGTGCAGCTGGATGCAGTTCAGGTCTAAAGTAAGCTTGCGGAATGAAATAAAATAGCAGCGTGCAGCAGTAGAAGAAATAAATAATTTCAGGTCAAATTTATAGAGGATCTAGAAGCCTCACGTGCGATCGTACGTCTAAAATTTACCGGCTTCAGGTTTTCGCTGATATATTTATCGCTCGCCCCCCGCGATCCCTGCAGAGGCACATGCTTCGGATATGAAAGGCTCAAATCGAGCGTTAAAAATTCACCATTATCATTCAGAAGGCTTATGGATCGAATGGCCTGTCGATACCTCCCGATTCCGAAGAATTCACTTTCAAACACAGAGTTTTAAAATCCGATTGAACCGCCAAAAACCTGATTAATTTATCGCAATATTTCAGCACTCATTGATATGTGTAACTTGGCACCTCAGATATTTCATGTCCTGCTAAAATAGAATGACGTTGACCAAATTTCGTGAAAAACGTTAATTATAAAGAGTCAAGAAGCTTTTTTTTACAATGAAATAGCTGCAAGTTTCCAAATAATGATGTCTGACTTTAGATTCGTTATCAGCCCCCCAAAAAATTTTCAATTTTCACAAAAGTCAAAATGTTTTTAGTTTTCGTCAGCACATTTAAAACGCCAAATTCAAATTTTAAAAATCCGACTTTACACTTGTGAT
Source organism: Diprion similis (assembly GCF_021155765.1). Classification (NCBI taxonomy): domain Eukaryota; kingdom Metazoa; phylum Arthropoda; class Insecta; order Hymenoptera; family Diprionidae; genus Diprion; species Diprion similis. Next base: position 579,779 of record NC_060109.1, on the reverse strand, counting down.
TAGCGAGCTGAAAAATTTCGCGGTACCAATTTCCACTCAAATCTATTAATCCGTTCTCAAGATATCATCACTTTCATTTTATTTCTGAGAATTTTGTTATTCAAACAATTAAAAAAGTGCTAAACCGATAAAATCCAAAATCTAAGCAGTTCCAAGTTCTATGCATGATGCACATACATACAAACAAAAAAGCTCGGAGGTGATTTTCTAAACGTGAAAACATGGCGAGCCAGTGAAAAAACTTGACCTTTCATTTTCGGGATGGTTAAAATCATTTCCTTTTGCCTCTGTTCACAGAGAAACGGGAAGTTAAAAAATGTAAAACGAGGAGAACAATTCATAAACCTATTCGAATTCGATTCATCGATTTTCTTGGCCTCCGCGTCTACCTGCTATTTCTTTTAATTCCATCTATTTCTTTACTGAACCGAAAATTTTCTATCTCTTAATTTTTCCAGGGGTGCCTTACGCCGCGCCGCCCCTGGGCACCCTCAGATTCACCCCGCCTCGGTCACCAAGGCCCTGGAGCGGGGTTCGTCATTCAAATCGCTTCGCTCCGGTCTGTCCTCAAGTACTTCCGGATCTGCACACGGAAGTGACACCCGGTCGTTACGAGTATCTCAAGAGGCTACTTCCGTACCTGAGAAATCAGAGCGAGGACTGCCTGTACCTAAACGTTTACGCGCCGCATCAAAAAGAAGGTGAGTCACCGATTCCGGTCGTCATTTTCATTTTACAACTGCACTAAATATACGGAAATCCGTATTTCCGCCATAATTTTATATTCCAGGCTATAAAAAGTCTTCCATTACGATCTGAGTATCAAGTTATTTGGGTCCAATATTTCTTTTTTTTTTTTGTTTCTCCTATTTTGGAATCTTGTGACCCGAAACACGAATTTCTTGGCAATAATCAAGTTGAAATATATATAGTCTTAAGCCCTGACCATCTCAAAATCATTTTATGTTTTTTTTTCTAACACTTTATTCGGTAAAAAACGTGACCTGAATTTTTTTTACGATTGCGAATGGCCATTTTTTAAAATCTGAAAAAATTCTCAAAAATCCAGAGAATGACACAAAAAACTCCCCGTTAAGGAGAACGTGGGCTGAATTTTTTTCTTTTTTTTTTCATCGCCTAGTTTGGAATTAAAAAAATTTTTAAACCCAAAATTAACACAGGATCATATCGTAAGCGTCAAATAAGCGTCAATTTACTTGTTAACGTTCGGTTTCACTAATTCGACGATGCGCCAGTCCAGTTAGTGAAGATAGTTTTAAGTTTAAAAATTTTTAAATTTCGAATTCGGTAATAAAAAAACGTAGAAATAAAATTCGGCCCACGTTTTGCTTAAGAGACATGTATATACATTAGGGTGGCGCAAAAGAACCGACTATTTTTTTTTTCCTTGAGTTTCGTGTGAGAAAATGTTAGTTTTTGATGTTTTAAGAGCTCACTCCAAAGGACAGCTCAAGAAAAAAATTTTAAGAGGTCGCTCCAAATTTTTTTAAATGTCAAAAATCGTCAAAAAATTAAATTAAAAAAATTGTATTTTCAGTATTTTGTTTGATTTTTAGTTCATGTCGTGGTGTATTGTTATCGATTCTTTTTTACTGAATTAAAGAAAAAAAATTTATGAAATTTTAATATGAATATTAAAAGGTCGCTCGAAAAGATCTAAAGAAATGCACCAAAAAATTGAAAAAAAATTGTGAGCGACCTTTCGAAATTCAAATTTTGAACTGAAATTTTCGGAAACTTATTTTTTTTTTTGTCTATAAAATTATACCGTAACGAGAAAAAAAAATAAAACAACAAAAAACTGATTTTTGACCATTTCTGACATTTTTAAAAATGTGGAGCGACCTCTTAGAATTTTTTTTTTTTAACTGTCCTTTGGAGTGGGCTCTTAAAACATCAAAAACTAACATTTTGTCAAACGAGACTCGAAAAAAAAAAATAGTCGATTTTTCTGCGCCACCTTAATATACATATATATATATCAGATCGGCAAGGGTGAGGCTGAATTTTGTATAAGGGAGTGGAAGGACTTCCTGATCGTTAGTAAAGTCGTAATCTACGTTACCAATTCCGGACACAGGCTGCGACGTCCGTTGGAGGCTCGTGCGGCTGGCTCGTCGTCAGCCTTCTGGGGTGGAGTTCTGGGGATGAATTATTCCGAGTGCGAACTACCTTAACTGTAATTAGTTTCACGTTGTATAACCTAACCCTGACGAAAGCCGGCGAGTCGGGAGGCTCCGCCCCGAGGCTTCGTTTTCCTTGCGAATATAAATGCCGCGTGAAAACATTGCTCAAAAACTACGCCGATTGCCGATCAGATTTCATAAATATTTATCGATGAAATTATCAGTGTATTTATTTATAACTTGTATAGATTTTTCCTGTCTAATTTAACGGATAAATTCATCAGCTTTCGGGAAGAGTTGAAATATTTACGTACCGGAAACTGAATCGTTTTTTTTTTTTTTTTTTTTTTTATTTATTATCGCATCTTCGATAGGGTGTCAGAATTCATTAATCTGCAGTTTTACCGCAAGTTTTGTAAACATCGAGAATCGAGCTTAGTTTTCGGGCCGATTTCAAGCTCTCGAAAATTTTAACTTCCGGTGAAAATTTTCCCAATACAGAATAACTTTCGATTTTCTTTCGCGCGTACAAGCTCTTCCTCCGCGAATTATTATCCTGCAGATTGAAATAGTGACCGATATTCATGGAATTTCGGATGTTGCGCAAAGGCGAGATATTCGATGAATGGTTTCTGGGTAAGACAACGTGCCAAGAACTTGAAATATCAAGTGAAAACAACACGTGAATACTCCACTCTCATCCAGCCCGCCAAAACAATGTGTTCGGTTAAAAGCTCGTCGAGTATCTTGGTAAGATCGGAAATTGTTTAGCCGACTTTAGAAATCTCGCTCCTTGGCAATGTTCCATTGTTTACTTGAGTCTTTGAAAATTGGAAAATTTCTTCAGAATATCCGTAATTTTTGACAAAGACTAAAAACTAGGTTAAAAAAAAAAAATGTCCAATCAAGAATTAGACAGAATAAATCGACCGGAATATATCTCAAAGTCCACGACCCGAAATTCTCTACATTCAAAAACTGAAAACACATTGAAATTCTTTTTCAAAATTAATTTTGAAAATCAGAAAAAATTAACTCCCCAACAAAAAATCAATGTGTAGAAATTTTCAAAGACTAAATATCGAGAGGATCGACTGAAATGACGCAGATTTTTTGTCCGTTTTTACCCCCCTCCCCTCCCCTCCCCTCCCCACCCCCATCCCCATCCCCTCAGAGATTCGGTTAAAGACGAAAAAAACGAGAGCGAAATAGAAATGCGTGCGATAACCGGAGGAAAAGAGAGAAGCGATAGAACGGAAATATGACTTGTAGGATTCTTTCGCCTCGCGTCAGCCAACAGCTAAAAGGGAAAAAGGTGATGCATTTGGGGGAGTCAATTTTATCCAGAAAAAACGATCAGTTTTGTCGTTCCGTCGTCGCGGGGGTGGGGGTGGGGGGGGGGGGGGGGGGGGGGGAGAGAAAACGGGGGGTAAAAAAGGCTCATGAAAGGGGGAGACAAGACGAGAACGGAAGTTTTCTCACCCTCGACTTCGTCCCCCCCGCCCTTCGCCACCCTTCTTCCTTCCTATTGCTGTTTCCGCGATATTTTCATTCCCACCCTTACAACGTAGCTTAGGTACGTATATATTATTGATGCCCTGAGATCAGCGACGAGATTCGACAAATTGCGGATCTGCGAAGATCTTGGTGACTCTGAAAATTTCTTTCTCTTTTTCGATTTTTTAATTTTTAATTTTTCTTTTATTCAATGTACGGAAAGGGTTTAACCCTTATTTTTCGTTCGAATTCTCGTTCTGTTTGATTTTTTGTAAGTACCTGTATCAAGAGTCTAAACGTATCGATTGTTTGAAAAAATTTGCAAAGCTTTGCGTGTGCTGAAATGGTTGAAAGTAAAACCGAATCGAATTACTTTGAGTAAATTTTGCAAAGGATTGAATCAGACCCGAACAACAACTTCGAGTGATTCGATTTATCTGCAATGTAAGTTTTGAAGTGAGATGAAACGATTTGAAAGAAATGAAAATTCAAAATTAAAATCAAATGAATTGAAACTGCCTCGAAAATCACAGTTTATATTCCATCGATTGAATTTCTTTACAATGTCACGTCAATCGATCCAAAACCCAATTTCACGTGATTCCAAATGAATCTGAACGACCTTAGATTACGATTTAAAAAAAAACTATACTACCTCCGAGCTGTAACTTAAGGTGACTTGAACAATGAAGTAGTTTTTTAAGCAAGTTTCTAAGAGATATTGCCGAATTTTTTCTCCCGACATTATGCTGTAAAAATGTATTTCATAACGTCGGATCGACACAACAGTAAATCCTCTCATCAGACATCGGTGAAGTAAAATGGTGTTGAAAATGAATCGTGCCAACGCAACGGCGCTTCAGCCGAGCAATTAGAGGCAGCTGTATAACCAGCTGTGACGATGATGACGCAAAAGTTGGCATACCCGAGATAATGATAGAGAGCATGAGAAGCAGCAGCCAGGCAGCAATGGCGCCATCCGAGTTAAGGATGGTCTTCGCAAAATATTTTCCCCCAAAATCGGTGGAATTTTCATAGATATTATAAACCGTAGCAGCCGCGGCAGCCCACCGCCTAACAAAGATGGAGATTTATAAAGGGGCGACATCGATTCAAAGGTGGATTTACGAAATTCTTTGGTGAAATTTGGGAGAGAGAGAGAGAGAGAGAGAGAGAGAGAGAGAGAGAGAGAGAATCGTGAAAAGTGATAAAAATCGTGTGTCGTCGGTGTTTCATCGAGGGGTGAAAATAATGATCGATATAACATTATAAAGGGTGTGAAAGGGTGAGAAAAAAAAAAAAAAAAAAAAAAAAACAATTATTGAGTGATTTATTTCCCAGGTGATAATAACGACAGAGAGTTCTGTAGGAAAAGTTTTCTCGAAGGATTATACACGTGGATAGATTTATTTATAGTAAACGAAGACTTGCTGCAGCTGTGAGCTTTTGCGACGTACGACGACGAGCCCGGGTTTTTTTCCTGACACAGATTGCACCCATTGCAGCACGTGCTAACAGTTTTTGTTTTTATTTCTCTCTAGAAGGGGTGCAAAAAAAAAGTATATATATATATATATATATGTATACGCACATGTTCAGACATAAAGAGAAGAGAGGAGAAAACGAAAATTGATCGTATTAAGTGTGACTATAAGAAAACTCAATTAGTGAACATGAGACACGAGCATAAAATAATTTGGGGGTAAGAGAAAGGAAACGATTTTGAGTTAATTTTTAATATTGACATTAACAAGTGAAACGAATTAAACCAGATACTATAAAAGCGATTATGAAAATTGAAATATATTTGAAAAAAAATCAAAGACGAGACTCCGATGCTCGGTGGAATTGAATTTTGTTACAAGTGAAGCTTCGATAATTAGCCATTGGAGTAAAATAGGAAAACCGAACGGAACTGGAGAAATATTCGGAAATGAGATTTGAGCCGGTCCAATTATCTCCCCGCAGTTTTGAAACGGGGAAATAGAAATCGTCGAAATCATTTCAAATGAACGCGAGTTTCAATTAGCGGCTGATCAATTTGTCTCTCCCTCTTTCCCTCCCTCTCTCTCTCTCTCTCTCTCTCTCTTTCTCTCTCTATTTTCCGTCGCTCGCTACGAGAGAACGATGGAGAGAAGAGAGCGAAAAAAACTACACAGACGGAAAGTAGGGTTAAGAGGATTAATTTTCAAATGAAATATCGCACAGGGAGAGAAAAGTGTAGACATCGTATATTATATACCCTCTGCACTGCCAGTGTATGGGGTTCCTATACCTGGTCTGAGGTATGGGGATTTGGAATTTTCAATGGAACTGTACATCGAGCTTATATATTTTTACAAGGCTTCAGTGCTAATTACGCGAAGCTTTAGTAGTTCCGAGATACCCTGTACACATACCGCGAAATTAATATCATCTGTAGATACATTTACATTCATATATACATATGTTTTTATATATGTACGTGTAGGTGTTGGTATAAAAATTGGCTCGATCATTCAAACTCGCGATTGCTTTATGCAGATTGTGAGATCTCGGGTGATTTAATTACTTATCAATATATATACTACACACCGCCGACCAGACTAGAAGATGAGAGGAAGAAAATTCGCAGATTATAATATAAAGTGAAGAGGAAATATAAAGGTGGTGGTTAGATGTCGTTAATTTTTCAAAAATAACTATCTTTGAATTGGACGAGAAAAAAAAACAAAAAAAAAAAAAACTCGGCTGCTGATACGTTTTTTCTCTGGTAGGTCAATTACTCAGAACTCCGGGGAGAAATAAAAAGTCGATTCACATCAGCGACTAAAAAGCGATAATCCATTAGCGTCTGCAATACGGTGCCGGATGGGTATTAAAAATCGATTGATTTATCGGTGTATGAGTGCGAGGTTAAGGAAAGGGTTAAGAAAATAATACTAATAAAGAAGATCGAGAGAGAGAGAGAAAGAGATTTACCAGAAAATCTTAAACAGCATCGACATCCGCACGTTTAATTCCGAGTATTATTAATTATTTTCATGCATGCGTGCACATCGGTTATAAGTTCAGTCTAATCGTAAGTCATTCGAGATTTCAAGCAGCGTGATGATCGTTGTGTAATTTGCAAAAACTTGAACGGTTTCATTCCTCTCGCAGGGCTCAATCGTTGCAAGTGCCGAGCCTTGTAGAGAGATTTTTATTTTTCGTAGAGAAAAACTAGAGAAGAAAAAAAAAGCGTTACTGGACGAAGAACGAGCAGCAATTTCTTCATCCAATCACCAACGATTAATTATCTCTTTCATTACTAAATCCAGCAACTAATAACCTGATATTTGCAAAAAACATTTAAACGAGTTCGAACGGAAATCCAAAATAGTATGAGAGAGAGAGAGAGAGAGAGAGAGAGAGAGAGAAAAAAAGTAAAGAACCGCGAAATGATTTTTCGGTGAGTGAATTGATTATATCGTACAAGCTGCAGGCGATCACGTTGTAATAAATTTATCGAGTTTAAATAAAATTTTATCCGATGTTAAAGTCAGCGGCTTGAGAGATAGTTGAAGCGTTGCTTTACGATTTCGATAATAAAATGAAAAAAAAAAATAAAATAAAATAGCGAGTGTGGAAAAAAAAAAGAATAAGAAAGAAGATGGAGAAAATACGTCGTTATCCTGTTGAAGATTTTTAATATTATTCTTCGAATATGATCATGCTGCTAGGAATATGAACATGAACGCTATTCCCATATCCCGAAGGAAGACGGTTTACGGCTCTTCAATGTCGTAAAAAATTTCACCGGCCACAATTCAAGCCGCATTCGCAAAGCCAGCGAGCGAATATCCTGCACAGTCTCTTCAGGATTCTCGTCACGGCGCGATAGGGACTTGAGGGGAAAAATTTACTGTCTCTAAGATCTTACCGAAGGATAAAAAACCGCACCATAATGTCGAAATTTTTTTTTTTTTTTTTCTCATATTTAATTCATTGTTATAGTTTATTTTATTTTGTTTAACTTTTTTCCGTCTTACATTTTTTGCTCTTCTACCAAAGAATCTTCTCACCGATTCAAATAATAGAATTTCCAACCAATTCTTTTTATTATCCAACAATTTTCAGGAGCGTTAATAAAACAATACGAAGCAACTGCGGATTTTGCTCTCCGCGAAATTCAGGTTATTAAATAAACGATAACGAATAAATGAATCAAAAAACGCTTTGCTTAAATTTTCTCAAATCCTTCTCAAATGCCGTAGTATTTTATGAAAATTCGGTAATACATAACCTTAAATATTTATAATCTGATACTTGGGAATTTCGTGCTTTTCAAAGTGAAAGCTCTGGTCAAAGTTTTCATTTCAAGCAGATTTCGATAGATTTGTATTAGAGTATCTAAATAAGGGTGAAAAATGGATGAAAGAATTTATTTTTTTGCAAGGAGAAGGCCTTGACTTGATTTTTAGGCCCTTAGCAACAAAGGAAAAACAAACAAACGAAAGAGAGAGAGAGAGAGAGAAAAAAAAAATTGTAAATATATAAAAAAAAAAAAAAAAGGAACCAGTAAAAGAAAACAAACGTCGCGGAAATGGCGGAGCAGATAAATATACAGAGAGTAACATGGGTTCGGGACGTTGTGCTTCCGGGTTTCGAAAAAGCGAGAATTCAACGCAAGGCTTCGGGTAGAAACAACAACCCCATACCCGAGAATTTTGCGGGAGCATAGGCCCTTCTGCCAAATCGGACATCCGTCTGCTCCGGCTTATTTTTCCCAGGAACACCGCTGCGATAACATTAAACAAACTCAAAGGCCTCCTACAGCTTCTCCTCGTCCTTTCCACCCCCCCCCCCCCCCCCCCCTCGCCCCTCGGCGTTTTCTCGTCTCCGAACAAAGCCCGAAGGATTTCAAGGATCTGAACTACTTTCACCGCTGAAACTTGTCACCGTTGTTTAATGCATTGTCAGGGAAAATTTCGGTGGAACCTGCAAGCCGCGTGGAAATGAAAACCGTCATCCTCGTGTTCTGACAATTTTAAACGGTCGGTTCGGGGAGCGAGAAAATTTTTAAGGCCCATTTCAGACCCGGAATTTGATAAATGAATTTTGAATGATTTTATCTCCCACTTTAATATACATTTTTTTCTTTCAGTTTAGTACCTATAAATATATATTTATGATTAGGTAATTCGTTTTGCAACAATCTGTCGTGTTAACGCAAATCTGATAGATATTTCTTTTAATCAATAATAAAAGTATCATTCTATTAATTTTTATTCATCAATGTTATAAGAGAGTAGGAATGCCAGGCTTGATCTGCTTACAGATTCCCATACCGACATATACCGACACTTAACCAAGACACGAACCTTTTTCGAAAATGCTTAATAGCGGGGAAATCTGTGAACCAGAACCGGCCTGGTGTACTTGCTGAAGGAAAATTCCTCAAGAAATTGAAACGGTATCTCATATAAATAACTAATAATAATTACTTAGAAAAACCTCTAAATACGCGAGTTAAAAAAATCGGATTATATAGTATAATTTTATGTAAAGTAAAAAACTAACTATTCGTCAAATTCTCGTAAATTCTGAGTGACAGAATGCATATTTGATAGAAAATAAAAGACTATATGAAAAATCATTAGTTCCAGTGTATAACAGGTACGAAAATTTACCGAGTAAAAATTAGTCAAAGAATGAAAGAAGAAGCCCAAAATCAAGTTGGGATATTTACTTTCGCCCAAAAAGCGGGATTATCAGACGATGCTTTTACTTGCGTACATACAGGTATATATTTAGACATATACAGCGCCTTTCCCTCTCGCGCGGCAACAAGAGACGACGTCTAACGAGTCCTGACATTTATCTGATTATAGTTTAAGAGAGTATATAATATATAAGCCGATGTGACGAGATAGATGGAGGGAAGTTATTTGCCTCGGAGATGCTTCTTGGTGTATTATGTATGTCTACATACACACACACACACACACACGTATATAGTCTCATTAAATTGAGGCTTCAACAGACACGCCGGCAGCCACCGTCAAAATTTGATTTCATTCGTTGAAAATAAAACGGTTTAAATATATTACATTAAAAAAAACGTGAATAATAGCACAATTCATTGCAAGCCTATGATAAAACCGTAAAAGTTTAAAGTCAATTTTTCTTTAAATCATTCAAATTCTCTCTTTATTCACGTGATTTTTTTTTTGATTTTATGACTATGATTAACTGCATGTTATTTGTTTTTCACTATTTATTTCGAACCAACAAAACATGGGAACAACGTGAGAAAAATTTCTTCAAAAATTGGTAAATTCACGTTTAAGTAACAAAACAAAAAATATACATATACATTATACATATATATGTTTGACGCAAAAATCGTTATCATATAATGTAAGAGATCAGGCTTTGTTCCGCGATTTGAAAATTTGCATATTTTATCTATATCGTCGAAAGAGTAATATACTACATTATAGAAAAGTTTTTTGAAGTATAAATCCTGAGTATAGACAGATCGGGCGACGCAACGGCACTTGCAGTAAGACGCCCGGCGGAAGTATAGAGGAATGAATTTTGGGAAAAAAAGGATCGACAAGCATGATAAGGAAAAAAGAGCTCGTGTGTGTATATTTTCAAGGGCGGGGGGGAGGGGGGAGATTTCGCATCGTCAAAAGTTGTTGCCGTTAGCACTCGAGCGAGCTGTTGCCAAGAAAATTGGCTTTGTTTTGCCGAAAGAGAAGCATTATATTGTCCCTCTTCGTTCCAATCCAACGCCCTTCGCCCTCCTCCTCCTTCTCCTCCTCTTCCTTGAACCGAAAAATCTCCCTTATATTGGGCCTCCAATTTTTATGAGATATAATATTATTTTCCTCGAAAACTTTCAGCGAGAGCCTGTCTGCACCTTTTATTACGATGTCGCTTATTATTATATATCTTCCCTCGCTGTAGGATATTTCTATCAGAAAAATTCATTCTTCGCCTTCTGGTGAGAGGATGATTTCATTCTCTTTTTTCTACAATATACAGTTTACCCACAGCTTGCGAATCCTAAGTTCGAGTTGACCCGACCGACCAATATGGCGTCGACGCGAACGATCAGCTGATATCTTTGCCGGAAAAAAATACGTCGTGCGAGCAACGAGACACTTTTTTAAACGCGTTGAGTCGATTCATAGCAAATGATAAGATGAAACAGGATTTTCATATCGAAACACGACGCCCTTGAAACGTAAAAAATCGACATTCTATTTTCCTAACCACCAGATGGCGGTGATCAGGAATTTTCTTGATTCGAATCGAATCTCGTTCTCCGAGGTTTCTTTTATCCCATATCATATCAGCAGCTGGTGATCCGATGGAATTCGAGTTTGTGCAGATTGCGTCGTAATGAAAAAGCGATTATCTGTAAACTACGAGCTAGCATGCGAATGTTGGTACGAGGTAATACAGTTCGTTTGACATAATCGCTATCGGGAATAACAGAAGTTATATACACGCGTATAAGAAAAATCGTTCGGGAAAACTTTTATCCGTCGAATCTACGGCCGGGAGTTTTAAAGCTTATATCCACAGTGCAGCAGCTAGCCGGGTATCCAGGACGAATTTTTAAGTGGTTTCAACGTCTGGAAGAGTGAAGACAGAGAGCGACTATATAAGCTATATATAAAATTTGTCTAATGGTTTGAACCGGGAGTTGGTCGGTTGTTTTTTTTTTTCGTTTTTCTCCTCTTTTTCTTTTAATCTTTTATTTTTATCGTCACTTTTCCTGTTCCTCTTGCCTTCTAGCTTGTCTCACTTTTTCCTCCCCCATCTTCTTCTCTTATTTCTCGCCGCTCTATTTCCGCCAGCACGCGCTTCTCTCGGCTACCAGGCGTCTCACAATTCTTTCGTTCTTTATGCCTTTCCCTCGTTTCTCTTTCCTCTTTCTCCCCCTTATTTCTCTCCTCCGTGACAACCTATACCCAGTCAAGTTCGAAAGAAAGTTCTTAAAATAAACGGCTCGCGTCTTCCCGGTACTGATGCTGATGCTGCTTCTGCACCATATCGAAACCATCTCTATACTCGCTTTTACGCTCTCTCTCTCTGATCTTCCCTCTCCGCATTTCTATCCCCAGACTTATCCATTTTCAGAATTTAACAATTTCCTACTTTCAGTAATCGACTGAAGTAACCAAAAAATCTTCTCCACATCGTCGAAGAAACATGTTTACATGATATTTTCGATATCTTAAACACCTCATGCTTGGCGAGGTATTCTAATGGAAATCAAGTTAACTTTACCGTCGAGAAAGGTCGGGTGATAATTTTTAAAAATCAATGTTGAGAATTTTCTTCACAGATGTGTAAATTTTTCTCTTCTGCGAGCAATCGGCAGTTGTAATTATCCAGAAGTCAGAATCCCCAGGGATCTTGCAAGAGCGATTGTACGTAATCCGTGTTTCCTGGCATTAGCAAAACACTAGCTGCTTCTTAGTCGTTATACAAATTTGAAGGCGAGGTATGGGCGAGCAGCTCGTCTATCTCAAACCTACATCCACACATCCACACATCCACACATCCACACAACCGCATAATCATCTCTTTCTCGTCTTGCGACACATGCAACGTAGTTCATATATATATATGTATTAGGGTGGCGCGAAAAAACCGATTATTTATTTTCTTTTGAGTCTCGTGTGACAAAATGTTAGTTTATGATGTTTTAAGAGCCCACTTCAAAGGACAGTTCAAAAAAAATTTTTTTAACAGGTCACTCCACAATTTTTAAAACGTCAGAAATCGTCAAAAATCGATTTTTTTTTTAAATTTTTTTTCTCGTTACGGTATAATTTTATAGACAAAAAAAAAAAATAAGTTTCCGAAAGTTTCAGTTCAAAATTTGAATTTTGAAAGGTCGCTCGTAATTTTTTTAATTTTATTTTTTGACGATTTTATACAATAATTAATGTAAAATAAATTTGTGGAAGATGCAAGCCGATCGATGTATTAATTACTATAATTTTATGTTTTTTGATGGAGACGATATTCAGATTCATTCCTGCAAAATTTTTCATCTTCCAATTAATCAGTTCCACTATATCGTGCGTAATTGATGATCGTAGAATAGATTCGAATTTAAAAGAAGAGGAGAAAAAATAAAATAAGAAAATAAAGTGGTACAGTGTTTATCGTAAAATTATAGCAATATTTTTGTAATTAAAAACACAAATTTCACTGTATCAAATATGACTGAATTAATTCAGCTCTCTGTTTGACGAATAGTGAACATAGACAGTAACAGCGTTATTTAAAAACAGTTTTTCCGCGATACTTTTCATCACTTTGAAAAGGGATAAGATAAGAGTCTGTGTTCGTCTGTCCGACAAAGTTAAATTTTTTGAAAAACAGGAGATTTGTAATTTTTTTTTTCTTATGTATACAAATATGCAGGGTGAGTAAAAACGATGAAAGTTCCTAAAAATCTCGCGGGATTCGTCGAAGAAAAAAATGATAAAGTTTAAATCTCAGGTAATTTTTAACAGGGATTCAATGGTAACTTTTCACATGACCCTAAACCTCATCCTCAAGTTCATTTTCAGATCAACTTTAATTTTTCAACTATGAACCGCGATCACTTTCGATACCGGAATCCGAAAAAGTGAGAATTTGAAAAGGGGGAAGAAAAAAAAAAAAAAAAAAAAAAAAAAGAGTGAAAAATCAAATTTGATCTAAAATTTAGCTCGAAGCTAAGGTTCAGGGTAAAATAAGAGGTCACCATTGAACCCCTCGTTAAAAATGACCCAAGATTTATACCCGGTGATCGTTTTTTTTTTTTTTTCTTCTCTCTACCAAACCTCGCGAAATTTCCAGGGCTTTCGAAAAGCAGAAAGGAAAAAGGACGGGAAAAAAGTTTGTAGGCGAGGTGAAGGAGGGCCGTGTATGCCCCGGATTACGGACCATTACTATGTAAGTCTCGAAGCACCCGGGAACCCGGCGAGCCATCGCCCATCGGTAGGTGAGCTTCGTCCGTCGGTCCGTCGGTCCGTCGAACCTTAACAGGCAAAGCATCGCGGCAGCCAAGCTCCGACATTTATCGCCTAATTTATTCAAAACCGAAACCATCCCCGAGGCGCGACGCCGATCTGCTGGGAGCCACTAATCACTGCCGCAGCCACCTTAATCGAACGATTAATTTTGGATACCGAATTAAAGTTAATCCGGATCCAAGTAATCTCCTGTAGGTACTTGTATTACGGAGGCTCGGCATCCCTGCACTCTTATTATACTCAGCTTCTCTCGTACTATATAAGAGTGAAGCCGAATCACTGCCTCCAGGATTTTTCACCAAGAAGATACATCGACCTGAGATTTTCTCCTTTTTTTTCTATCTTTCTTTTATTCACCGTCAATTTTTTATACTTGTCGGAGAACTGTGTTTTTTATTATACTTTTTTTTTTTTTTGTAATTACGTAAGTTTGATAAAAAATCAGATGACATGGATTTTTTTTTTTTTTTTTTTTTGGAATACCACCCACGACAAATGAACGACGAATAAATCATTTGAAATTTGCACGATGACTTGAGAAGGATAGATTTTCGGAAGAACGTTGAAACTTTATTGAATTTCTGTGAATGTATATTTTTTGTTAATAAATTGCATTCTTGAGAAAAAAATGTGTATACCGGGCATTCCAAGCAGAATCAACCAACGTACGATCCTTACGGTTTTTTGATTTCGTTGAAAAATTTTTGGCGCAATTGTTCGAACTCCAATATAACATTTGTTTTACTTATGATTATTATTGATTAACTCATCATTGGTCGTAGTTTAAAGATTTGAAAAATTTCTCGAAAATTCTGGGCTGTGTATAAAAATGTTTGATCAAGAGTCCACGAAATCCTGTTTAAATTTTTTTTTTTCAACCGTCTTCTTCCAAGAGCTCGAAAAAGATTAGAAGCGAACGCCTAAAAGAATTTTCATACCTGATAAAAGATTTTCCAAATTTTTTTCAGATTCTCGAATCACGGCAGAAAACTTTTGCGATATCTGCGTTATCAGTATAACACGTTACATATTATATGTATAAAAATTCTATACTCTATCGTCATTTCAATTGTTAGCTCATCTGGTTTTTCTCCACAGTTTGTACAAACAGGTGTGTGTATTTTACTTACTCGGTGAAATTCAATTCAATATCAATTATGTAGTGCGGATATAATCGGAACGCCGAGGTAAAACGTAAAATATAAAGAAATGAAAATTGTACTATGCAAATTGATATATTATATGTATGTACCTACACTATATAGATTAGACGATTCACCGGAAATGTCACGTAGATTGTATTTTATGTAGGGATAGGTGTTGTTTTTTTTTGTTTTTGTTTTTTTTTTCTTCTAGTATGAACTTGATTTATTGTCATTAACTGAACGTGATTACTTGTTTCTTATTTACAATCGTAAAGATCGATTTATCGTATATTCAGTTTACCGTACAATATGTCGAATGAAAATCTGAACTAACTTTCAATAATCTCATTGAAACAAATACTCATTAACAACGAAAAATCTTGGGTTAAAAAATTGGCTTGTTATTTATTATGGAAATGAAATTAGAGTGATTTATAATTTATGCACGAAATTGAGAATTTCTATTTATCCATGTGAAACTAAAATGTAAAATGAAAATTGGTTAAATAAATTTGTCTCTTCTTTTACATACCGTTATATACTAAGTTTTCGATTAATATTAAAATCTTTTCAATTTCCTGTTTTTTTTTGTTTTTTTTTTTTAATTTTTTTCTCTTTTGATATCTCAATCTTCACGATCAGTTTGCTTATGCGGCGAGTAATTTACTCGGAGACGCCGTCAGGATACGGACGATTCGACGCACAGCTAAATTATAACCGAGTTATATTCCCCTCGCCGATGTCGATTAATTATCATCGATATGAATACCTCCGCAAAAGTAAACCTCGTATACACATATATATACATATACATATATAATATATATGTGTATATATATATATTGAATATACATCTATCGACGAGCGAAATACCAGACATTTATTCATTCGAACCCGCAGTGAAATTTAAGTGAAAATACACCCGAGCAAGGGTTGACTTTTTGTTTCCGTTTGTTTGTTAATTGATCGACTTTGTTTTATACATTCATTTTATTTTTCTTCTAATTTTTATATTCCACATGTTCACTTTTCGATACGATCAATTAAACAGCGATTAATGAACGAATCAAAAAAAAATTTAACGAAATGAGCAGAAAAATTGATGTAAACAAAGTAGAAAAAAAAAATAACCAATTAAAATTTTAAGAAAAATACAAAAACCAGATTGAATATTGTAACAAAAATTTGACGTTCCCTATAAACGTAATATAGATACGAAAATTTATGGAAAAAGAAAACAAATGTTAAATTGATAAATATTTTTGATCCTGCAAATTTTTGTGCGAATTTTTGAGTTTTTCCTTAACCGTAATTATTTCCAACGTACTCGAAATACATATTTATTTTCCTGTCCTCTTCATCGATCGGCAACCCGCAAAAGATCACACAGGATCATCCTGGATGATCCTCGGGCGTTGGGATGAATTTCAATCGCGATCAACCGCATTTCTGTCGGAAACGCGGAGGCAGATAATTTAGGCTTCGTAAATAGTCCCGGAATTGCAATATTTGTAATATAAAGGTTCGAACATGTCTCTGAGGCATTCATAAAAAAACATTTTTTATTAGGTTTCAAATTTTTTGTACCACCACGAGTTTGATTTTTACTGCTCCGAAAAACACGAAAACCTAATTTTCGAACGAACAGCCCCGATCGATTTCGTTTAAAATTTTTCTCATGAATTCTTTGTTGAAAAACAGAAATCTTGAGAGGAAGAAGAAAATGGGCAAGATTTTAAATCATAAGCTACAGGTGAAATAAGTTATTAAAGTTGAAAAAAAAAACGATCGAGATATATAAGTTTGTGTTCTTAAATTTATATTTATTTCGATTTTTCATACTTTTTTAATAACTCGTTTCGTCTGTAGCTTCTGAACAAAAAGCTTGCCAATTTCCATCTTGATCTCAAAGTTTTCGTTTTTTAACAGATAATTCACGAGCAGAATTCGAAGTCAATCCATCAGAGCTGTTTATAAAAAAAAAATTGGCTTTTTGTGTTTCTAAGAGCAGTAATAATCAAACCCATGGCCCAAGAATCTGAAACTCGGTGAAAGATGTTTTCTTTTTTTGAACACTGCAGCATATTTAAAAATGAATAAAATCGTCGAGGGTGAGGGTCAGACGTAGGTCGATTTGAGGGGAATGCCTCATACACGTATTATACATGTACGATAGCTGAAAAATGTTTTCCCAGATTTTATCCCCTCCAGAAAATGAAAATCATACGTTCGGAATCAATATTAGCTATTATTCTAAAATTTTTTGTGACACAAAATTTACAGTTGATTCATAATTAGATAAAAAAAATGTGCAGTTTTTCATTAATAAAAAACTGTTAATAATACCGTTCTTCTGTAAGCAAATAATAATTCTATTTTTTTTTTCTTTGTTTTGTTTTAATTAATTAATTTGTTTATTTATTTATTTATTTTTTTTTTTTTCAACTTCATATCGAAACCGTTTCTCTTGTGATAATTGAAATTCGTTATGAGTAACGGTTGAAACTCGTTTCACCAATACAACTGCAACGTCCATAAATACGTGTTATTTATAAGATTTATTTTCGAAGCTCATAAAGCGAGTCGAGCAGGCTTGATAAATATGGCTGCAGGTATTATACCGGAGTGAAATAATTCTCTATTCCCTGGATACCTCAGCAGCAGCTTCGAGTTCTTACAGTTTGAACCCCATTGAATACGAGTGTAATATACAACCCCTTGTGTAATTGTTACCTGAGTCTGTTCGTCCCTGCTTCGGATAAAGTTGCTATTATTTCACTGGAAACGGTTCTCAAATTTGTCGATTCTGCTATTCAAAGTCCCTCGAATGTCGCGTGAATTATTATTGTTATTAATAACAATAATGATAATAATACCGTTATTTTTATTATTGTTACAGAAATTTCCGATTTTCGTATGTGAAATTGAATCGGGATTATTCTTACAAATTAACGGTAAATATAAGTTAAAAACAGTTTGTTGAAAAGATTTGAAAATTGTATAATACAAAAAAAAGTAACAGTGATGTGTTATAAAAAAAAATCTGACGTTTAATTGAGTCAGCAAAAATTTTTGGATCTAAAATTGTAATTTTAGTATTTCTTTTTAATGCGGTTAAGATTGAACAATTTTTCGACTCACCGAAGCGTTGAATTTGATAAATTTTAAAATAGAAAAGTGAGAACAAAAAAATAATAATAATAAAGTTACAAGAAAACGTGACGTCAAAATCGGAAAACTATATCGATTACCAAAACTTGAATGGAATCGAATCACGTTGTCTTGCGAGAGGAGAAGTTTCGCGAAACTAGAGAATAAATTTATATATTCCACTTGGTATATATTCCGAGTCAAAGAGCGCGGCCTTTAAGCGTTTCGACACGTCCATTATTGGCTATAATAACGGAACGTTCATTTAATAACTGTAATAATACACACATAGTTGAAATTTACTTGGGCTAAGCTTGTTCAATGATAAAGCGCTCTTAACTTCTGACTACGAGTGAATATCCACGTGAAGGCGACTCCTCCTCCCAGTATTGTCAAGTACTTACTTTGAATTCAGAACGCTCACGATACCGAAATCGGTTGACACGTGTTCGCGATTGGTTAGTTATTAGAGGAATTCCCAAAATTGATGGCCTTCGATTTGTAAAAAAATATACAGTGAAAAAGGGTGAGAGAATTTTTGGAAAAAATCTGTTGTTGAAGCATAACTGGCGAATTTCTTCAACGGTGAGAACCGCTGCAAAATCCCAAACTCTACGCTGCTCTTTAAGCGCGATTCCTCGAACTAAAACGCCGTCTTAATCAGCTAATGGAATAACGCTTAATTGCCGTAATTATAGAAACGAGTTCAAGAAGCGAACAATAGGCACGTACTTCCAGCTACTTGAGAGATTCCCTCGGCGAATATCGGCGAATTATAACCAAGCTCGATATTGTTTTTTTTTTTTTTTTTTTTTTTTTCCCCCACCAGTTTAAGAGCGGAAAATGAAAAACAGCTGGAGAGAGGATTTTCAACGCAATTAATAAACCTACAACCTCGCTCTCTATGCTTTTGAGATTAGAACTTAAGGAGTCTAGCCAACTGAGGAGCAAAAACAAGGTTTTCTCAAGAATTTTTGTTAATAAATATAGAGGCTTTAAACTTAAAAAAGGCTAAAATTTAATAAAGGCTTAGTAAATACACTTTCGAATTACATAATAACAAAATTTATGATTGAATTTAATCACTTTTTGTAAGCCAACCAAAGCCTATATCAATATTTACAGTTAAAACTCACTTATAAAATTTTTGAAAAAACGCTTTTTTTTGCTCATCAGTTGGGTAGTCTGTTAGTTTAGAGTTCTTTTTACACTTTATTCTAATTTTGTCCAACATTGTTATGGATAATAATAAATCCCATTGTATTGTATTCTATTTTATGTATTCAGTGAAAAATAGAATGGAAAAGCTCAAGTATAGAAGCAGATTACTGCTTTTTTAAGTTCGAATTTGAATTCGAATGCGCATTAAAGTTGAAAAAAGAACTTACTCTGATCAGGAGAAATGCAGTTCACACATCAGAAAAAACCAGAAGGAAGCCATCCGAATTGTTGTCTGCTAATTCGTCTCGTGTATCGTCGATTCACTGAACAGGCACTGAAACAGTGGGAAGAAAATCGCACTGATAACTTAAACTTTGAGTAGTTTGTAGCCAAAATTCATATTATCAACATATTTTGAAAATCCAAAAACGGAGAATTTCGCTCAGTTCCTTTTACGACTTTCTTTTTCACCATATTTCATGAGTAGGGCCCAAATAAATATGTATTAAAAATTGCAAAATATATAAATTGTACGTAACACAGACTTAAAAACTAGAATATGGAAAATAGGACCTGCATTTACTGGCTCCAAGCGTCATACTTTACATAGAAAAGCAAATAAGGAATGGAAATGATTTTGATGAAAAAATATGCATTCAGAGACAAGTGACGAGTGATTTGTTACTGCAAAAAACGTTCCTGATGTTGATTGGTTCGAAGTTTCCTACGATTGTTGAACCGTCCATCCGAAAGAATCGCACTTAACACATATTTCATTGATTGATAGTAAACTCTTCTGAAATATCATGCAGCTCATTAATTTTTCTCAATATAACTCGACGATAATTCATTACCCGAAGCTCAAAATTCCCTCTCTCAGCATCAATTCGCTTTCAATCTCGGTGTCTAGCTGCGCAAGTGTAATAAATGGCTCCAACCTTAACGTCCATTAAATTTTATTATGTTTTAATTAGCGCTGCTGCTGCTGCTGCTGCTGCTTCTCTCGGAGAAGACTGTGCAGATTTACAATCTGCTGCAGATAAAAAAACTAAAATAGAAGGAAATAATTTGAACAGAAGAAACAAAAGAATTGTATGGATCGAAGAAGACTATTCGATGGCAAAAATTAGTAAAAAAAATTCCTGTGATCATTGATTTTGTTACTTTTGATCAACCTCGGTGATACGAGAAAAGTCCAGATTTCCGTGAAAACTGACTTTTTCGAATTGCATAAAATCTCTACGTTTCGGAACCTCGATAATCCTTAAAAAAGGTTCTTAGAAAAATATCTATCGTCCTCAACTTCGCCCAGAACTCATATCGCAGACTCACGCATGGGGCGAAAAGATCAAGATCGTTATCCAAAAAATTATTTCGAGCTTGTTTCTCTGTCGATAATGGTTTGGCAAAGGATAAACAAGGATCAAGGTGATTTTGGATTGGCTAATATCGATCGATTTACGATCAACGAAAGTTTCAACGAGGCGAGAAACCTCGAGCCCCGAGTATCGTTCGAATGAATCTTGCATGGTGTCCACCACTCAGCAGATTGGCAGAGTAAAGTCGCCCTGAAATATGCCCAGAGTATCTAGGCAGGGTGGCGAAGGCGATGCCTCACTCCATGCAGGACGACCCGATACCAGAGGCCACCAGAACGCCTAAGGCCTCGTAAAAAATGCCCAGTCACAGCTGATATACGGTTCACGGTGCAGAAAACATCCAAGTGGCATAAAACCCGGATATAATATGGGCATATGGACGCTGGTAGGTGGACACGTAAGACGCGGATGTCGCTCCGGCGTGGAATGGTCAGAGATATATGGAATCAAGTCCGTTTTACCACCAGAGACGAGGAAGATGATATCACCTTAAGCACTGCGACTTACAAGCCTTCGAACGAGCCTCAAGCACGTTTTACTGTTTTTATCTCTCAGTCACAGCGTGCAAGGCTTTCGAATTCGATAGTTGGACCGGTCATTTCATTCGCACAAAGATTACGGTTATCCCCCTTATTCGACAAGGTGTTTGAATCATATGACGAGACGACTTTGCTTCTGATCGTGATGCTCGTCTCGTTTCTATCCTAGAACTCATTCTCAGACAACCTCCCAACATTTCATTGACGGATGAACCGTGTATGGATTGTAATGGCGTTTGCATAGGAATACAAAAACAACCATAAAGAAAACGAATATGTAGAATACGAAACATAATTTGGATCATGACTACCTGGTCGATCATCGATCGTGGTGTCCAGTAGAAGATCCGTAACGAATCCAAGGATATTTTCCAGGACCCAAGAAAAATTCAAGGACATTTCCAGAACCACTGGACACCATGAAATATTACAAGAGGTCACTTCTCGAGACGTGCTACATTGTAGGTTACACGAATTCCGTTGGATTGAG
The DNA here is from genome assembly GCF_021155765.1 of Diprion similis. Classification (NCBI taxonomy): domain Eukaryota; kingdom Metazoa; phylum Arthropoda; class Insecta; order Hymenoptera; family Diprionidae; genus Diprion; species Diprion similis. Next base: position 558,258 of record NC_060109.1, on the reverse strand, counting down.
ACAGGATGTAGAACACCTTAGCAACATTTAAACTTCATTGCTAGCTAACAGACAATCCCTGAGTTGGCATTACGGTTTCACTCTAGTGTGGCTGCGCGATGCTTGACTCCAAGGGATACGTGATTCACCGCCATCATTCTGTTCTTGGAACTTTTTAGTGCCAACGTCCTGCTGATCGTTGATCTTTATTACCAACTTTTTTCTACAATCCGAGTCATTAATGCGTAGATGATATCTAACTTCCTTTCCGTTCTTTCGTTTTACTTCTTTGCGTGGTTACTTTCCAAGGTTAGTATGTAGGTGTTGTCATTTTTGTATTCTTTATTTTTTTATTTTATTTTTTTGTCTCTTTAGCAATAGTAAATTTTACTCCGAAGGGAGTCCTCATCAGGGGTTGAAACGTTCGTTGAAATACATCGTCCTCGTTCATTTTTACCTGCGTTATTCACGATCCACTGCGCAGATAAATACCGATCTCAAGACTCATCTTTTCACTATCCTAAAATTCTCTAGTCAAGTTGTTATTCAACAAACTGAAAAAAATGTCATCTTTTGAAACAAGCAAGCATCTGCCAATTGATCACGAATCATAAAAACGACTTTAATCCAGATCGATCATCAGACAAAGGTTCTGCGACGATGTCGAAACGAAATGTCCCCTCTTATTTCAGGCTTGAATTTGTCTTCCAATCACTCAGTCGAGATGAAGAAGAAAAAACAAATAAACTAGACCATAAAAAAAAAAAAAAAAAGAAAAAAAAAACTAACACTTCCTCGCAACGCGCCCCGAAAATCCATCCATGCACCGCGGAGTAAAACGGCTCCCCTTTCCCACCCTCGGAAGACTGCCACCAAAGGACACGTTCACGGTGTATCTTCTTCGAGGGAAGAGGAGGAGTAGAGAAGACAGAAGCAGGAGGTGGACGGAAATGGGGGTGGAAATAAATCGGCAGGAAGAATCCTGAGCTTCGCTGAGCGAATTGACATATGGGATGACGGAGGGTGGTTCGATCGGTCGATCGGTTCGGGGTTTGAGACGTGAAAGATAGCCGGCTGAGCGTCGAAGGCAGCTGGAGGTGGTGGTTAACGAGGCTCGGAAGGAGCAGGATGGTCAGCCTAGCTCGGCTTCCCCCGACGGTTTTAAACCCGGACCGCGTGGCTGTAGTCACCATTTTTCATGACGTCGGTAGTTTTCCGCTTCACTAAGCCGAATTTCCTCCTCCCCCCCCCCCCCCTACCCCCACCCATCCCTCGCGCCCCTCGCTACCCCGCCGAATATCTGCAACCCAGCTGTGACGTCCCCTTCCGGTCACTCTCCGCTGCCCCTTTTTTTACCCTCGCACGGTGGATCGGGCAATCACTTCGCCGGCAATAATTATCCTCGGATGAACGAACGGTTTTGGTTTCGGGGCTCGCACGTCGATCCAATTACACTCACGCTTTGCCTCCACCGATTTAACCCCGGAATAACGCACCGCGTGAAATCAGAAGAAAACAAATCTTTCTTCGATATTTGGTGAAAGAGTTTGCGAATCTCGACTGTATTGTAAGGGATTTTTTTTTTTTTTCTTATTTTGACTGATCGCATTTCTTTCAACTTTTAGGGGACGGTGTTGAAATGCCGAATTTGAAAGGATACGGAAGAGTGAATTATTTACTGGCGAAAGTTCAAGTGAAGATATCAAACATTTACGATACAAGAAAGTTTCGAGTGGTCGAATAACCGATGGATCAAAGTTTGCAAGTGCAAGATTCCGAAAATTCAAGTTACGATGGAGCAAAATTCCGAAAAGAAAGATCGAAATAAAGTGATGAAATTTCCCGAAGCCACTAACTTACAGAACTAAAAATCTTGTATCACTCGGAATTTTGATGTTTCAGATTTTCAAATTTTCTTATCTTCGGACTCCCGGAACTTTGAGCGTCAATTTTCGGACCATTCGAAACTTTATTGTTCCGTCAAAGTTTGATTTTCGTAGTTTAAGTTTCACCACTAGAAAATTCGGAATTTATCGCCTTCGAAACTTTTCAAATTCGGAACTTCAACCCCGTCCCGAATGGTTCACAAAATATTTACCATCGAATTAGGTAAGAATACTGAATTGTTTCAAAAATTTGTGGGTCATATGCGATAATTTGAAAATTCATTCACACCCTTTTCTCCTTAAAAAATCTGAAAACTCGAACAAAAAATTTCAAATAATCAAACCGAATCAATCTCTGTATGTATATTAACAAGTGACTCGAATGACGTCATAGTGGAAGGCTTTCGATGCAGGATATGCACATGTTTCCCCTTCAGTCTTCACGGTGGCTGCACGCGTGCTTCAGACTGGAGCAAATGATTATTATCACTGTCATTGAATACGTTTGATTAATTGCCAAGTTAATCTGGAATAGGGGTAGTAACTGGGTGTAATTAGAGGCATCGTCGAATACAAATCAACGTCAGCAGGCAGCAGAGTAGGAAAAAAATCAGAGCAATAACAATAACAGAATTATCGATGACGTTGACAGCAATGATAACAACAACAACAACAACAATGATAATAATGTCATCGATTGGCCGCTTTCATCCGTTTTCGATGAAACGTATCGGATGTTTGTTTCCGAAATTAATTACCGCGTTCCACGTTTTGCAGTAATAATAATTTTTCCCGCGACCACCTTGAAACGCAATTACGAAACGGAAAGGGAAGAAGAAAAAAATCGAGACCTTTGTCATCTCGTTTCGCCGAGCTTATAACGGAGCTTATTTAAGCCTCGCATGTGTCCGACATGACAGTCCGGTTATTGCAGGTGAATCCGGGTATTTCGAAGCTCCGTAAGGAAAAGGAAATAGGAAAGATAGGAAAAGGACTGACCGCGTGGGTAGCGGCATGCATTTAAACGACCCTGAACGAAAAAAATGTATGAGATTTTAATAACTCTCATCAGCAGAGGAAGGATTCTCGGCAATTGGTTTTACCGTCTACGCGATTTGACGACTTCCGGTCTCCTCCGCTCAAGTTTTCCCTCATTTTTTGCGATTACCCCGAAGCCGGGCAAAATGCGTAGTGCAATTTTCAGAGTTCATTCTTCTCTTTCATTATTTCGTATTTCTTATGCAGAACGCAGTTTCAACCCTTCTAGTATTTCCAATATACGAGAGAAAACTACTGAAGTTATAATAATCACGGTTTTACGATACCAACCAAGCAATGACGTCACGGTTCTGCTAAAATCAAAAATTTCATCCCCCATGTTTTTACTTTTCATCACCGAAGGTTACTTTCTTTTCCTCCTCGTTACTTTTTCTCAATAAACGATATTATATTTCCCCAAATTTGTATGTTTATTTGAAAACAAAAGTATAAAAAAATTTTTTTCTACTTCTTGATCATTAATTTTTCTTTCAAAAATTTTTCATCCAGCTGCCAAGTCCTATCGCATAACTATATAAAAAAACAGTTTTTCCTTCTTCTGTCTCTGTCGCTGTTTCGTATTCCGTTTCATTCTTATTATCTGTTTGCTTTTTCATTCTCCACCGGAGAGGGTGAAGGAAAAAAAAACTAAAAAAAAAATATAGACACGCTTCCCGCGTCAACAGCCGCGTGAATATTGAAAAGCCTCGTAATCTGAGACGAAAAGCACGCACGTTGTTGCACTGGGAAAATTGTTTCCCCGTGCTTTGTTGGCAAATGAGCGTTGTGGGTGTGGAGATTCTCCGAGGCCTGTATCAACGGTGCCGATATTCAACTCGGCGAAGGTTATCCCGGGAGAGAAGCACCAGCCTCGGTCTCGATTACTAAGCTAAACAAATCGCATCATCCGGAAACAGGGTGGATCACACCCCCACCCCCTTCCGAGGGATTCACTTTAAGCCGACACCCGGGCGCGTATTATTTCGAAATAAGTCGATGGGTCTCCGTATACGAGGGTGGTTCTTATCTTGGTCATGTCGGAATTTCTCTTTTTCTTCTCTCAACCCCAAAACGTAATCAACATCGATAGAAAAATATCTGGCCAAGTTCCCGAATTTTTACATGAAAAAATACCTGCGTTTGAAATTATTTATTTATTTTTTTCATTTTTTTCTTATAAGACAACTGTTTATTAATCTAAAATCATACATTATGAAAAACCAAAAAAAGAAATAAATAAAAAAATAACAAGAAATGCTTGCAAATTTTTTGGCTTCGGGTTTAATCGGAGTCAAATTCAGAGTCCCGAGTCGATGCAATACGTGAGACGCGGGCTGCAGTTTCAAAGTGAGTGAAGCAATATGGCTGTTCGGCTTTCACCGCTTCGTTGAATAACTCGAGTTACTTTCCGGCTTCGTTGTAGGCAATAACGTGAACCGTAAATTTTCCGCCTTCCTCTCTCTCTCTCTCTCTCTCTCTTTCTTTCTCTCTCTCCCTCACTCCGTGACTCTGTATTTACCATGCATAGCAATCTTCACGCCATTTTACGAAATATTGCAGGATTCTCGAAGGATTTGCAAAACAATTGATATCTACAGATCGATCGATAAATTGAAACAATAGAATCTCCAGGTAATCGCAAAGTCGACGGAATTCTTCTGGTTTTATTTTTGTCTCGAAAGAATATTTACAACGTATTTTTCATTCTCACGAAGGCATAAAATCTATCCGTAAGACTGTCCGGTCACTGTAAAGAGATTTGTAAAAGAATATGAAAAACATTTCGAATGAATTTCCACGGTTGAAGTATCCGCGAGTATGAAAAACGTAGAATGAAAAAAAAAAAAAAAAAAAAAAAAAAAGAGGAAGGAAAAATTTGGCGTAAACGAATGTGATCAAAGTGATTATTACCCAGTTATCCATCCAACCACCCCCAGTTCTGTTTTCCCTCTGAAAATACAAGCAGAGCTCTGATATACGGTAGGGATGTAATAAAAAGGAATTCGATTAAGCAGTTTACCCTGTACCTGTCCGTTTCATGAACTAATTACTTCCATCTAATTCTCTCTTTTTAGCAGCCGGCTGTACGTACGGGGGTTGAGTTTCGCTCAAAGGAGCACAAAAATGAAGAAAATGAAGAGAAAAGAGCGAAGAGAGAAGGGGAGAGAACACAAAAACACAAAAACACCGGCTCTGCATCGTCGCTTTACGATTGTCAAGTGATTCGGTTACAGAAGGGCGCGTGTAATGTCTGTTAAAAATAAAAATGCGGAGCGAATAAAACGGCGCGAGAAATAAAGAGGAGAAGGAAAGGAGAAGGGGAAGGAAAAAATGAACACCTAAAATCGACGTCACCCTTCGCCTCTTCTATTACCTTTGCCCACGTTTTCCCCGATTTTCTGCGGTTCCCCGTAGCGGCTGACAAGCGTCATTTATCAAGCACGGACAAAAACCTTTGGAAATAATTACCGAAGGGGTGGGAAAATCCTGCAGGATCCCTCCCCCTGCCCCAGGATCCAGGGGGTCTCGCCTTTCTACGTCGGATTTCACACCCCCGAGGGAAAATATGGAACCTCTATTTTCTCCCGCTGAAACCTTCTTCCGTATTGAGCGAGTTTTTCAGCGTTTTTATTGTTATAATTGCGAATCCGGGTTATTATTGAAAATTTTATTCACTCGCCTATCAATTGATATTCGAATTCCGGATTACCTATAGGTCCTACTTTCTCCTGCGTTGCGGAAAAATGGAATCGGACTGACGACGACGAGAGGGAGAAAGAAAGAAAGAAAGAGCGCGGACGGAGAGTCGGAGCTTTTTATCCAATTAAAGGATTAACCGTGAAATCAGATAAAGCTCAGCCGCTTCTAGCCGCCGCGAGATCCGGTTGTTGTTGTTGTTGTTGCTGTCGTTTCTAGAGCTCTTTTATTATCAATCGGAATTTCTCAATGGTGGAAAAACTGCGCTTTTCGACTTTGTTTATTATCTTCTCTGATTGTTTCTTGTTTTTTCTACCTTATCGATTGAACAAATATTTTCATATCGTACACTTACCGTCGTACTGAAAGATAAATAATCTAGATTTCACGTCTCCTGTCGCGAATATTTGAACGATATTTTCTTATAGAATTAAAAAAAAAAGCAAAATGAAGGTAAATTTGTCTTCTTCAAAACGCTGCTTTGGAAATTTGATTATTTTCTAGAAATTTCGACTGTTGTACGCAAACTTTTGGCCGACAGTGTTTATATATTATTTTTTATCAACATTTTGTAGAAAATTTTCATCGGTCCTTGCAAGCCTTGTACACTTGAAAAAGTTGTTTAGATAGAAGTTGAAATGAGAAGAGACGATGATGGTGGATTTATCGGCGTGTCGTGTAAGCTGGATCACGATTGAGCCGAGGGCGATTTGGAGTCGCGGAATGCGAAACGCGAGATGTGAAGTGTGAGAGATGTGAAACGCGAAATGTGTCCGAACATTTGTTTCTCCATTTCAAGTCCCGTCCCGCCGTTCGCCCCTTGAGCGTCTCAATTTTCCGAGCTTTGAGTGAAAAACTTGCGACACAGTTTCGCACTTTGTACTTACTCGCCGTAAGAATTCCATCCAAGACTTTGACGCCGCGGGTTCCATTTTTGTTACTCGTATTCGACGCGAGACGGATAATGCGATAGCAAAAATAAAACGCGATTGATGATCATCGATGATCGATGGTAAAAGCATTAGTAGAATTGTAAAATGATTGAATCGGATTTTAAAACGTCAAACTTGGGCTTGTCGAAGTTGAAATTTATATTTAACGAACTTCTCTTCGACTTGGCGAAGGAAATTATTCCACTTGTTGTAATCGATACGCGAAAAAAGACGAGGAACAAATGCAAGAATTTCATTTAATAATAATCAAATATATTCCCTGACGAGCAGACTTCGTTATCTACATCTTACGAATATAATAACGATGCATTTGAAGATTTCAATTGTTTCTGAACGGTGCTTCGTCCCGGAAACAGAGCGCTCTTTGATCCGATCGTAATTGTTCCGAGCTTTGTATAATACATTTATACATATACCTATATACATACATACATACATATGCATGAATACAAGATTTCAAACGTCGAGGAAATATACTCGAAGAGGTAAATATTTTAATGATAATCGGAGTAGGAAGACGTTGATACCGTGATGAAGTCTCGTTTCTTTGATCATGCCACGAGGCTTCTTTGTTTTCTTTTTATTTTCACCCAAGTACACTCTGCAGCCAGGATTTCTACCGAGTAGAAAGATTCAATTCCGAGTATAAAAAAAGGATGAGGAAAAATATTAACAGAAAACTCTAACGAAACGCGGAGGAAAATATTCGGGAGTAAAAAAAGTCGACGGAACAAAAGCGCTGAACGGAAAAATTGTTGCAAGCACCAGATCCTCTCCCCGTCACCGGAGCTTGCAGAGTGTCAGCTGCAAGCTCTCGACCCTCTCTTTCTCCGGCCGATAAACTTTCGACCGAAAAGCTCGCGCTGCACAAGTATTGAGCAAACTCAGTTGCGGCAGTTTCCGCAGCCGCCATCTCTGCGGGGTTCCCGGAAGCTCGCAGCTTCCAGGAGAAGCTTTTCGAGCCGTATTTCAGATAGCAGCAGCGTCCACGTTTAGGGTGAACTTCCTCGCGGCGAATAGATTCGGTTTGAACGCGAAAGAAAGCTTCGTTAGACGAAAAAGAATTTGTATCTAAATTTTTCCCGCAATTTCAGTCGATGCAAAAAGCTCGTTGGATTACTTTGGGCAGGTTCTGTTTTTTTTTTTTTTTTGATCAGAGTACTTCAGGAGAGTACTTGAAGCTTGGAATATTTTCGAATCTGATCTCTTTCAAGTACGCCGGATTTTTTTTTTTTTTTTTTTCGCCCAACTTTCCGTGAGTTTAAGAATTTTTAACAAGCTTTTTTGACTTGCTGTAGCGATGAATTTCTGATTTATTAATCGATTTCGCAGGGAGTCACGAAAAGTTTATTTACGAGAGTGGCCGGATACGTTGATTGTTAATCACTGCGAATTCCAAGGCAAAACAAGATGTCGAAATTAAGAGGAAAGAAAAATTTTGCGAAAGGGTTGAAAAGTGAAATAAATAAATCTAACTAATAAAACCATAGAAGCAGGTGTTATTAGCATGGAACACGCTGATCCGGATGTCGTCAATTCAGCTTGGATGCAGGAATTTTTTTCACCATATATTTGTTCTTCACTTTTATCGTTTTTCTTCTGTGCACATAAATTACAAGGGTTGGTTGACACGTGTAGCCGCGAGGACACGAAACACAGTAAAACCATGGTTACGTATTTTTGGAAATTAATTCTCAACCGTCCTGTGATTATTTTATAAAAAAAATTTCATTTTATTTTTCATGCATAACGCCGCGTGTTTTTTTTTTTTTTCATTTTCAATTCGTGTTTTCAATTTTTTTTTCTCCGCTGTTTTTCAGCGTGTTACCTTTTTTTCGAATCTAAAAACCACACGTTCACCAAAACCACAACCCTCGCTTTTCCGCCTGCACCATGCTGCTGTATATATATGCTGTATGTGTATTCGTGACGCGAATTTATATTTTGCATTAACGTGATAAATTCTTATTTACCACAGGATGTTAAAACAGGTAGGGGGTGCAATTTTTCTTCCTGCTTTACGGTGAAAAATACACCGACACACCTGTACTCACACCCCGTGATGCTGTGTAGGCTGGCGCTTATATTCAGAGGCAAATATCGACACGGGCATCATTATTTCACCACCCCTAAGCCACCCTGCAACCCTCGTTCATTTTTCGCCCAGCCCAGCGCCGCGGCTCGTGTATATCAATAATTGCAGATCGAGTATCGATCTCCGTGCACATTATATTAATACGCGTGCTGCAAAAACGGCCGGAACGTGATATCCTGCAGATTAAGGGAGGTTTGACGATGCTCGACGACGAACGGACAAGAATTTTAATTAACGAAATAGTAACAGTTAAAAACACGATGAAAAATTTACTCAAATATTTTTTTTCATTCCACAGTTAAACTTTTCAATGATACAATTTTCATTTCTTTCTCTCGTTTTTCACAATTTTGCGAAATGACTAGTTGCTTTTTACAGCAACTCTGAAACTCGGAATAATTACGCGTTATTTATTATTTTAGAAAATTCACGATTGAGTTTTACAAATTTTCAAATCATTCTTGCATCTACGATTCGCACAAATCGTAGATCTGCTTGTATTTGAGAAAAATTTGTATTAAACAATAAATCAGAATTTCGCAGAGAAAAAAACTCGACAGAACTTCACGTTATTTTCCTCGTAATTTTTATTCTCATTGTTCAATGAATAAAAGCAACTCAATTCTACCAGCCACAAAAATAATATTCAAGAGAATCCTTTTAACTTTTCATCACCTTTGACGATATAAAAAAAGTATAGATTTCGTTTAATAATCACTTTCTCTAATTTCAACGAATATAATTATAAAAAATTGTTTCTCCCGCCTGACTTTCGTCCATTTGTCACCGTGTGAAAAACAGACGAATATTGAATATACCTACGTTATGATTTAAAAAATACATATATCGTATAGTTGAAACGCCCTGTAGAATCGAAATCCCTCTACGGCTGCTCAAAACTTTGAACACACCCACCGCGATCCCCGCGAGTGTTGCAGCAGCATGTTAAATCCGTTCAAGCCGAGGATCCAAGCGCTTCCAACGTAGCTCTAAACACTGCAGGCTGACCACACAAGCTGCGTTACTACTTGCGCCGGTTCACAATCAAACCATCGCATCGCCGTGAGGCGAACACAGTCGGTTATTTCCTCGCCACGCCTCGCTTCACTTCCGGGGAAGCCTTAATAATTAAAAAACGCTTTTGGCATGGTTACCGGCACGGTAAAGTAAATATTTACTTCCGTATTATTACTGCAGTTATACGTATATTGTATATATCGATACTGGAGGCGAGTTGTATTCATATCGAATTTTAAACAACGTAAAACTTCCGTTTGGCTGAAAAATTTTCTCACTTTTTGACGGATATCAATTTTTGCTGTTTAGTTAAGGAAAAACAGAAAGAAAAAAAATTCTATCCATAATTTTGATTTTCTTGTCTTCGATTTTTCTTTACGTTTGCATCGCACAAGTTCATCAGATTTATAACTGTGACGATTACGTCTGCATCGAATATTCAATTCCACTTCTTGCCTTTCTTGTTATTGATGTGCGTTCGAAATAGTTTGATCCCAAAAACACCGGAATAAACTATTACGCGAATATTTTATGCGTAATTGTGATAGTTTACTTTATTGTAATAAAAGATGTGTTTAAAAAAAATTTCAGCATTCTCATACGCTTAAAGAAATTACCATTCAATTTCAAATCATACCTTCTTTACCTTTCGTGATTCAGCACAAATAAATCAATTTCTTTTCTTACTCATCAACTACGCGCATTCCGCAAAAAAAAAAAGAGAAAGAATCACTCTTTTCAAAAGAAAATCAGCTGTTTTTTTCTCCTTGTACCTAAAAAATTCTTTCCCCAATCAAATATAAATGAAAGAGAAAAATCCAAGTTAACCGTTGAAGAAATATTTTTGATTAAATATATTTGACTTTGAGTATATATTATGAAAAATGCAACAAATCTTTCTTCACTTTGAACACATTTTTGCCGTAGATGGAACGAAGGGGTTCAAAAAAAAAAAAAAAAAAAAACACTCAATGACTTTTTCCTCCAATTACGGTACAGGATTAAGTCTGCCCTTAAGGACTGTAATCGGTTCGGTAATTCGGTCCCTCAGCTTATATTTTGGAATCGCCTCACTTACATGGGGTTGCAACGCTCGAGGGAAGAACCATTGGCGGGGGTGAAATGGTGACGTATGTAGGTCAGGCGCATTCCGAACCTTTCGAGAGAGTCTCCCTTCACCTGCTGAGAGAGCCGAGCGGATCGTATATTACGCTTTCGTGAATAGTGAAATTTATTCCCTAATATCGAAAACGTAAAGTGAATCGTCCACCCCTCGGGAAATAAATTACGGGGGATGCTAACACTGACCTGGGAGAATCTAAAGCCATTTTTCATATCACTCGTGAACCAGAAACTCCAGAGTGTAAACTGAAGGAGTGCGATTTCGGTGATCGAAAATTTTCAAAAATGAATTCGTATCAGTGATAAAAGAAATTTTTTCCATCCAACTAAATATAGTCTGGTTTTAGAATCGTTATCACGAGTGTGGAAAGTGAATATAAAACTCGTTTCACAACTGCTTTCATCCAATCGATATCAGGAAAGTTAGACGGAGTTCGGAATACAAATTTTTCTTGGTTTTGTATTTTTTTGATTTTGACAAACTGAAAATCCTCATTCAGGGACGTTGAGATTTGAATTAACGTTTAAGGGGCTGTATTATGGTTCGAAAATTGGAAAAGAGGACACCTAAGATTTCGAGATCCGGAAAATGTTCGGAAATGTTGAATCGTGTGTTGCGGGTGAGCGAGGAATGCGTGAATGATGTAACTTGGTGGTGAAAAGAGAGGAAAAAAAATTGCGTTACCCCTCGTACGTGGCCTGGTTCTTTGTTTTCATTCCCACCACACATATTTATCTTCTTCCTTCTGTTCTTTCTTTCTTGATCCTCTTCTGTTTACTCTGACATTTGACATGGCCGCCGGTATTTCACTTCTATTATACGAAACGAATCGTGCGAATATACGCGAAAGAAATTCGGCTGGTAAAGAGATGACGATAAGAATTCTGGTAGGTTTTACGGTCGGTGTTTAGGTTAGGATTTTCCTTTATTGCATTTGAAATAGCAGGCTGGAATCACGATTTTCACATTTTTTTCTATAGTTTTCTGATAAAACTTGAATAATCGAAGAAAAAAAAACATTCCAGCTTATTCCCGAGACACAATAAACGAAGATGTGTGAGAAAGCAAAGTTTCACGAAATTCTGTTATGTTGTATTACTTAAGATATCAAAATTCAATTCCATCACCATAGATTTCTCCTTCAATTAACGGGGAACTACAGTGAAATTTTGATAATATCGAGTTTTTGATTTTTGAAACGACTGAAAAAGATGTGATCAAAAATTCCTTACAACAAAATTCTTCCAAAAACATCATAAAAGATGTTTAAAAAGTAAAAAAACTAATTTGAAAAAAAAAACCTCGTTATCACCAAAATTTCACCGAAGTTCCCCCTTAAACGTCGAAGTGAAACTATTTTACTAAAAGAGGATGAATGAAAAATAAACTGGAGTAAAGAAAAAGAAACAAAGAAAAAACAATACAGAAAAACAGTAAAAAAAAAAAAAAAAACTTAAGTCGAGTTATGTGAGTTTCCGCGGCTCGCTTGCATTATTTTCTGTAAAAGCAGTACGTCATAAAAATTGCGTTATTATTGCACCGTGAGTAAAACAATAACACATCCAGTAATTACGAAAACTGGGAAAGTTCCTGCAACATTTTTTGCGGGCAAATAAAATGTGGATATATTTTGTTTCTCCGTTCGTTTTTCTTCTTTGATCTTTTTTTCACTCTTCTTTTCAACTGTTACAGGTCAACGGACCCTGCGAAAGTATCCAGTGATGGTTTTCATCCACGGTGAAAGCTTCGAATGGAACAGCGGAAATCCTTACGACGGTAGCATGCTGGCAAGTTACGGTGACGTTGTATTCGTCACGATTAATTTCCGCCTCGGAATTCTCGGTGAGCCCACAGGATCAATAATTATTACCGTATTTCCGGTATCAGGGTGGCGATAAGTTTGTTCAAATAAAATTCCCTCAATTTTCCATGTTTCTTCCCTTGATAAAAAAAAAAAAAAAAAAAAAAAATCAGAACTCCCTAACGTTTTCCCACAAAAATTTTATACCCAACGTTGGCCAACTTTTATGACCAAGAAAACTCCAAAAGTTGTGCACCTCGAGTACATAAATTTCTGTCTAAAACACAAAATAGAATCGATACGTTTTACAGAAATATAATTTAAAATTGAACAATACTATTTCCGAAAAAAAAAACGAAGTTTGGAAATGATTTATAAAAAAAGTGGGTACTTGTATTTTTTCTTATGGTCCACCACCATAACTCCCTGACTTTTCTCAAGTTTTCGTTGTTGTTGTTGTCATTATTATTTTTTCTTTCCTCTCGTTATTCAGCCTGCACGCACTGATAGGTAGACACTTTTAATTGGAACGCATTATATCATGCCTCTATGAATTTTAAATCCATCCAGTATGCATGGCTATCTATTTGTATAGAAGGCTGCGCGCTCTCAACACCTGGAATTAACGCTGTAATTTCATAATATCCTCGACAATGCGCCAGGATTTCCCCGCAGTTATTTGTTCAACCGCTAAATACCGCTGCTTCAGTAATATTTGTCGGTATTCTCCCCGTCCAGCAGGCATAATTCGATCGTTCCCATTAATCAGCGTAACAAACAAGTTATTGATTTTTGACTGGACAAAAATTTCCATAACAGTACGTCGGCACAACCTGCGTAATTTTCATCCCTGATCCTCTCTGTGTGCGATTGCACACGCACTTAACTTCAGTCCCGTCATTGGCATACGGACGTGCCATATTTATTGCTGTTTAATTATTAACCTATGCACGGACGTTCTTTTTTGTTTGATAATAAAGGAAAAACGAAATAAAGATTCAAAATTCGGAGGGAAAAAGTTTTTTTTTCAACTGAATCAGGACTTTTTAATAATTTCTTATCGCGGTAGTTTCAAGTATGGACGAGTTGTGGGAAGAATATATGTATATTCGTTTGATTGTTTTTATCGTGAAAAATTAGAAAAGTTTTGTTTCGAGCAGCGTGAATTAAACATCGATCTTACGATTTTATCTCTTCGTAAAAAATCAATACAAGATATACGCGCAAAATTAGAAATGATTAATCTATCGTTTCTTTGCGGTTTTATTTTATGTACACTAGGGTAGCGCAAAAAAACCAACTATTTTTTTTTTTTTTGACTCTCGTGTGACAAAATGTTAGTTTTTGATGTTTTAAGAGCTCACTCCAAAGAACAGCTCAAAAAAAAAATTTTAAGAGGTCGCTCCACATTTTTTAAAACGTCAGAAATTGTCAAAAATCGATTTTTTTTTTTTTTTTAATTTTTTTCTCGTTACGGTATAATTTTATAGACAAAAAAAAAATAAGTTTCCGAAAGTTTCAGTTCAAAATTTGAATTTTAAAAGGTCGCTCATAATTTTTTTTTCAATTTTTTAGTGCATTTCTTTAGATTTTTTCGAGCGACCTTTTAAGATTCATATTAAAATTTCATGAATTTTTTTTCTTTAATTTAGTAAGAAGGAATCGATATCAATACACGACGACATGAATTAAAAATCAAACAAAATACTGAAAATATAATTTTTTTAATTAAATTTTTGACGATTTTTGACGTTTTAAATAATTTGGAGCGACCTCTTAAAATTTTTTTTTTGAGCTGTCCTTTGGCGTGGGCTCTTAGAACATCAAAAACTAACATTTTGTCACACGAGACTCAAAAAAAGAAAAAAATAGTCGGTTTTCTTGATCTACCCTATTGTACACGTATCAGTATTGATGATATTTTATTACCGTCAAACATATTCTTCGAAATTGAAGAAACTCGAGGAAAAAAGTAATAAACATATATAAACGAGACATCGTTTCTTCTCCTTTTCTTCAATTCTAAATCACATATTATACACCGCATGATTGGCAATAATTTTCGCTAAAATTATGTCCTTTTTCTCTTTTTCTCTCCTTCCCTCCTTCTCTCCTTCTCTCACGTTTGGTGAATAAATTTTGCATAGGATCGTTCGTCTCCCACCGCGCGAACTGGGAACAAGCATATAGAATATAACGAACCGTGTATTGTCAGCGATAAATTATTTAATTGCCACCAATCAGCCGGCGGTTTTAGCCTCGTTGAATACAAGCCGGAAACATTGTCAAAGGGATCGGGGAGCGTGAACCGTTGCGTCGAACGAGCTAACGAATTTATTTTCAGCTATGACCGATGGTGTAGCTATTTGAATCAGTCGAAATTGTACAAAAGCATACGTAACAAAGAAAGGAGGAAATGGAAATATCGAGTAGTCGAACGAAAGAGGAATTTCCAATTTTCTCTCCACATCGGTATTTAGTGTGTTTTGAAAATCGTTTTTAATCAAACTCACTTTGAACTTTAAAAGCTGCTTGGTTAGTTAATCAATGACTAAGCCTAGGCTAACAAAGAAAAGAAGAAATACGAATATTGAGTAGTCGAACGGAAGAGGAATTCTTTTCCATTTCTTTCTGCACATCGAAATTCTTAGTGTGTTTTGAAAATGATTTTTAATCAAAGTTACTTTAAACTTTCAAAGCTGTTCGAATAGCCAATCGATGAGACAGATATCGGAGCGTTTTGGTGAAAAATTTGATTTTCAAAATCCGTGACAGTTAAGTGGGAATAACTATTTTTGAGAAATATGAAAGCGAGGTTAATTTAGTTGGAATAACTCATCGGGCCTCGGATATACGTATACTTAAGCCGGTACTTACAAGGACGGATAATCCGCCCCTAATCCGTTACACGTAACTACCACAGACTAGACTCAAACGGCAATAACTTGATCCTACGATCCGTTCCTTGTACCTACCCGTTGAATTCCAATATAATGCAGGCGCACTTTATAGACCACCTGCAGCCGGATATAATAACGACGGTATATATCGTCGTTGCAAAATATCAGCGCATTAATGAAAGTTTATTAATGAAAGTTTATTTCATTCCGATTCCGAAGACTTTATCAACATTTAAAAAATTCAAACAACTCTTCATCGTATAGTATATTCTCAGGTGTAATTTTAAAATCCTCAAGTATTTGTCGGTCGACGATACTCTGTGAGTAATTAAAAAATGTACGGTACAAGAAGAAAATTAGAAGAAAAAGGTGAAAAAAAGAAAATTGGAAAAATGTAAACAGAAAGAATAATAAGTAGAGAATATAAGACGAGAGAAAAAAAAAGGATATCCCAGGGTAAAGAATAATACAAATAGTGAAAGAAAAATAGAGAATGCGAAAGGCAACTCCAGCGAGGTGAAGGAAAAAAGAAATACAGTAGGGAAACCATAATCATAAATTAGGTTAAAGTGCTGGGGAAGTGGTTAGTACTAAGGTACCGTAGTACGTTAGGCGAGGCATGGATAGATAGATATCTCTTGTATAAGAGAGTTAAACAAGGTCCAGGGCGAAGGAGAGGGCGAAGAAAAAGGCAAATGGAAAGATGTAGGGACGGTGCGGAGGAGGCGAGGCGCTGACTACTTCGTCTTGGCAACAAGACTCGAGCAGCGATGCACAGAGAAATATGAAGCAAAGTGCCCCGCGGAATCCGGCGGTTGAATACCGAATTATAATCGAGTTTATCAATCTTCACTTCACCCTCCGCGCGTAATTTTGTAGAACAGATGGAAGAAATTGGATATTAATTTCTACCTGCAGTCGGTTTGGTTATTTTCTTTTTCAATTTTCCCTCGTTTTTTTTGCATTTCATTCCTAGTATTTTATTTTCTATATCGCTAATCACTTAACATTATTTCCATTCGTTGTAGTTTTGCTTGCATTTTCTGCTATCGCTGATATAAATCTTGGTTTTTTACGTACTCTCGACTTCTTTTTACTTTTAGTTCAATTTCACATGTTTCTATATACTTCACAATATATTCTACTTTTATCTTTTGCCCCAAAGTTTTCTTGAGCATAATGAAGCGCAATCAATCAATCAATCAATCAATAAACCTCTCTTTCATAATGTACGTTGTAAATTTTTCAGGTTTCCTCAGGCCAGGAACGAACGACAATGCATCGAGTAATTTTGGGCTGCTGGATCAAGTCGCGGCTCTGTTGTGGCTGCAGGAAAATATCGCTGAATTTGGTGGTGACCCCAACAGCGTAACGCTTGTCGGCCATGGCACTGGCGCAATATTTGCCAATTTACTACTCATAAGTCCTGTGGCCATCAAGGGTGAGTTTAGTTCGGAAAAGATCAAAGGGAGGAGGTGAAAAAAAGAGAGTCTAAAACACGAGAGCGATCCATCATGGATGGAAAAGAGATTCGCTGAGGTACCTTTTTCATTTTGGTATCCAATGGGATGAATTGAAATTCACCTACCAATTAGTCAGGAGTCCTTTAATGATCTATTCGTTAAATTGATTAATCCAAGTCACTTGGAATCGTATGAAGCTTGCGATTCATTCAATTGGAATTCACATAAGTGATCTCGAATTATTTTAAATCATGAAATCGCAATTAACAGATAAAATTACTCGAAGCAATTGTAATGTACGAAGTTAAGTAACGCCTTGAGTTCAACTTCTCGTAGATTTTTTCTTCAATCGTATCGTTTAGTATATCAGAATGATCCAGTAACACAGATATTGTTTACTTCGCAGTAAGAAGTAAATTTATCATTCCGCAGGTACCGGGTTATTCAAGCGTGGAATTCTGATGTCCGGATCAGCACTGAGTGCCAATGCAATTGGAAAAGCCCCGCTGCAGGTGACCAAACAGGCAAGAGATGCACCGATCATTTTTCATCAAACCTGATCTTTTTCCATCCGTAGAAAAACAAGTAGAAAGAATAAATAAGGAAGATTGAAAGAGACATTTTACAGCGACACAATCATGCTTTTGACTCAAGGTTTCTTACTTCGGCTTCCCGCAGGTCGCCCACGCTCTGAACTGCCCGACAACGTCGGACGAGGATTTGTCAAATTGCTTGCAGAATCGACCCCTCGATTCCCTCCTCGGTGTTCGTATCGTTAAGCCGTTACACGTACCGGCTTACGCCCCCCTGATTGACGGTGCAGTTGTTCTTAAGAACCCGTTCGAGCTGATGGAAAGTACCGAGGTATTTGGCAGGTGAGGAGACTGAGTGCTTTTTTCAGGCGATGGAATTTTTACGACGGGCTGCAAGTTTTTCACATTGAACACTAAACCGGTAACGTGTCGTTTGTCGGTATTCGCAGGTACGATTTGATGTACGGTGTTACCGAGTCGGAGAAGTTTCACGAACTTCCACCTGTCGCTCTGCTACACGGACTTCTCGAAAACGAGAGAGACAGCTTTCTCCGTGAACATTTAAAGGTGAGAATTAGTCACGATCCGTTATGGATCTTTGAAGGTATGTCAAGTAAAGAGGTCACTCAAAGTCCTGTGAAATCACTTGAACTCACGTGACGTTAAATGATGTCACTTAAAGTCACATGACGTCATTTGGCATCGCGAAGTCACTTTGAGTCACTTCAAATCACGCGTTGTAACTTGACGTCACTCGAAGTCTTTCGAAGTCTTGATCGTCCTGAAGTCGAGTGTACACGAGTGTTTACATCCTTAGTCATGACTGAAGTGAATAAAAAATTTGAAAAACGGCTTTAGCCCTCGTTTCCGTGATTCAGTATCGTAAGAATACCAAAAATGGATGTTAAAGTGTTTTTGAGTGTCCAGGCGACGCACGAGCTCGAACCAGAACTGGTGCTGTCAAAGATCCTGGAGCACTACGGTGATTACTCGGACGGATTCACGAACGGTTTCGCGATTAAAAATCGTGAATTAGTCCTGCAGGCGTTATCGGACAGTGGCACTGTCGCCCCCCTCCTCATGACCGGTAAATTGCACGCGAAAGTCAACCCGAAGAGCTACATGTACGTTTTCTCTCATCCGAGAGCGATGCAGGACTACTACGGGGTGCGTAAAATCGTTTTAATAAGGGTGACATTTTTTCTATTCTTTTTTGTTTTGTTACCTATTCGAAAAATAGTATTATCGAAAGGTGATGGGGAAAATTTTTCGTCTCAAATTTTGTACTGTCGTTCGGAGAATTAATCACGCAAGGTATAGTAAATTCCATCTTTGCAATTTCACCTCTCGGTTCGAAGTGGGAAGATCGCATTGTGATTTTATCATTCCGCAGCAGCATCACCAGCGAACGGTCCACGGGGAGGAGCTGCCCTACATCCTGGGTATCCCGGTCGGTGGTGGAAAGTACCATTTACAAGAGAGATATAACATCGGTGAAGTATTGTTCTCCGAGGCGATGATGACCTGGTGGTGTAACTTCGCGCATACCGGGTAAGTCGGCTAACGATCGAGATCCTTGTCACCTTGTTGTTAATTAATCCTAGTCGGCCACACTTTGGTGCAATCGCATAATTGTCACACACTGGGTGAAATTCATCCCTAAAGTGATTTTTTACTTAAATCTAAAATGAGTTCTAATTTATATATCCAGGTATCGTTTAAGGATCGCAAAAAAGCTCTTTTAGTTTTCCCAACGAAAATTGATTGTTTAAATATTGTAAGACATCGGAAAAAAGTTATAAAAATATTGAAAAAGGCCTTTTTTCACCTGAATAATGGCGTCATTAGGTCCATTTTCACGACTAAGCGACTCTACGAGGAGTTTGAAAAATGTTTGGGGTGAAATTCACCCCAAATGACCGATTAGGGTTAACTACCCCACGCCTTCAATTACTATATCACCCTAAGAGGATTCCTTCTTTTACTACGTTTTTTCAAACGTTCATCGATCGATCAATATCATTCTGACTAATCGGAAATTGATTAATTTTCAAATTTCAAATTGACAATAGAAAAGTATGATTTTGCATGATTTCCTTTAAGTAATTCCGTTATAATAATAAAACCCTGCGTTCCTATATATACATGAAATGTGAACTGATCTCTCCTGTTCCTACTACTCACTATACTATACTCTATACAATTTGTGCAACAGGTTTGAAGATTAAATATAGATAAAAATTTTTTCGTCTTACTTTCTACCCCGTTTAAGTTTGCGTCTGAAATTACCGAACCTCGTTTATCGGGTTAAATGGTGAAACAGTTGTCGTAATTTTGAGAAACAAAACCAGTAGATCGATAAACATATCTAGATGAGACTGTACCGATAGAAAGAGACAAAAACATTTACAACAGCGTGTATACGAGAAAAACGTAGATTGGATGGTTAACTTTTGACCAGAATAGAGGATACAAATATGAACTGAATAAAAAGAGTGGAGCCTCGAGAACATGAAGCGTAATTTTAACAGCTTACGGGCAAAACCAGATCCCTCGAATAACCATTATCCCGGGCAAATGGATATAATATACATATTGTATGTATACATATATATATATATATAAAATGTACATATATGGTCAGTTGCAGCGAAGCCTGAGGGTGAGGATTACAAAAAGTGGAACGATCCATGCGGGCTTGAAAATTCGATGGTAATTGAATTTGTCGGGATGATAACGAGGGTGGGAGAAACGGAAGCGAAAGAGGATCGAGGAGATTCGGAATAGGAATCAAAGCGATGAAAGCTGTGCAACGACGCGCTAGATTTTCTCACGTTAAATTTTACGTCTACGCATAGCAACTTTGAAAGGAAATTAGAATCCTAAACGAGGTGCTGCATTGCTGCACTGTGAAGACTTCCGTTGGACTATAATAATATCACATTTGCTGTCAGCCGTTTGATACGTAGTCTGAAATGATTTTAATTTCCTTCAAGGTGTCACTGATTCAGTTTAAATTAATGCCGAATTATAAAAAAAAAAAAAAAAATCCAGCCACGTCGATGAAAAACTCATTAATTAAAGAGGCACGTAAAGTAATTTCGATTCAATTTCAATTCATCGATGATTCTCCGTGAAAGAAAGTGCAGATCGAAGCTTCGCGAAGCCGCAGTTAAAAATCGTTCGAGGAGATATTCTGGTCTAGAGGGCTAAGTTTGAGGCATTTTTTAAAGTAAAATGAAAAAAGAAATAGAAGAAACATTTTTACCATCCATTTTTTTATATATAATATTTATTGACATTTTCAGAACAGAAAATAGAAATCTTGGAAAGAAAAAAATCAAAAAATTCGTAGAGAGTTGAAGTGGAGGCTACAAAAAAAAGGTGGATCCTGCTCAACGTGATTTAAACCCTTACAGTAGTCCGAAACAAAAGAAACTTGAAAAATTCTAAGTTGGTAAGGATGTCGCTATGGTTTGACTCTTGGAAAGAATAATAAAAAAAAAAAATCTACAAAATGGCGACGATATAAAAAACAATTTTTCTGTACCCATTATTTTTTTTTTTTTTTGACCTTTCCGAATTTTTTAAGAATATAAAAAAAAAAAAATTTCTCCAAATCCAAGGGTCAAACTATAGAGTGATAGATAAAGAAGATTTCCACCAAATTTCAAGAGAATCGTTCGAGTAGAACTTGACATATCATGTCGACAAGCTCGGAAAAAGTAGTTTCGAGAAAAACGCGTTTGAAGATTCGTTCCTGCCAGACCGATATAGTTGGCGCGTCATAAAAATAATCGTGACTCCGAAAATAATTTGAATTTCCAAAAATCCTCTCAGAGGCTTATTCTTTGAGGTCTAAATTTTAAAAATGTGGAGAAGAAAGAATCTATTTTTTCAAATTACTAGACCAAAATATCCCCTTAAACATACACCGATTGTGACAGATCCTAGATTTTCTCGGTAAAAGGAGCACGCGTCTTTTCTTTAAGCGTGATCTCTCCCGACTCACTGCAGATAATTATACTTCGAAACGCAGAGAACTCGAGAGCATTGTATTGATTGGTGTAATTGGACGCCAGGCTCGTTCAGCAAGGTGCGGAAAAAGGTTGAATAAAAAGAGTGGTAAAGAGCTGGAATATGGACACCTTCATACCAGGCAAGAGAGGGAGAGAGAGGGAGAGAGAGGGAGAAGGAAAGAGGAACAGAGAGGTATGAGAAAATCTTGAGTTGACCGAGCAGCCGGCTGCGTTTCTCACACCGTATAATTATACTTCCGTCGGTAGCTGCCTACTGCGTCTCTCCTGGATCTAATTCCCTTTTCCCAAATTGAAATAAAACTTTAATCCAACATTGATAATAACCTGACCAAGAAAAGGAAGCAAGAAAAAAGAAGAAAAAAAAAATATTGGAACAGAAATTCCCTTCGCAGGTGTACCAAATCGGTGGATAGAAAAGATGAACGGAAAAAGAGATAAATAAATAAAATAACAACGATGAACTGAACAAGATGAGAGAGTTCCTTAGACGGAAATGTGATACTCGAAAAATTTTTTGTTAACCACGTAGATAGAAGAAGAAGAAAAAAAATGGTTCAACATTTCGATACAGGATGTGATAAAATTTTGAAAATTACTTCGTTGCTCGGCTAAGCGAACGGAGAAGTTTCGATGACGGTAAAAATACGATTTAATCGATAATTATAGTACAATAAAAATATACCTGCGTGAGGTATTTCGTTGCGACGGTGAAGCCAGTCTCTAATTAGTGGCTGCGATTCGAAATGGTGTGCGTTTCTGCAGGTAGATAGGCCTAACCATATTCCCGGGTTCGGCAAACTCTAATTAGACAAAAGGCTAATTAACCACGGTTTTCAACGATCTCGGTCCTTCGGGAGGAGAGCATCTCGGAATCGCGATCTTAATTTACAAGTTACAGAGGCACCAGCCCTCCTTAATGGTGCGTAGTTTAGAGCTGTGTTACCCAGACTTCACGACTCCGTGGCGAAGAAACGAGACTGAAAATCTTCGGTTAAACAAAGCTATGCAAACGACTAAAGGCCTGCGAAATATATCGGAACGAATCTTGAACGACCGTTAAATTTGGCAGTTGATTATTACTCTGGAAGAGACAGTCTCTTACGCTTCTCACAAAGTTAGGATATGACGTTTTTTTTTTTTGTTTTTTTTTTTTAATGATCACTCGACGATACGCTGGTCTTTGCTCGACCAAATTCCTCTTTCGGATATTTCGTTATATGAGTAACGTCACTCGTGATGAAACAATCACACGCTGATGGATTTCGATTGTAGTCTTTCAATTTTACCGAATTGGTGAACGAGCACAGCAGCGTGTGTTGATTGGGGAACACCGAGTGGTCAGGTGCGCAACACAAAGTATGATGAAATTGACGAAACCATAACCGAGTCGACGGTGGGTAGATTGTAAATTGTACCCGACGAACGGTTGATCACAATGAACATCCTCTTCACAGTATACGAGTTTTATTTCAAAGCAGTGAAAATTAAGCAGCGAAGAATTATTGCAACGACACCTGAAACCCTCGATTGGTTGAATTTAAATTTTACTTTACGTCCTCCCGCAGCTTCTTCCTCTTCCGCTTAACGGTCTGCTCCACTGTTTGCTTGGGATCGACTAACGACAGTTCTATACTGTCGAACAAACGTCCTAAGCAAATGTGGCGGCGGTGGTGGCAGTTTGAAAAAAAAAAAAAAAACGAATGCACTGGACCAAATAGCTCAAGTTTGTCGGTCCTTGGGTTGTAGCTCGCTTAAACGCGCATCGCCCGATCGGACTTTGGTGTATCATTACAGGTGAAACTGGCGAAAAGGGATCCGCAAAGGATATATTTGTGTAGCTTAGTATTTTCTGATTAATTAAAAGGTCTTCCGTGCCCGTCTGGCTTTCTCTTGCTCTTTCTCTTTCACCTCCCCCTTTGTGTTTGTCCAACTCGTGCGAGAGGTTCGCCCGCTTCACAGCCTTTTGTTAACCGTGCGTTTATCTTGACTTGGCTGAATTACGTTTGTTCAGGAATCCTAATGCCCCGAGAAGATCAACATTCCTGACCGATGGAGCCAAGGAGTGGCAGCAGTATGAACTCGACTGGCCTGAGTATAACCCCGAAAATCAGACCTACTTCAACCTGAGTGAGTATGACTAAATTTTCACCATTTCTTTTACACTCTCAAAACTGTGTAACTCTTTTCGAACTGCTAAGAGTTTCCCAAGTTAGTTGAATCGCATTTTCTTTCCAGTATTTTACAACCTTATCTACACTTGAGTCAAGTTCTCAAAATTTTCAAGTAATTATTCGAAAATTTTTCTTTTCCATTTTTTTTTTTTTTTTTTTTTTATATTCATGACTCGTATTTATGCTTCTAAACTTCACCATCACATTCTAAGATGGTGAAAGTATACCTCGAAATTTTCTCCGGTATTCGTACATTTGAAATGATGACATATCAAGTCGTTTTGACCCAGAACATTCTCGATTCAATTGATCGATTCTATCGCATGTTGATTTTTCAACGACAAAGATCATCACTCTTGAATCTTTGCCAGGTTACACTTACAAACGTAAGCTGAAAAATACAAATCAAACCAAAGACTTGAATAACTTTCCATCAAAATCCCTCCTGAATCTATTTTCTAACTTCAGCCATACCACCGGAAGTTGGTACACGGTACAGATATGCAGAGATGAAGTTCTGGAACGAAGAATTACCGGAATTAATCAGACGGCCAAACGGTGAAACTATGCCTGCGCCTGTCGACACGCCGGTAAGACGAAGACCGACGATTTTGGACATCGCTGATGGGATAACTGACCGTTCAGGTCAGGCAAGGCCGGGATTTGACTACGGAGTAAAGACTTACCAGCGACCTGAGCAAACGAGAGAGTCATCGGGTACGGAAACGGAGAGCATGAATAGATTTCCGGGGCTGTTCAACCAGGCGAATACCGGAGAGAAGAGTGCAGGAGCGGACGAAGAAGTCGCAACGACGCCGGAGTCGAGCACGAGTCGAAGTTCGTCCGCGATATCGCTGGTCGTTGGCTTTGGCGTGGTGTTCCTGCTGATAAATTTAACCGCATTTTTTTACCTTTACCACAAGCGGCACAACCTGAAAAACAAGGAAAAGAGCCTGAAGCGAAGGTTGAGCCAGAAGGACGAGGGCTCGAAGCGGTCAAAGGTGGATAAACAGGGCGTGAAGAACGTTGAACTCGGGCACAAGAACGACAGCAAACCGGACCTGAACGAGGTTCTGAAGAGTGACAAGGCTTACGACAACAATTCAAATTTTGGTAGACGGTCGAAACTCTCGCGACAAAATTCCAGCTCGACCATCGACACCCACATCAAAGTCAGAGAGTGGATTCAGCAGGAAATAGTTCACAGGTAAGTTTTTTTTTTATCAGTTTCTTACCCTGACACAAGAAATAGTTGAAAAATCTTCCCCCTGATGGGAGGAGAAAGCCAGCCAGCAGTATCCAGGAAAGAACTATGAAGCGATTTATTGTGGGAACTCTTACGCAATTAAAACTTTTCTCTAAGGAATTGACAGATACACTTACTCTTCCAAAAGTCGAGCACATAAGACAGCTTTGCTGGTGTCTTGGTAAATAGCGTCTGCGGAAGACATAGGATCGCGTAAATCGATGGACAAGCAAAAGATTTCACGCATGACCACTTAGCGGTAATGCCTTCTCTACGACACTTAACGCCCGTGCTTTTTACGGCCCGTTAATAGTTTCGAAAGTGTTTTCCCGCAATAGGTTCAGCTCTCCCAGTCAAGCGATGCAATGTTCCCCATCTTTAATGGCACGAATTTGTCAGCCTCACGGGTGTTTCGAGTACCAGGTTTCCCGGCACTGTTTCCCAGATTCGAGATCAACTTTCGTAGAGTAGTACCATCTGTGCGTCGTCCCCTTGCGAATTACAACCCTCGCGATGATGCTAGATGGGAGCATAAAGTAAAAGGAAAGTGTGTCATGTAGACGCATATCTCAGTAGCAGCTGGTCTCCGCATTCGGTACCCCGAAAACCATTTCTGTCATAAGCCATTGCTGGTCACTGCTGTGCAGCCAACTCAGGATCGATTCAACAAACCAGAACGATTTCTTTCATTGTTTCAGATGCTCTCCAAGGTTCCTGAGAAAAACACGTGAAACCTTGCAGAAGGAGCATCACGAGAAGTTGAGTAAACAGCAGGAGGAAGAGCGTCGCAAGCTCCAACTGGAGAAGATAATGAGCAGAAAAGAAGAGCCGATATACGATTCAAATCCAAAGATCACCGTGAGACCCGGGAAAAAGTTGAAGCCCTCCAGAGTCCCGAAGGTCTCAGTGGCCATCGACGCGACTCCAGCGACCAGGACTGAGTCGGTACTGAACCAGATTCCGATCGAGCTGGCACAGGGGGAGGCATCGCAGTTCCAGAACCGCCTGGATGATCTTCACTCCGAGACGCCGGACTCGAGCTCGGGGGCCACTGCGCCACAGGTTGTGGTCATAGAACATCACCATTCAAAAAGTGACCCACTGCCGATGAATGGAGCAGCAAAGATCAGCGAATCGGACTACGGTAGTGGAAGCAGTCTTTACGCAAAGGTGAACACCAAACTGAAGTCACGGTTGCCGAGGATCGGTTCACCGCAGAGTTCAATCGGAACGGGAACGGGCAGCGAGAACCTGTACGACCAGGTTTCGACGGACGATAGCAGCCTGCACGTCACTTCGAAGCTGACGACCTTCGGAGGAGGCGACATCAACGTCACGTGCAGAGAACCCTGCACCGAGGTGCGGGACACCGTGAGTCCGGAGGAGGCGTTGAGGACCATAAAGCGCAGGAAGTATCCGAAGGTGCTACCGGACATCGAGAAACGCCGGTCTTTACCGGCACCGAACAGTCTCTTTCTACCCAAGCAGTACGGCAACTCGTTGAAGGACTACAAGAACGGTTCGCAGCCGAATTCACCATCGAATCACAACCTCCCTCCGCTTCCACCACCGCGAGTATTTGGCACCTCGAAGAGCCTCGACCTTGCCGAGGAGGGGGAGCAGGTCGAGGCTGAGCCCATAACCACGAACCTGCACGTCGGGCCTCTGCTGAAGCGGCAGGATTCGACGAACAAGAATAACTCGGATCCGAATCTCATCGAGGCCTTCAAACGCAACGAGCATATTCCGGCGACTGAGCAGACGATGAACCAGTCGCAGAGCTCAGGAAATATCAACGGTAATATTCACGGGCTGGAGCTCAGAGCTGCCGTACAGCTGTCAGCACCGAGTCTTAACCAGGCGGCTGGATTCTTGGGAAACAAGACTGGTAACCCGAACTGGTACAGGACAAAACCGAAGCCCATAGAGCCCTCAAGTGCTGCCCCTGATTTTAGCATCGGGAATCCAAACTGGTACAAACCTTTAGCGAGTCTAAGTGACGGCAATATATCACCAGCTGTTATCACAGTTCCTCCTGTCCAGGATAAGGATGCGAATTCTGGCAAGACAGCCGGTGGTGGCTCGAGCCAAAACTTGATCCCAAACTCCTGCTCGACCAACAGCAGCGAAAGTTTACAGCCGAGTGTTAATCCGACGCAAAACTGGGAGACGAAGGGACCCGCGGTGGAACCGAAGATCGTAATCACTCCAAGAGTGGGCAACCTCTTGGGACAGTCGGGACAAAGTCTAAGTCACAGTGTATCGAATATGTGTCAAAGGCTGATTAACCAGGAGGATAGACTGGAACCGAAGATCATAATAACCCCGCACAGCTGCAAAGGCCCGGGAGTGGGAGCCGGTCTGAAGCAGCCAAAGATCATAATCAAGCCTTCCACAAATCCGCACAAGACCAGGGACAACAAAAACATACCAAAGGTATCAGCGATCCCCTCACCGGAGTGCCAGAACCTGAGGAACACGGAGAAGGACAGGAGCTTCGACAGGGATCAAC
Organism: Diprion similis; assembly: GCF_021155765.1. Taxonomy (NCBI): domain Eukaryota; kingdom Metazoa; phylum Arthropoda; class Insecta; order Hymenoptera; family Diprionidae; genus Diprion; species Diprion similis. The sequence continues at coordinate 530,804 of NC_060109.1, read as the reverse complement.
TCACCCTCGAGAAACCCCCGCTGAAAGAGAAGCCCAAGGTCACAAGGATACCATCGTTCTCCAAAAAGAAGGAGGACCTGATGCCGAAGTTGGAAAAGTCGCCGAGTCCTGTTTACGCCGAGAAGGCCGAGGTCGTGCAGAAGGTCGAGGCCGTTCTCGGTGGCAAGGTCACCGATATTTCTCTCCCTCCAACCACGGAACACAAGTCCTCCGGCATACCGATGTTCACCAAGAAGAACAGCGAGGCATCGTCGAGCACTGACTCTTCCAACAGCACCGGCTATTCCAACCCCTCAAACACGGGGACGATCAAGAAGAAACCGAAGTAGTTGCAAGAACACAGTGATGATTCTAATGAGCAATAAATCACAGACTCTACATACGCAGATCAGCTGTTGGTAGTTGTTCTATTTGTGGTTATAAAGCCAGTGTTGATCGAATGATTTTAGAGTATTACTCCACGTTTTTAGACAGATCTCTAGTTCCAGTAGTTTTACATCTTCGATTATCCACGGTAGTTCCGTATCACGTGGTTAATCACTAGTTAATCAGACATATTGTTGACTATTTAAACATATTTATTCTTTCTACTACGATTTTTTTTGTACGTGTTTCATGTCGTGATATCCACGGTAAATATAAATATACTTGTAACGAATTAATTTTTTCAATTATTTGCCTAACTTCGTCATATATCTGTAATTGGCGTAATGGATACAAGGATTCAGGTTTTCTTACGTGAGATCGATCAACCGTCTTTATGTCCTTGAATTCATCACCGTTTCAAGAAACAAACCTTTTTCAAAGTTCAGGAAATCCAAATAAATATTTCAAAATTAAATCGATATCATATTTATAACTCCAGATTAAAAATAAGATGACAAAGCATCTCAACCCACATTTCCGCGATGTACCCAACGGGGCTGGCACTCAGATACCTGTTATGAAAAAGTTTCAGAGCAATAAACAAAACCACGTTATTTAACTTTCAACTTTTCTCTGTTTCGAGAGGCTCCGCAATATCTTCGCGATGCAGAACTCGGAAGTAAGATCGTACAGGTACTTTCTGCCTCTTGAAAAGGCAAAGAAAAAAAAAAGAGTCTGATTACAAGTAGAATTTACGACTCTGCGCATCTCGCGTCCGGTTTGCTATCCAGTTTTCACGAGTATTTCAACGTTTTGCAGCTGATAACTTGTACGACTTTTTTGCTGGCCTTTTCAGTATTTCTTTTTTGTTTTGTTTTTGTTTCTTGTTTTCCAGTGCACCATTCGGCTCGTCAGAAGCTCTGATATCATGCGGTTCAGCCGTCAAAAATATTGAGTTTAACAGACGGATGGACAAACAAAAACAACTCGACACCGTAAACGTTCTGTCTATGCAAGTAAAAATAACGGCGACTCTTGTTTATTCGCAATGGACGGTTCGGTGGATATAAAATTTCATATCGTCGCTGATGGCAAAGTAAAAATGATATCCTCAAAGGTTTCTCGGGATATCAGGCGAATGGAGACGATGCTTTTTAAAATAGTCCACTTGAGCAGACAGTTTTCGTGGGCTTGTGACAGGAGCTGGGTATACAACCGGTGAAATATGATGTAGTAGTTATAAAATGCGAGCACTTTGAACCAGACGTTGATCGAACGACCATGTAATAAACATATCGAAACCGATTTCATTGCGGACGTAAATGTGAATGGAAATGATTATTCTTTTTTCATTTCCTTCGCCCCAATTTCATCTCATTATATGTAAACACCTTTTTGATTTTTTCATTCTTCTCATATGGTCGCGAATAGAATATCTGGCCTTGTAACTAGACGTGATTATTATTTTTTTTTCCACAACTTTCTCACTTCGATGTCATTTCCATTTCCCATAACTGAGAAGAGAAATTATTTTTTGTTCTATAATCAACTCTCAACCGTAAAAGGTTTTTCGCTATCCTTATCTCAGAAACCTGAATCATTTTTGTCCGGCATGTTTTTCACCAACTTAATCGATTATAAAAAATCTACAAAAATCCATATACCATCTTTGAACTTTCTACTGCAATGCTATGAAGAAAAAAAAAAACCGAAACAATTATTTGTAATATTTTTTTCATTGCAAACATATTGTGCTGGATGCGTGATGCGCATCGAACAATTCGAATCAGCTCGTTCAAAAGTAACCCAGGTTTCAGGATTAAGAGTTAAATTCTGAAAATACTTTACAAAGCTTAAGCCTTATGGAGAATTATTGAAATCCCAAAAAATTTTCAATATTAAACTAACGAACTCTCCCCCGCAAAGCGGAGCTCTCAATCTGCCAAAACGAAACCGAAATCGGATATATTCACAGAGCTTTTACTGTTGTACGTATGTCATCGTGTCAGGGATCGAAAATTTTAATCAAATACGTTTCAAAGTGTTTCATAGACCGAGTCGCGAGCATGGTGGATATGTGTATAAAAGGGGTGAGAGTCTCAGAAGCATTTGAATTTATTCTTCTGCCAACATGGCGACAGTGCATACCTATAAGCTGTAGGTCGGGCTCCTATAGTTGCAGAAGAATCTTACAACGCTCTTTATTTTTATCCACCCTCCTCCCCCACGACCGACGCGTAGTATACGTTTCCTTTATTTTCATATTCCATTTCTATTACCGGAGGGGTAGACACCTCTGGGTTTGCAGGAAGTAGGCCACGCGCTGCGAGACACATCGGTAGGAGGGCAAGAGACGAGGGTGAATGCAAGCTTCTCTCGTAGGCCACCGCCAAGAGGAAGCTTTGCAATAACGGAAGGTTAGGCGTCGCGACGCGTATCCGGAAGAGAGAAGCAAGACGGCCTCGCGCCGAGCGGGAAATAATTGGAGGCAAGTGAATTGGTGACCTTTATCGCCCAAAGTGCACAAATGGCGCGTCCTCCATCACTTCCTGTCACATAAAACGAGAGGGTCGTATATTTCCATATATATTGACACACGTATCCGGGGAAAATGTATCAGGCCACTTTCCACCCCTCGCTTCTGCCGCTCGCTGAACGCAGTCCAGTATGCAGAATTGACCGCTGGCAAAATTTATTCCGGATTAAAGATTTGCATTGCTAAACAGCAATCGTCGTTCGATTCTGTCTTTCGGTCGCCGCCGGATGTTCCGGAATCCCTTATTCGTCCCTATTTTGCAGCCGAAACCTTCTTCGACGTGAGACTGAGCTGCAGCTCGAAGGGCGCAGCTCACAAAAATGTGCAGAAATATTGCGCCCGATGCAGATCGATATGATCCAGAGGTCTGAGTGGAATCGCGGATCTAGAGTGTTCTAATAAAACTCGTTTCACACCGTTTCAAATATCTGTCAAAGTTCCAGTGACGATGAGTCAGTGCAGCCAGGCAAGTTCGCTCAACCCTCGTGGTCAGACAGCCCTCGCGTACACGAGGGAAAAGAGCGAAAGACGGGGGGAGAGAGAGACAGAGAGGGGGGGGGGGGGGGAGAGTAAGGTGTTCTACGGCGTTTATATATTTATTTTAGAACCACTCTCCAGGTGCCTGGCAACGCTTCAGACCACTACTCTATAACCGTGAATGCTTTTTTTATTTTTCATAAAATGTGCATTTGACAGCTCCCCAGAGACTGTCGAGTACTTTTGAGAAAAACACTAGCTATGTACGCATGTGGTAGAGGCACGTCACATTCGATTGAAATTCATCTTTCCGTCTTGGGTTTTTGTTTCGTTTTGCAAATTTTTCACCTCGAACATCAATCCTTGAAACATTGCCCGAGTAAATACGACTATAGCAAGCGAGAATAAAGAGTCCTATCACCGAATAATTCGAGAGGAATTCTTTGAAAAGTGGAGACTAGCTGGTTTGTTTATAAATTTTCTTTGACGATGTCTCACAGTTAAAAGAGCGTTTCAATTAATTTCTTCTGTCTACCTCCACAGCGTACAGCTATTAAGAAGTCCCTTTTTCTTGGCGTCCCTCTATTTACATCCACCGAATGTCCATATCTCCGAAGGTCCTAGTCATGAGTCTGGAGCACCGCCTTGTTACGGCATAATACCAATAAGACATAACGGTGTTTGTCGGTCGGCGAGTTCGTTCGTCGGATTATTCAAGTGGTCCTGGGGCGTCGCTGGTCGAGGTCGCTTCACCCGCCGTCAACGTAAGTGAGTGCCATACCAGCAGAGCCACGGCAGACGGGGTGAAGAGCGAAAGGAGGAAAGGGAGGGTCGGTGCTGCTATAACTATGTGTGTAGTGTAGTATAATAAGCCGTCGTGTTCCCTGTCCTTGTCGGTGTCCCGTTCCACCTTCCACTTCCACTTCCACTTCCACCAACAGGAAAGAGATGCGACGTTGGATGGAAGAGGAGGGTTGGCGTTACAGCTGCGGTCGTGTTTTCCGTGACTGAATCTCATTAAAGATGTCGACGATAGCGGGAGTGCGGTGGTGGGCTGCCTGGTATGGTGGAAGGAAAGTGGACAGCTCAATTTGTCAGAAGACAAATAGATTCGCTTCTCGTCCCCCTCACCACGTAGTGTATGCATGTATAAACCACCCTTCGAGTGTATTCCCACACACACCCTGTCACCCCTCAGCCGTTTCACCCCTCGTACGGATCAAACTGTGCCAAGGGCACATCACGGGCCACGGAGGTGACAGTACAGGCGTAAGCACACAGATCTATTGCAGAACTCAAACATGTGGTTAAACCTGGTCCGTCGTGATTGACCGATTCGTCAACATCGATATCTCTGAATTTGCCCATGGATTAAGATCGGACATTTATCAAGGACCAGGTGTCTGGACGAGCATGGAATTTCGAATGCGGAGTATAGCGGGATCGCCACGAATAAATTTTCGTTCCACGATCCGGAACGCCAAAGTGCTTGGTTTTCTTCATTTTTCAAATATTTCACTTGGTCCTTGCAGTTTGGGCAAGACCGCATCATGAAACATCAAGTTTTGGACAGTCAGTCGCTATTTTCAAGGTAATGAGAAGACAGTGCTGATAGCTGGAGGCCAAGTGAGTTATATGATATTAACGGTGGTAGACCAGAGGTGTCGGATCTCCACCAAAGTCCGTTCAACGCGATCTCGTCTACCTGTGTCAAAGACTTTGTTGCATGAAATGATCGAAACTGACAACAAGCAGTAAAATTGGTCTTGCTGCTGAGAATGGAGCGAACAAAGTTCTCGAGCCAAGTAAAGGGAAGGCGTTAAAAACAGTGTAAAAAATGTTTCGCTGGCATTATCTCTCTTGATCACGTACAAAATGTCGAGTTTAACTTAAGTTTAAAGTCTGTAAGTTCAGTCTTGAGTCACGTCCGCAACTTCTCCGCACAATGGATACAACTTTGATACTAAGAGAAGAAAATTCTAGTTTTCGTTGGGATCTGAGCCTGACCCGCATCATACGGATGTCAGCTGTTTCGACCTTGGCCATCCCCCTCTAAAATGGATTTAGAATTTTTTGCGCATTCATTTTATCTCGACACTGTCATGCTTGCCGACGGTCGGTGATGAATCTTTCCGGCTCGACTTGCACTACGATAATCGGGTGAAACGTAAGAAAAATTGGTTCTCGGTCGGTGGAGGAAAGTGGTATCGATTAGCTCCGATCGATCGTTAAAGTGTTGCAGACCAAGGGATCGGGTGGTGAGCGCGCCGCCTTCTGGGGGTGGTGAAGTCGGGGCGAAGACGGGCTCGGGGCTCCATGTCGGGATAATCTTTCATTAATCGAGATAGAAATTGCGTTGGGTCGGCACTGTGCTACCTCCACAATGTCCATGTATTCCTGGCACATTAACCACCCAGGAAAGCATTGTTCTCCGGAACAATGCTCCTCGACTGGAAGGGATAAGCCGGTCGGTCCCGCACCTCCATCACGCCCGTCAAACTGATATTAATGCATTGATAAACCAGCTGTTATTTAGCGAACGTCGGCCTGAGTGCTTTCTAATTGCACTTCCTCCGTCCGAGTCGCCCGCCAACACTCGTATCCATGTTTTGCGTTTCCTTACCGATGAATTACAGGTGTATAATGGATTCACCCGCCTTCCGACTCTCGTTCAATCGTACCGCTCAAAAAAGTCTCGCCATCTATTTTCCCATCAGCCTTGGAAGCCTAGCTCGGACTACCCGGAAGTTTCTACCCCACCGAAATTTGTGCCAGTGAATGATTTCCGCGTAAAACTGCGAAGCTTTGTCTTCATACCTGAAAATCCCGCGGCTCTTTCCAGCCACTTGGCCTGCTTCGCTCCGTAAGCCGGCACTTTCGCCCGTCGTCTCCTGGATCCGTTGTGCATAGACACACACGTGGCACCCAGGTACACGCGAATAAGCGCACGACGTATGACGAGTACAAAATACAGCACCTGTAACAATACCATATGCAGCTGCTGGTCGGGTCAACTTTGCTCTTTAGTATCGTGCCCAGCTCCGCCCAACGTGCGGTAGCTAGGGGTTGTTGTTGTTTGTCATCCTCGTCCGGGTTCAATTAGCGTTGGCTTTGCCAAGTGGCTCGGCGGCAGGAACACCGTGAAATGCATGCGCGCGTAGTTCTGTCCAATGTAGACAGACGTACGGTGATTGTTCAAGCGGTAACAAGTTGTCGTTCTCTGTTTTTCATCGAGGGAAACGTGAAGAGAGAGAGAGGCAGAGCGAAGCAGAGGGTGAAGGGGCAGTTCGAAACTGCGCTAATTATTGGTACAACGGAATACTGACAAATGCATCCCGGTTGGAAATAAACTTCAATGTTATGAGAATTCGTGAGTTTTTTGTTTAGTGAACGTGAAATGGCTTCGTAAAAATATCTACGTACTTGATTACAGTTATGTTTAACCTGAAAACATTCCTTCTATTCCCACGAATTCATTCAAGATCTATAAAATTATCTCATTAGCTACGACGAATCCACTACAACCCTTACGAAATTATTCTCAAAGATGTCATTCCCCCGCAGAATAGGTCGCGGGTTTCCGAATCCTTGAGAACTTTTTACTCCGGTTTAATCTTGATGTACTCAGTACCGCGTGATTCGAAGTTTATAGGGACTTTGCCAGAGAACTTCTCAGCGACAAAAAGTGGCGGTGGAGTCTGAATCAAGGCGTGTGGGCAGGAAACGCAGGCGCATTTCGATACCTGACCACCGAGCTAACCGTCGACTGTCGCGAACCCGCGGTTTTATAGTCCACATATAGGTACTTGAGCCAAGTGGAATTTTGCCGGTACGTGAACAGCATGAGGCTGCAGTTTGCTTCAATTTACTATAAACTATCGTGCACCTAGGGGTAATCCAATTGCTAAGGGTATTTTACGACACGACCCTCATGCAAAATTATTACGCTGCATCAGTATGGGACGCCAGGACGATCCAGGAGTCAGTATCCTCGAGTACATAGCTCGGACTCGCCGTTTATCCAGGCACTTCGAGTTTTGGTGACAGCGGTTGGACGCGTCTCACCGCTTTCAAGATTCTCAATGTGAATTAGGTATTTGAATGAAAAATTTCATTAGATTCGTCAGATATAGAATGTTAAAAAATAATTGACACGTATTTTTTTTTTTTTTTTTTGTCTTTTCAATTCAATGTTCATTAGCAAAGAATTGAACTAAATTGTTGTTTAAATTGGCGGGTTTTTCGTTTTGCTTCCTGACTTTCGCGTCCGAGAACCGACGCCTTGCGGCTAAGCGAAGACGTGTGACTTCGAGATCGATCTCTGGCTTGATTTCTCGTAAAGTTGATTTTCACATTCGCCGCTGCAGGGGATAACAAAATGAAACTATCCTCCTCGAGCGTGATCCCGATGCGAGTAAGGCTGAGGAGGAGACGAATCTTGCTCACTTTCTCGAAACCCTGGACGAGGGATGAGAAAGAGGGATGATGAGAACGCAGGGGGTGAGAGTGGGGGATGGAATTGCTGTCCCCACCCTCGAGGTCCTACACCTCCTGCCATGCTCACGGGCTCCGCCGCGTTTGACGCTCGGCGCTTATTAGGTTTTCCTTTTCATCGACCTTCGAGAGATTTCTTTTGAATATAATTAATTCTTCCTTCCACCCCCGCGAAGATTCAAGCTGAAACAGCCCACCTACGCGGAATAAAAACGAGTCGTACAAAAAGGACGTGAGATAAGTCAGATCGCGGGAAATAATCAATCACAAATCCCGTCCGAGACTAGTCAGTGAAAATCAGAAATAACACCCTCAGGGGATGAGAGTCAGGACTCAATTGTCATGCCGGATTAACTTTTCAATATCCTTCAACGCTTCTCGCTATTGTCACGAATGGCAAAATCGGAAAGCGCCGGATTACGAGGTCGCATTCTGCCAGCACAAAATGCTCGTTCTGCAACTTTGAAAAACCTTTCAAATCTGCCCCAATTTAGACTGTATAGGCTAGCGTCTTTCTCCGAGGTAAAACTTTGTCTTGTTGCAGAATTTGCACGGATGTAGGAATTTTTTGGATAAATTATTACTTCCGTTGTGATGCATCGATTTGCAAAATTGAATCGAACTTCTGTGTCGAACACGGAAAATTGCAAATCTTTTTACACAAGCAATAAAAACTTACCGATCTACCAAAGTCGTCAGGTAATATCAAGGGAATATTTTCATCCTGCGGCAGCCGTTCGTTCAGAGCTGTCTTGCAACGTCGCGTGCATACTCATCCAACCTGCAGGGAGGAAGTCAATTTCTCGGTTGTGTCTTACGGACGAAATTGAATTTTCCCGGGTCTATTCTTCATTTTCTTACCTTTGAGACACCGTCTCAGCGATACTTGGTAGGCATATAACCATGAAAGTGCTTCCGTTTTCTCACACTATTGACTCAGCGAACGCGATTCAAGCCCGAAAATTTTAATAACCGTAACTCCTGTCTCGAGTGACGAAGAAAAAAAATTCCTACGATTCTCCTTAATTCTATTTTGGAATGCTTAACGCGATGAAAAATGTAGTAAAAGAGTAATAAAAAAAAAAAAAAAAAAAATTCACAGTAAAGATTGAAACCACAGCTCGAGAAAATTCAAGACACTTTCTTGCACAGTCGTTCAATAAATCGTTAAGTCGATCCCAACGTGAGGTCTAGAGTTTCCGTTCAGCGCTTTTGAAAAGCGCGCTTTTGCGGTACCGGCGCCATGAGAACCGCGGAATTCCCTAGACGTGTTGGAAGTAACCGAATTCAGAATCCCCTCAGTTGGCAAGCCCGAATCGATATCTCGGCGGTATCCTTTCGTCTGATTGGTCGGAAGCTCGACGAGCTTCGCTGAGCTTGCGCGGGGTGATTCGATGAGGCCGCAAGCTTTCCGCGCTCCCTCAGCAAAAGGCAATATTTCAAACATTATACACAGCGCTTTTGGGAACGAAAAGAAAATCTCGCGTTCCACGAATCGCCAAAGCCATCTAACCGATTTTTTTGGCGGAGTGGATGGAAGCTATTCGCTGAAAAAATTCATGAAGCTCGATTTTATCTCCCAGGTTCGGTCCCCCTTAGGCCCTTATCACGGGTCTTTTTCGGAAGCCTCGCGTCCGGATCACCGCGATTCGAGGACGCGTTGAAAATCCGGTAAGCAAAGTAGGTGGCGAACAGGGCTAAGGTTGCGCGCTCTGATGACGAGCCGCAGCATCCCTGGACCGCGTCTCGGCGAAGTGTAAACCGTGCGATCGACCCGCGCAACCGAGTCGAGTCGAGTCGAGTCGAGTCGAGTCGAGTCTTCGCCCCTCTCTGGCGACGGCAGGCGCTCCAGTTCATTCCCGTGTCCAAGTTCATCCCGAGAGCATCGGGCGCGGGTTTCGTAGTCGGTCCGCGTGCCCCGCGAGTCCTACGTCGGATTTCTGTGCGAAAGAACGCGGTTTGATGAGTGGTGCAGTTTTTTATTCGAGGTACCGACCCAATTCACCCCGAATCGCAAGCTCGAAGTTTGAGGAAAATAACTGATCAGGGGTTGGTTCGAAAATCGGTGGGAAAAAATCGTGGCGACATCGAATCGCTGGGGTGTCGTTATCGTCTTCATCCCCTACCGCGTCGTATTTCAGACGACGGAGAGACAGGTTGTCGGTGTTGTGGGACTACAGGTGTTGTTTCGCGATGGGGTTGCATAGCTAAGAGTGCAAGGGGTGGATTGTTCGTCGTTTCGTTTGATTCGGTATGCTGCGTAATTTTAACGCGTCACCGCGACTCTGAGGGTGTCCGTGCAAAATGCAAAACGCGGTTTTATGTATCCGCGACGAAACTTGAGAACGTGAAAACAAACATGAGACGGCTGATTCCAGCCGAGGTTATCGCCCCGTTTGACAACATCGTGGATCGAGCGTTCGGTCACGAAATTTCGACAGCCAGTGTAGGACGAAGCTTCTTCGTCGATTGGGTCAGAAAAGCTGAGGATTGAGAAGTGAGAAGTGAAAATAGTTGTCAAGAGCGAAGCGAAGATTGTTACCTCGTGTAAAAATCTTGAGAAACATGAGAAACTACGATGAGCTTGCGAGATTTTCGTTTCACTGTAAAAACGTGATCCAGCCCAAGCTGTAGAAGCTGGAAACGTAATCTGAACCGAAATTTTCTAAATTGAATAAGAAAAACTTTGATGGTGGAATTATTTTTACCGAAAAATGAAGAAAACGGATTTATAACAAAAAAAATATTTTTTTAACCAATGAATAGTGAGTGTAAAATAAAGGTGTGAATAATCAACGTCAACTGCAGTGTGATGAAAGGCTAAGTGCGCAAAATAAAATTAAGGGAAATAAAGTAGAACGAATAAATAAATGAATTTAAGAAAACAAGGAAAAATTAGTGGGAAATAAAGTGAGTTAAAAAATATACTTCGCGGTAATGACAAAGATGCTTAGTATAATGTGCCAAGCTTTATCCAGCGGGAGATGACAGATTAAACGGTAAGTATTATACATTGCCTTATTATTATAATAAACAGCATTATTAATAATCTCGGAAGAGTGTTCCATACGTTTTATTACAATAAATTTATCTCTCCGTTGGACGGCTCGACGTTTAATACTTGGAGCGGCGGGCGAATCTTAGGATTGGAAACAAAAAAAAAAACAGAAAACGTTACGGAAAACGGTGAAGAAAATGGTTGAAAATCGTTTCGAATCACTGCGGCCGCAATTACACGCGGCTATAGAGAAGTCGAGATTAACGGACTTGAAACGGCTCGATGACAATGCCCCATAATTATTTGCAACGACGGCGGTGTTTCACCGAATCCGCGGATCTTCTGTCTAATTGACTGGATGACCGATTATCCCCTCTTCCTACCGACTTGAACCTCTGAAGACTTATTACCCGGATCTTCCGCTGACGGCGAAAATCAGAGCTCCGATAGATCGGCGAAAGCTGAGCTTTCGCTCATTCCGTGGACTCGATGCTGTGAATAGTGCGAGAAAAAAAAAGTTTTTGCTTTATTATCAAACGATACCCGGAATATATTCGTGATGTTCTAACATGCTGATTTTTTTTTTTCTCTTTTTTTTTCCTCTAGCGCGACACAAATTTGATCTCACATTATACGATGATTTAGATATTTGTTTTTTCGAATAATAAATAAATCGTATTATAATATCGCGAATGAATATTGAAACGAATGTTTTATAGATTGAACTATTTTTCCAAGTCTTTTTCTTTTCCCTGCGACAAGCGGAATTTTGTAATTGAATAAACGAACGGCTAAAAGAAACACAGAATCTGATTAGGCTTTTTCAACCCCTCCGCCATTGGATGTAAATCAAATTTTACGTGGACAAATGCGTACAGAGTACAAGGTAATTAATATCCGCTAGTTTGCCGGGTTATCTCACCGCCGATTCCCGTTTATCAAACCCGAATTCAGAGCTTGAAGTAAAGTGATACAATTAGGAGCCGAGCGGTTGCGATAAAAAGTTACAAGCTCCTGTGCAGAATCCGTGCGACGAATAGAAATTTCCACGCGTCTCAAATTTGGCGTTGGTAACGCCTAGAAATAGAAAAAATGCAAAACAAAAAAAAAAAAAACAGAAGAAATGAAATAAATAAAAAATAAACAAACAAATAAATAAATACACACGTATGAAAACTCTACGAAAAAACGAAAAAAAAAGTCAAAAGGGATGCGTCACCCCTCCACTTTGAGCCGAAAGAAAGAAGAAACTTCGCGATGCGGGAGGATGACTGTTTGGGCAAAAAATTCTACCAGCTTTTTCCCGGTACCACAGAGGCGATAAGCCAAGAATGGCGGAAGGTGGCAGCGGCTTTCAACCCCCGCGCCTCTTTTGCAATGTTTCGTCAAAATGGAAACCGGGGCTACACAGTCTCGATCATCGGTCATTATTTCCGGGGTATCTGAATCGATCGATTCCTTTTCTCCCCCCTCCTCCTACACCCTTGTTTAACTTTTTCTTCGTCGTTATCTTCAACGTCATTGTTTTTCCCGTGCTCTTTATTTTATTTATTCACTTTTTTTTTCCTACTTCCTTTCAATACAAACAGCAACTCGGAATAATAAGCTCGCTCTCTCTCTCTCTCTCTCTCTCTCTCTCTCTCTCTGAGTTGTCTCTGTTGTGTATTATATATAACAGCTGTTTCACCTCGATGTACTTTCTTGTGCCCCAGAGGCTTGGAACCCAACCCCGTATATTTATCTGCGGCATTGTGCGAAACGAGATTTAATTCTCCGCTCTTAGGGGGTGAGGGGTTTAAAGGGGGGGGGGGGGGGGGGATTCATCGAGGGGAACGCGTGGCGAGACACGCGAACGAGAGAGGCTTTAAACTGAGACGTGACCGTTTCTTAATTTTCAAATCGTCGAGTTTCTACGCCCCCTCGGGGCTTTTATTACTCGGGGGTGGATGGAGGGGGAGGGGAGGGGGGGGGTGAGAAGAGGGTTGCGTAAAACATGGACATTTAATTCGGCTGGGTATTAAAATTATACGAAATGAAAAACGACGTTTCAGAATTAATTATTCAACATTCAGAGCTTTGACAAAGCTCACCAACGTCTTACACACACGGTGTGAAGATGAATTCTACCCTCGCAAAACGGATTCCGTAATTACCGCGCCTACAAGCCTGACTCGCCTACGGACGATCTGAAAGTCGCTTTTAGGTCAGGGAAACGGCGAGTTTTCTTGAGTTCTTCTTCTCTTTCACATTTTAATTTCTCACAGATGTTTGTCGACGGATCAATTACACGGATCTAAAGATAAATAGAAAAACGATCTCCGTGTTCAAGGGTAGTGAAAGTTTACCACATTCGATATATCCGTCGATCAACTTTTCCCTTCCACTCTGACAGTCTACTCAATTCCCCTGATCCCGAATTATTCGACCAATCGATTTTTTCATCCAAAAAAATCAATGATTTCTCGTGCGAATATAAAATTGCTCAGAATATCTCCTCTGTTGATTTGAATAAAGTATCAATGGATGGGTGAAATCACTTGTGGATACGTATAAGTTGTTTTCATTTCGGATAAAACCTGCAGCTGAATTCGCCAGGAGAATTTGCTCAGCTGAGAATTCGAAGCGAGCGATGTCATGAGACAGGCAGGAAGAGAACACGATGATTAATAGTAGTTGAATGAAACTTGCGTGATTTTTGACCTCCGTGGAGAGCCATAAGTGCCCAGAGTATGGCGAGGGGGGGGAGGATATGAGGAGAGGGATCGAGCGCCGAGGGAGCAATAACAAGGTAGCGACGAAAGCGAATCCCCGTGGAACATGGCGACCAGATCCCTCTCGTTAATTCTTGTCCTTCGTTGTACGGTGCAGTAATTATAACGTCGGAATGTCGTTTGATGTTGAAAGTACAGTAACTACCCAGCGCCGACGGAAAGAAACAATGGCCCGTCAGGAACGAGGTGGGAAGAGTGGTGAAAGGTGAAAAGGTTGGAACAAGAGAGGAAGGAAATAAAGGGAGACGGTTTGGGGCTTCGCCCGGATTCGACAAACGAACAGCATTTGTTTATCGAGACTAATTCGACCCAAATCTTTCCCCCAGCAGACTACCAAATGAGAGTTTGTTCGCGCCGACTCGATTCCTTCCTCGAATCGCATACCTACCCCCGTTTTTTTTTTTTTTTTTTTCTCTCTCTCTCACCACGATCCCTCCCCTCGAGCACAAGGAGTCCTCTCCAAGGAGGGTGGAAATGCTTACCCCAATTACACCCGGTGTTCGAACAAATCTAGTTTTCCGGCCCACCTCACCTCACCTCTCCTCGAATCCACCCTCGATCCTCCTGCACACGTGCCAAACTTTCTAAGGACTCGCAGAAAAGTTCAACTTTGGTGTAAATCTTTGGTCGAAAGAGAAAGACGGAGAAAGAGAGATGCAGCCAATGGCGGATGGATTTCTCACTCGGGGTTCTCAGTCGTCATGGGAATTCTTCAGTCATGATATTACAAAATCGTTCTTGGTACAAATCAAACAAAAGTTTAAAATGCGATGTTAAAAGTTGAACGTGTATCTTTTTTAAAAACCCAAAAGCACCGGTCAACATAAACTTTGTGACTTGTTTCTTGAAGATTTTTCCACTTTAGAAATATTTGTTGCACAGTTGAAGAGACAGATCTCAGATATTCATTTATAAATCTCTATATGTGCATTGGATTTGTGAGATTTCAAAGGACGAATTTCCGATTAGATACTAAGATTGGAATGGACTTCCTGACTCTCTCTTGGTCGATTGCAACCGGTGAATGGAACACAACGAAGTTGTCTAAAGTAACATCAAGCCACTCGGAGCAGCGAGCGGGCCGGTAGAAATTTCCGGGATTGCAGGTTGGAGAAACTGTAAGACGGAAGTACCGTAGCTAGTTGGTGAGATTCTGCTGAACCAGAGAGCACGAAGGGAGGTTAATCGGTCAAAGATGGTCGGTCAGGTTGCATTTGATCAAAACTTGCGATACCCCGAGTAATCGGCGAGCAAAACGAGCGCCTAATCTGAACTACAAGACAGCCTGAAGCCGGCGTGTAGAATCTCGGGACGTTGGTCAGTTTGCCAAAGCGAATGACGACGGGTAACCGGATAGCCGGAAAGATGCCCGGGGGGTTTGAGAATTTCGTTGGAAAGTTTCACCGCGTCATTGGGGTTGGAAGAGGGATACGAGAGTTTGGATAGAATGAGAAGGCTTGTGGGTTGCGATTAAGATGCAAATGCGAAGTAGGGTTATCTAAATTTCTTGGTCTCGGAAAAACAAGGAGGCCCTTCCAACGTCTCGAGGAGAGAAGCACGAGCCCGTGATAATACATACATATACATAGAAATAGAAGGGGGGGGGGGGGGGGGGGGAGAGCCTGCAGGCGAGAATCTCCGAGATGGAAAATTATTTTGGCAACATTACTTCTGACAGTCTGCGCAGGGTAAATGAACGTCTGAACCATCGCGGTGGGGAGAATTGCTACGTGAAATGGCTAAAGGGAAAAGCAAAGTGGAGGTGGTGGTGGTGGTGGTGGTGGTGGTGGTGGATATAGGATGGGAAGAGACGGGATGCGCTGTCAAATAAGTTGAAAGCTTTATTAAAATGAAGCAGTGCGCGAAGAGAAGAAGAGAGGAGACGATGACGACGACGACGACAACGAAAAGAGACATGAAATACGAAGGAAGACGAGGATGCTAGGAGCCAAAGGGGACGCGAAGCAACGCGAGCCGGGAACTTAGTCGGCGAAGCGAAGGAAGGTCTGGACTCAGATGGATCCGATGACAACGTGAGTGTGACAAGCGTGAGAACAAGAACTACCGTCAGTACAGTAACGGTCGCATTCCTCGGGAAATGCAACAGCCATTATTAAGGCCAGGCCAGCCGTGAATGTAGTTACTCTAAATGACTCTCCTCTCAAAGACTCCACTTCGCTGTTGGCCTCCTGCGACTTCCTCCGGCAGCTTTCTGCTGCTTTTTCACCACGAAGTGCGAAATAGCAGGGGTAGGAATTGGTCGTCAACGTGGGATTTCTCGTTCGTTGATTAGGGACGAGCAGCCAACCATTCGATACTGGAATAATTACTTGTGTGGATTCATGCGTGGCTTGATTCTTTGGTACCGTATGAACGAGGTGTGTTAAAAGAATTACGGAATTTTCTCATTCTGTGTGTTGCATTGGTCCGGTTCGCGTGATTTTTTCGTTCTTCTGTTAGCCATATTGGATATTTAGTCTGTTGTCTGCTGTCGGAAAGGTTACATATGTGTTTTGGTTGGATCGACGATAATCCACCTGCTCACACTTCGTTGCTTGTTCGTGAGTGACTTTTTGCCCAAAAAACAACACTGCAATGATGCTCCAGAGCCTCCATATTTGCCAAAAAATAAATAAAATCTTGAAGGGCCGTCGTTTTGCAAGCATAGTTAGTGACATTAAAAACGCATTGCTGAAAGAGCTAAAAGCCCAATCCCAAGGAACGAGTTGCAAAAGTGTTTCGGGGATTGGAAACAGCGCTGGAATAATTGTATAATATCCAATGGGGATTATTTTAAAGGGAAATAACATTGTTGTAGACGAATGAATGAAATTTTTTAAAAAACAAAATTTCCATCATTTTCTAACACACCTCGTACGCCGTATTCCGCACTTCGTCTTGGATTAACAAATTCTTCTCGTTTGTTTTTTTCAAGTTCGACAGGGACTCTTAGAGTTCCTGATCAAATTCCCTCATTGTAAGCAATCTAACTTGTATGGACAGTTTTTTTTGTTCTTTTTTTAAGAAACAAAGACTAATCTTATGACTATCACCTCGGTTTCATATAATCGGTTGAAAGACGTGCCTGCGGGAGAACAGGTCGAGAAATCTCGGTGTGCTTTTCATGTAACCGCAGATAAAACGGCCAACGAACCGTTGAGGTGGTTCGCCATTCTGAATATGGTTGTAACCGCAGTTTGAGCAACAAGTATGCATGCATCGTGCCGTTTATACTCCCTGCCAGCCTCACTGTGGCCACAATGTGCTCGTTAGACTGGCCGATATTCTAACCTGCGGAGATTACGCAATAGCCATTATAGAACAGCGGTTATACCGAGGATCGTGTTCTAAATTACTTTTTTTTCATGTGTCGTATGTTTTTTATTTGTTTTATTTTTTTTTTTCAATTTCCTCTCCATGCATAAACTTCAGGCCAATGATCACCATCTGTGACCATTTCTTGAATCTACGTTAGCGGAATTTCACATGTTTCAGTGACTTTCGGGGGAATCTCTTACCCTGGATGATGCGAACGATTTTGAGCATTCTTTGAAAGAGAGTGAAAGCTTTAGAAGAGAGGCAGAGAGTGAGAGAGAAAAAGAAACAGAGACAAGTGAAACATTCTTGAATCTAACGACCTTCGGGGGCACTTAACCGTCCCTGAAAATATACCCATTCAAGAGTCTGACGATGAGACTGGCGTTCGGGAAGTTTTGACGTGGTAAGAAAACGTCGAAAAAGAGATGGAGAAGGAAAAAAAAGAGGGAGAAGAAACGGCAAACTCCTTCTATAAATCACGCTACATGTATGGGGAGAAAAAGAACGTGCAAAGAGAGAGAGAGAGAGAGAAAAAAGGATGCAAACCAAGAGAAAACATCCGTTCATTCCTCTCTCCCTCAGCCAAATTCGGACTGCCACGTCTACTCGGCATTCTCTTCAACAAGGGAAAACATTTGGCAAATATTTCATCCTCTTGTCTAAAGACATTCTCCCATTCTCCGTTAGCGTATATATGCAGAAGAAAGTGAATTCATTCTTCATCTTTTGCATAGATAATAAACTGGTCAGTGTGATACCGTACCGAAGAAAGCAGAGTAAAATATTTCGTTCGCGAATGGATCGAGGCACGATATTAATCACACGTCGAATTTTGCGTTGATCGCGCTTTCGCAACGCTTCGAATAAATTACAAACGTCCGTTTTCCTTCCCCCCTCTCCGTACCTAGTTGATCCATTTGAGAATCTGAGACACGCGAACGTTTCCATGGCTACGAGAGTCTCGCCCATCGGAATATCTCTCGATTCTAACCGGAAAATTTATTCCCCTGTAGCCAATAATATATGTATAGGCTTCGTGAGAGACTTCCGAGAGGAATTCTCAAGGCCTCTAATTTCGAGCGTTTCATAGAATATCATCGCAAGTTTCTAATTCCCATCCCGGCTACTGGGGAAAAGGTTCAGAGAAAGAGAGAGAAAGCGAAAAACGGAAGCAAGATCGGACGGTGACACGCGCCACAATGAAACTTCCGGTACCGAGACACGCCGTTGACAATGTGCCGTGTTTAAGAGGGAACTCGTTTCCCACCGGAAGTCCCGGCGGCTCGATGTCTTTTGAACTTTGGACTTTGGACTTTGGACTTTGCGGACGTTTTGTACCCACAGCTCACGCGTCGTTAATTAATAGAATCACGTCGACTTAATAACCCCATTGCGGTGGAAGGACGCTGCCGAGGCTTCAGACCCCTGTTGTGTTATTTTGGGTATAAACACTCACGCACACACACACACATAAACACAATGCTTGCGAAAATTTAGGGTGTTTTGCGCGCCTTTATTACGCGGAAATATATCCGTCCTTGATCTTCAGCAGTTGGTTCGACACAAGCAAAAATGGAAAGAAGGCTCATTAATCGTTTGTTTGTCACGCGAATATTTGGTACAAAAGTGATTCCTTTTATTTCGCGAGCGGCTTTCACGACGAAACGGCTTTTCAAGGGTACATCATTCCTTAGTATTGCTTCGCGAGCAGTGAAATTTGAAATTTCAACGTCAACGGAATTACGCAGGGACTTATAACGAGCGTTTGTTATTTACTTATTGTTAGTTATATATAAAGTAGCTACGTCTTCGCCAATCCGGTAATTAATAAGGCGCCTTTGTGATAACTAATCATTATACAATGACGAACGGGGGCAGGATAATTAGCCTTTGATGTTATGTACAAGAATCTGATAACTGTGATGAAGCATCTCAAAGCTAAGTTATATTTCGACAAGTAATTTGAAACCTTTGTTGGTACATTTATCGCACAAATTTCTAGACAATTATTACTGGCTTTTGGAATCTGGTTGACCAGCAATTGAAGCTGTGGTGCAGCTGAAAATAAACTTTCTCGGTTCTCCGTCGCGTGGTTCGCTCTAAATTGCCAGTTTGCCCAAAGTTCGTCACCCGGATGTGTGTCAAAGGGTGAAGAGCGATCGCCATTTACGAGTGAAGTTTACGTCGCAGATGACGTTCACAGTCACGTCTACGGATTCAAGCCTGAAGCCCGACTCCGATAGTTCGGTTTCGAATAAAAAACGGCGTTGGTGGATTCTCGTTAACTATAAATGAGATCCTTATTTTTAACGAGTGCGTAAACTTCTCAACGGTTAATCATCCGAGCGCACCAAAGCTATTTGCGCCTCGAGTCGAATTTGCGTTAAGAAGCATCCTGGTTAATTAAGCGTAGCAAATTCTCAACGACAAGGTGATAAGCATTAATAATCAAAGACAAATACGAGGAATAAACAACGGCTTAATGAAGCAATATTATAACGTCACGTGATGAAGTTTTCCCGTGATTTAACGAATCAATTTACTAATCCATTTTTCACTACCCCTGAAACCGGCTCCGAGACGGTTCGATAATGTTGTTTTCTCTGCCTGGACTTGAATCGGATCAAGATAATTCATTCAAACTAAAATAATAATACTTGGCTCTTCAGCAATGCTTTGGACATGCAAAGATAAGACCTTAATTTGCGTTGTAGGTGTTTTAAAGATCATTCGCAAGTGATGTACCGATAATTGGTGACAGCGGTGGGACGCAAGATGCGGATACGTGATTTCGTGGATTAAAATTACAATTAAAAACCAGAGATTCAAGTTTTCCAAAGCCGCGATAGCCCCGCGGTGACTAAGTTAAGCGAAAAAGTCAGCTAGTGGCTCTTTGCCAGATGTGGAAATGGGATATGAGGTAGAATTTCAATTCAGTTAGTGCCAGGCGTAATCAACCTCGGCAATAACTTTCACTTACACCAGAGGATGAATATAAATTCCGGAGAAATTCTTTCCACAAGAGACGCGACGAGGGTGAGGATCTTCGTAAATAGAAAGTCTGCGTTACGTGATAACAGTCGGCGAGTTTTCCTCGCCTCTTTCCCTGTCGTTTCACTCTCGCTTTTGTCTTGATGAAAAGTTAGTCCCGAAAGAAAAAAAGCAGACATTTGGGTTCGCAAAATACGTCGAGCGAGAGTTTCGTTGCTCGTTGACATTTCGGTTGGCAAAAATTCGCGCAAACTTTCGATGAAACTTGTTGTAAAAAATATTTATTCAAAAAACTTTAAGCAGGTATCGATATAACGTTTCCTGACAGGCCTCGTCAAGTTCGTCGTAATTTTTCTTCCACCCGCGGCTTGACGTTCGGTAAACCTCGTTAATCTAATACACCGCACACCTCAAAAGCAGCCTTCGTTAATTAAAGCTCCTTCGACCGTCTAGCGGAAATTTTCCCGCTATTTTTCGGCCTGCTTTCAACGGCGAAACCCGTGATTCCGGACACCCTGGCTCCTCGCAAGCCGCGGTTGAGCTTTTCGCTCGGCGTCGCTTTGGCACCGACGGACGTTCGCTTTCGCTGAGATAATTATAGTTAAGTGGTTAATGGAAATCCTCGGCTACACCAGCCGGCTTCGAACGGCCAAGCGAGACAGCCGCTGAAGGTCCTTTCAAGTCCTTAGTAAACAATTTTTAGGCATGCTCGAAAAGCAGTGAGCAGCGTGGATTCGTTTTTTCGAAACATGTCGAGTTCAAAATCACGTGCATTCTACGTTATTTGAAAAGTTACGGTAAGCCAGATAACTTCAATAAACGACTTCGTAAGTAAATTTGTTTATAACTGAATATTTAAGGCGAACGAAATGATTTCGTACACACGTATATCGTTGTTTATTTTCAACTTGTAGTTTCGGTTTGTTTTTAAGGAAAGATTCGCTTATCGTGATAGTTACCAGCATTTAGTTGCGTTGGAAAAGTTGGAGGTGCTACTACTTTACGTTTTATGTCCCGAAGCTTTTTCCGGTGAAAGAGAAGAAAACTCTGGGAAACTCTCCGAGACTGAAAAGTTTTCGAATCTGTGGTTTGCGGTTTGGTAAAGGGATATATACTTTCGGTTTCTTTTCTTTTTCCGCCAATTTTTCCATCTCAGCATCCCCCCCCCCCCCCCCCCCCCCCTCCGTCCCTGTAGCCGGCGATGAATAAACTTGGAAAATGTATAGGTACCGACATTGAAGGGTTCATCTTCCGCGATCCGAAAGAATAATAAAAGTATCCGCGAAAGCTTTTGTCGAAAGATCAGAGGACTCAAAAGAGTGCTGGAAATCACGCTGTACACACACCGGCTTTTTCCCCTTCGGTCCCTTTTCGTCCGCCTAATGATATGAAAAGGGGTATTTTCCCCTTTCATTCTTTCAAAGGAGCCATACAATCGTCCGATCCCAAGACCCTTGTTACCCCCTCCACCCGACACTTTTCATTCGAGAATTTCGTCAACTTTTCAATTTCCAGATACGTGGGAGCTGGCGTGCCCGATTACAAAGCTGTCGTCGATGTATAAGAACAGAAGCCGTAAAAGCAAAGAATAAGAGCGAGAAAAATAGGGAGGGGAAGAAAACAAGAGGAAAGAAAGGACGGAAATTGATGAAACCCTTTTCTTGAAAGGCTCCAAGCTTTTTGATACCAACGATTTAGATTACGGCTTCATCGTGTTCCAATTTGTTTAATGTTTCATTGTCTTCTATGTTTTCTTTTATCCTATTTTTATTTCCTTTTATTATTACGTTCAGTTTTTACGGTAGTCAGACGTTTTAAACAACGATTGAAAACAATCAAAAATTACAATAAAAAAAATTCTGAGTTCTTCTTGAAACTAGATAAATAACAAAGTCCTCAAACTCAAATTGCTACGAGTGTTTTAATTTTCTAAAAAAAAAAAAAGCTCGCGGTAAAAATTTTCAATATTCCGCTGATCAATTACCGCAATCTCACATAACCAATGACAAAAACGAGACTTGACTAGCTCACCGGGTCCCGGGTCAAGGGAATATCGAGTTTCGCCAGGAGGGAGGAGGGGAAAAAGCTCTTTGCCGCAGCAGCCTCTCGGTAGGAAAAGAAGTATCGATTGTATCGGAGCACGTGCGTCGCGGCCGCAGCGTCGAGTGCGGAATAATCGTTCTATATACCTAACAATAAGTTTCGTACGTGACGTGCAGCGAGGCAGGACTTGGTAGCCTCTGGAAACCCATCGTCCTAGGATTCCTTCGGAAATAGGGAATTCCTTTCCCGAGTGTTTACTTTACCCTGCAGTTCCTTCTTCGAGGCTTAAAAAGACTCGCATGCTTTAAAAGCTCGCACAAAACACATCCTGTTTCGAGAATTTGTCGAGTCCAGACTCGATCAGTTTAGCCAACCCCCAAACTTTCGTCTCTTATTCGCCGTAATCAGATAGAGTTTAGTGTCCGATGAAGGACTCGGGTGAAAATCACGTCAAACCACCCGTCAAACGTCAAAAACGATTATTGATCACGCTCAGGGCTTTCGGCACACTCTGCACGTAACAGCGTCATGGGACATCATTACGGAGAAACAAAAGTCCTGTTTTGTTAGATGGTGAAATAACTGTGACGACGCTTAACTGGCTCGTGGGAAACTCGATTGACGATCAGCAAGGAAAAATCATCATCCGAGGTTTTACAATTTTCTTTGTATTCGCTGGATTTTAAAATTAAACCAGTTTTGTCAACGTACGAAAACGCAGGTTCCGTCGACGTTTCAACACCCAAGATCGTCAGGAAACGAATAGTTCTGATAAAAACCAATGAATTTTCAAAATATTTTTAGACATTTTTTTCTGCACTTGACCAATCTATCGATTTTACCGTTTTGCATTCGTTTGGCAATAAATTGCGAGAAATTTCAGACTCGCAAACTGAACGAGATCATTTTTAGAATAAGAATAGAAAAACAGGATAAGATATAAAAAAAAAAAAAAAAAAAAAAACGGGCAAAAACCGTGAATTTCGCTCTCGTAAAAACGCGATAAAGGGGGGATGAAATAAGCCGTGACTTGAGGACATCGGACTAAGGATAACAACTTCGGTTCTCCGAACATCTCGCGAAGTAGCGACTGTACGAGGATGCAGAGCGAGTCTCGCACCTGTCTTCTGGGGTATCTTCAACCCCTCAAAAAGTTTCGTCGACGAAGCCCCGCGGAGTATCGTCCACCGTCTCAAAATTCAAATCCTAACCCAGTTGAGGGAACTTCGTTCAAAATTCACTTCCATCCTCCTCTAAGGAGGGACTTTGGATCGTGCGACGAATCGCTGGAGGATATTCAGATTGAGAAGCAGAAGCGAGTCCCTTGATTTTTTCTTTTTTTTTTTTTCTTTTTTACTTTTTGATATATTTTTTGTTTTTTTTTTTCTTTACAGTCGTGAAGTACACAGCGTGGCAAATGAAAATGGAATTGGTCCGAGAGAATCGGAATCGGCCGAAAGTGAGGTTGATGGTAATCAAAATTTGTTCGGGCAGTGTTTTTCAAGGGTTGATATCCACCGAGATACTCTTTAATCCGCAGTACGGTACTCGGCGAAACTCTCATATCCTTTTTTGATCCTGGTTGGCTTCGGCTTCGCGATAGCCTGAGGGTTATTCATTTTGTCGAAAAGCTCGTTTCGCGACGTGTGCGACGCGGTCGGCTGAATTCTTTTTCTCATTCTATTTTTTGTTTTTCTCAGCAATGGTTGATCCCGTGTATGCCCTTTGACCATTCAATTTTTTGTTAGTTGAAATATTTATCACGGTCGGCGGGTAGTCGCCTTGAAATTGCGATGTTGAAAAACAGCGGGGTGTTATATTTCATTGTTTTTTTTTCCCTCTTTTTTTGCTCATAGAAATGGAGAATACAAAACAACTGTCCAGTACCCATCGCAATCCTGTTGCAATCCTGCAAAACTTGTTACTTGGTAATCGGATATCCTGTCGGAAGCGTTTGTAACTGGAATTATATTACATCGCTGTGCGTTGTGATTGAAGCTCTGAAACGATTTGATCGACATTTACAGCATGTAATTACAAGCGAAAAATATTCACAGAGTATTTGAACTCAATTTGACACCCCACTGCAGAGGGTGTTCACAATTATTGACGTATATCGTTACACAGGGCGAATATTCATCGGTTTATTGCAGTCCCTGCAATTGTGAGACTCAAATAAACAAATCAGCAGGATTGATTGAGAACTGAAGATCTGAACATGGCTGACAAGCACCATCTCCAAAGAATGTAAGGTCAGGGCTGATGACAGTCAAATGTTCCTTTTAAAATTTCCTTTTAGACTTAAATAAAAGTGACTCAAAAGTGACTGATCAAAATTAATCATTGTATCACAGTAATTGAACGAAAAGTGTGAAAGAGTTTTTCTTGTTTTTTTCCTGACATTTTTTCGCATTACAAAAAATGTTAGTAAATGAATTACAAGTGCAGAATAACTCTGATTTATGAAATTATCGTCCCTTAATTTTTTTCGATATTAAACTGAAGCTAATTCTTCTGACAAAAATACAATATTATTAAACAAACAGACCACATTGTCCGATGGATATCGTTTTAGGAAAAAAAAGAGTGCGTAACTCAATCACAACGAGAAAAGTAACTCCGCTAACCCTTAGAGGACCACCGACATACGCCATTTGGCGTAAGGTCTTTAACCTACCAATATTTGACTTTGATTTGGTCCAACGTTCTGAACTTTAGATCACTTTTCTATAGAAAAAAAGATTTTTCTAAATTCCTCAAAGGTCCCAGGTCCTCTGAGGGTTAATGAAAAAAAGAAAGAAAAAAAAACGAACCACCAATAGTGAGAAAAGTGAGTAACTACCAGTCCTCTACGGTTCGAACTAGAAGCATGTCCGCCGGGAAAAAGATAAATGGAGAAGGTGTAACCTGGTGTGCGAGAAAATAAAAAATAAAAATAAAGAGGCTGAAGGGTGTCACATAGTGTCGTTGTATGTGCCGGACGACGTCACTACCGGAAGAGGGGAAAAGTTTGACATAAAGAGAGAGAGAAAAGCCGGAGGGAGATCGAGTCTGGTCAATCACCCGATTCTCGGCGGACGTTTTTTTTTTTTTTTTTTTCTCACAGCGAGTATTTGGCGAAACGTCGACGAGCGTCGGGACGCTTTGAGACACACTTCGTGGTGGGGTTGAGCTTTTGTTCATCGTTCAGGGTAAAGCGTGGCTGTTGACAGGTGGATGCAGGGGTAAAAACGGTCGGAGACACTGAGCCGAGTGGCGTAGGAGCGTCGTTCGATACTTCCGGTTGAATTTTCCAATTTCCCGAGAATATTTCCCCGCCCTTTTACCGACCCTCACGTTCGTTCGATTCACCGGTTCGTGTACAGCTGTTTAGTTAAAATTCCCGAAGGTCTCTCGATCCGCCTCTGGAAACCAGCAGGATATGGTTTCCATTCTCTCGAGTTCTCGTGTTCTTACTTTGCAGGATCTTTTAAAAATCACTTTGCGAGCCACGCTTAGTATGCTGGAACGAGTCGCGTTAGTCGACTGTGATATTGCCTCGCGTCGACTATTTTATATCAACCTTTCCAATTCTCTTTCTCTTATCACAACGTGTATATTCTTCGAAGATTTTAATTCGCGTCGTTTCATCCCCCTTCTCTCTGGGTGAATGAACCATTTTCTCTTCACCGTCTCGCTTGTTTCTGACTTTTGTTTGCCCGAAGATTGACGGATCGGAGTTCAATCGACGTGTGACACGTATAACATTGTACGCATCCCTCATCCTCGGTATTCTCCCGAAGCTACACGGCGCAATCATGATCTTCCAGTCTAGAACTGATTCCGTTAAACATCAAGTTCCTGGTCGTGTGTCTGACGTATCATCGGTTGAACTACTTGATAAAATTCTGCGTCGTTATTGCAGGTAGAAATCTAGGTTTTTGAATGAAATATTTCATTAGGTTCGTCGGATATGAAATGTCGAAAAATAATTCATGGATCATATCGATATAGACATAATGCAATATGGACGGTTAAACGTCACATGGAATTCAACTTGCTACGTACATATATGTTTGTTAATAAACAATACAAAAGTAGATGTAAATTATTTTCCAACCTTCTACCTTACGGACCAAATAGAACGCGTTTCAAGACTTTTCATTCCAATACCTAAGTGTAAAATTTCCGATCCATTCCAAGCAGTCGCAAAGATTCAAAAGTCCTGGTTTCCGGGCTGGATGGACGTTTGGAAGAAGTTTTTTGGCAAAGTTTCGTAAGCATTGCACATCGCTTAATCAGGACGAGAGTCAAGCTGATACCGATGGTCGCAAAAATCCAGCAATGGATGATAATTGGATACCCCTTAAAGGATACCACCATACACACATACACCGAATCGATCGGTCTCAATTCCAAGCCAAACTCCAAGGGTTAAATTTCCACTTATTCCAAGGGTGGTTCGGCCGACGGTCACTTTCCGTCCACATCCAGTCGCCGAAGTCCGCGTTTCAGGTGTCAACCGGTGATCGGGTTAACCGTGAGTCGTCGAGGTCGGCGAATGAGTTCCCGGGTCCACTCAGACCCTCCATTAAACCGACTTTCGAAACGGAAAACAGCATTACGCCGGCCTAATTTTCGTTATGGGAAAAGTTTGCGTGCAGCATGTGGAGGAGTATGGGAAGCAGCTCCGTTATGTCGTTGAGTATACGATAAATGCTTCTTCGCAGTCTCTACGGCAAATTCGTGTGTACCTATAGCTCACAGTCTCTCTCACCGCAAGGATGTTACAGGTATGGTGTATACATGTATATATATATGCGCCCTTGCACTCAGCCTTGCCGGTTAATGTCTGTAGGCAGCAAGTAATTGCGATCTATACCTTTTACGGGTTCCGGAACTTTCCGGTTAGGCGGTCGCTAGAAGCTCGACGCGTAAGTTTGCGCATGCAGGTGAGAACCTGTATCCTGCACAATGATATTACCACGCCGTTCAACTACCGGTTTACCATGCAGTTAACGTGTTTTATCACCGGTTCGCGTTAGAGGACACGCCGAGTATCGTTAAGGGGTTATTCTGATCTAGAAATTTGAAAGAATCGTTTTTTTTTTTTTTATCCTCCATATTTTCAAAGTTTAGACCTTTAAGAATAAGCCTCTGAGGGGGATTTTTGGAAATATAAATTATTTTCGGAGTTACAGAGTTATTTTTGTGATGTGCCAACTAAACCGGTTTTGGCCGGAACGAACCTTTGAATCTTGAAGTTCTGATGGACCGATTTACTTGAAATTCGGTGGAAATGTGTTTTATATATCCCTCGATGGTTGGAAGCACGGATTAAAAAAAAAAAAATTTGTTATTATTGAAAAAAAAATTCTGAGAAGTCAAAAAACAGGTATACAAGAAAACCTTTTTTTTCAAATCATCGGTACTTCGTGGAGAAAATTTTTTTTTCTTCTCTTTCTGTGAAACGTTAACGTAACGATAAACCAGGGTGAAAAATCATTATTGATCAATTTGAGAATGACTTAGAAGGAGTTAGGTTTTCAGAAAAGAGTATATTTTCTCCTCAACAATTAACCAAATTTCGGAAACCCGTAAATATGCGAATTAGCGACTTCTTCTAAGCATGCATCGTTGCAGCGACGTTACCAACTTGATCCTCATGGTGTTTCGAAGTCAGGTAAAAGGTCATTTTACGCGTCTTCCGTTTCCGGAATCCCCCCCCCCCCCCTCCCCCCCTCGTAACGCACCCCGGATGCAGCGCACTGCACAACTCGGTGACTCGTCCGCATGCATAATGCATTCTATGCGAGTACACAGGACTGTAGACCTGAAGTACGAGTACAACGCGTACGCTCGGTGTGTGTTCCTGGGATTTGCATAATAGGCGAGTGGCTCCTAGGCAAGCTCAACTCCCTGGGATTAACGAGTGCAGGGGATGAAAATATCAACTGCGGGTTGCGCAGGTCGAGGGTGAAGTGCGGAAGTTGCGGTGGATCGAATGTTCTTATTGGTGTGTTACGAACTTACGAAGAGAACTACGACGAGTGTAGCTTGAGTCGGAATCACGATGAACTTAACGGAACGGAACGTAATGTAACGTAACTAAAATGAAGGGAAGTAGAACTACTGGTAGGGATCAACCATACGTGGGTCTTCAAGAAGGTTGTGTCCTGCTCTATGCCGGATTCTCTTCTTAAGGTGCTTATAAAGACTCGTTGTACACCTCGAAAACGCGGGGATGCAAAACTCCTATACCGCTCAAGCGATCAGAGTGAAACTTGGGCAGTTAATGCCTTATTTTGGCAAAAAGTGGAGCATCTTTTTACTTTTTCAAAATTTGGAAAAAAATTTGACAGACTGGTTACCACTCACAGAAATTGGCCAAATTTTTACAGTTGCACTAAATGGAGCGACTTATTCGGTATGATGCCACTCGGCGGTGATGAAACACACTTTTTGAGCCCAGTCCCATGAGATTTGATGGTGAAATGACGAAATGGCAGCTGATCTGGTTTTCGATTACGAAGTAGACCGAAATCTCATTTTGGCGACATTTTTTACCGACATTACGCGCATGCCGGTAATGTATGCGTGTAATGTCGGTAAAAAATTACCGACATTCATGAAAGATCGGTAACAAATGTCGCCAAAATGAGATTTCGGTCTACTTCGTAATCGAAAACCAGATCAGCTGCCATTTCGTCATTTCACCATCAAATCTCATGGGACTGGGCTCAAAATGTGTGTTTCATCACTGCCGAGTAGCATCATACCGGATAGTTCGATCCATTCAGTGCAGCTGTGAAAATTTGGCCAATTTCTGTGGGTGGTAACAAATCTGTAAATTTTTTTTTCCAAATTTTGAAAAAGTAAAAAGACGCTCCACTTTTTGCCAAAATAAGGCATTAACTGCCCAAGTTTCACTCTGCTTGCTTGAGCGGTATAGGAGTTTTGCATCCCCGCGTTTTCGTTTTTGTACAACGCTTCTTTATAAGCACCTTAAAAATATGACCTCAGAGTTCTAGTTCCGTTCATTTTCGTTCCATTCCGTTCCGTTAAGTTCATCGTGATTCCAGCTTTAGGGTTAAAGCTGATCACTGTCGAACCGAGCGACTGCTAGCGAGACAAAGCGTTTTACGAAGTAGCTGTATGTGGCACTTGACCCAAAGAGAAATTAACCGACCAATTAACGACGAACAAATAAAAAGCAGCCATTGACGCCATCCTCGATGGCGTTGTTCCGTTGGCGAAAATTCAAAACCTCTCTTGTTCCCCGCATCAGCCAATTCCCCGCGGTGCTTTACGCTGCGGAAATCCCATCCTTCCGACGTCCCAACATCCGTCAATTTCACGGGGCGAATACGAGAAAATCTGAGGTAAAAAGGCGCGGCTCGGGGATGGGGAGAAGGAGAAAGAGAAAAGCTCCGTGTAATACTCGGCGTAACGAAGACTATTGCGAGAGGGAAAAGGCTCCGAGGCTTAATTGTGAGACGATTCTAGATCCGACACTTTGGCGAGTTGTTACTGCCCGAGGGGAAGGAAAAATCAATTCCTGAAATATTTGGCGACAGGTTCGTGACGCGGATTCTACACTCATTTGTCAGGAGCTTTGACATTTTTTCTATTTCTTAAATTAAAGCCCGAGCAAAATACTTCTCAGATATTTAGTTTATTCCGCAGGCAGTTTTCTACAAAAAAAAAAAATAACGACAAAAAACAAACAAACAGGGTCATCTCCGACGTTTTTCTGAACTCGTATGTACTCTTGAATAGATATCCACTCACTTTACGACGCTGAACCCTCCGAAACGAGCTTTTTAATCATTCAAAATCCGGGCGACGAACGAGACAGGTGAAAAAATTAATCAACGAAATGACACACGGTTTACGAAAATAAGCTTTCGTATGCGTAGCTCCAACTGAACGACAACAGAACAACAACAACAACAAGAGCAAAGCTGTGACAATGAAAACAATTCAACCATTTCATTTGCACAAGGAATGAGCTCTGAGCTTTCATCGTCAGGATTTGACGCGGCTCATAAACTGTTACGTCTACGGTTGGCGGAAAGCTGCGCATCAAAAAAGCTCAAAGACAGTTTCCCTCGTTCACTCGTCGCCGTTGATGCTGTGCGTCACTTGTCTTTAAGCTTGAAGGAAACTTTTACCAACTTGCAGCAGAGACCAGTCTTTGGGTTTCGCAGTTTCTTCAAACAATGCATTTCCACGCGTGCCTTTCAGCCTTTAGTTTTGATTTTTATCTCTGTCCAGAGGCGGTCGATGAACGGTCCCAAGTTTCGTCTTTCAGATCGGATGGCCGAAAAGTTGAGCCATTAAAGCGACTCTTTGAAATTTTTTTTTCAGAAAATAGAGCACTCTTGGCCGTTTCGGAAAACCTATCGTCTTTCGGTAGTTTGACGCCTGCATGACCTTACAAGGATCATTTTTTGAAGTCACCCACTCGTCCCCCCAAATTGGCTTCAGATAATTTGAAAACATTTTCTTAATTTTTTCAGATTCCATTCAACCCTTTCAGATGCACATCAAATCAAATCCACTGAATGGATTTAGATGACATTTGATATATGATGGTTTCTGGGGTCGCTGATTACGAATCTGAACTTGAAATTTCAAAATTAAAAATGCCGGATCCAATATGGTGGAGCCTAATCCAAAAAGTTATTTCATTTCGTTAAAATTCTGTTTCACAAGGGTTTTCGAATCTACTGACTACAAATCTGAACTCGGAATGACAAAATTTGAACTGGTATATCCAATATAACAATATCAAATGATTTTTGGGGTTTTGGTCCACCATATTGGATCCGCCACTTTGAATTTTCGAATTTTGACTTCAGATTCGTAATCAACAACCCAAAAAAAAACTCTGTACCAAATTCCATGTTAATCTGTCCGGTAGATTTGATATTCCCCGAAAGGGTTGAATAGAGAAATCCACCCTCCTGGAAGCGCAGTTTAGAATTGAAATAAAAATCTGACAAAATGACGAAATTATTAATAAATCATCCGAAGGTGTTCTCGGGGGCGATTCGATCCGAAATTCAGAAACAACGTTCTTAAGGACCACCCCGATGCAGCCGAATTTCCACCCCCAACCTGCACCGCCACTTCATCGACCGTCGAAGGTCGCGTGACTGATTCCATTGAGAATAATCTTCACTCGGAGTCACAGGAGGGATCGGCGAGGACAGGTAAAATTACCCTGAATTTCGATCGAGCATTTCTTGCTTGATTTTCCTGGTCTGTCCCACCCGGAGACGGAGACCCGGACTGTCTTCGATCCCGCAAATGTCTCCAGTCACCGTGTCTCCTCTGCTCACCGACGTACAGCGAGCAGTCACGAACCTTACTTAGAAATATTAAAAGTGCCTAAAGGTTCGAGGAATCGGAATGCCAAGATGGCAGAGTGCTGAGTTGGAGTTGAAAATTGATTTTTCGACTTCTCACAGTAAAAAGTTGATAAACCGAAGTACGTGAATATCTTTGAACTCTGACTTCTACGAGTCGTTTCGCACCGTTTTCTCAATGTCTCCTTAACTTAAGTCCTCAGACCGAGTCACACATGGTCAAACCATTTATGGATCAACTTTTCCTTCCACTCAATCCCTCGAAGTACAGAATCATTAATTAGCCTCGATACGAATTCCGGTTTCAAATTATCCAAATTCCAATTCAGCAATCATCAACATAATTCGTTGGAATCACAAGAGGGGTTGGAATCAAGCACCTCCAATCAACAATCGCGTTGCCTAGTCACGAATAACAAATCGACGAACTAATCGAACGGTTGACCCTGATCGATTAATCGAATAAGTACATAATCCGCAGTTTCAAGATAACGTTGAATTACTATCTATTTGAGATCGTAGTGCCTTTCGGTATTCGGAAAAAAGTTTCGCCAGCTCTTGGAATATAGAAATGATTTCAAAGCATCCGTCTTAAACGTAGAAGCGTCTTGAATTCGCCTCTCTATTCGGTAAATCGATCATAGTAAGCTGCCTTCGAACGTGTGTTCCAAAGTATTCAGAAGAGTATATATATATATATATATATAGTACGAACGCATGCAAATAATACATGCATTATAAACATTTCTTTCCATACTTCCGACAAAGTTTAAAACAGCGGAAGTTGTCGAAAACTTTTTACAACGGACATCGAAGAAATATTCTACTCACATCTGGGATGCGGATGAATATGTTGTAACTCCTCAGGCTTGAGTTCTACGGTCCTTGGAGTCTCGTTCAAGGATTGTCCAAAAACATCGCTCGTACTGGCGATTTTGAGAAGAGCCTGTGGAATAAAATTTAACGATTTGAATTTTGGCCTCTCCGATTGTAACCACAACTGGCGCATGCCGTTGATCACTGTGTTTTACGATCGTTACGGTGCAGCGAAACGAGCCCTTGTGCTTCAAAGCTCTATTCGCAATCCTGCACCAACGTCGAACAAAAGGCAAAGGGTGACTATTCATTTGATATCCCATAAATGGGAAAAACCGCGTGTTGAAAAAAACGGGCAATAAAAGATCGGATCGAATGATTAGTTTTTTTTTTTTTTTTTTTTTTTTTTTTTTAACGGACGATTCAGCCGCTTGCGAATTTGTTCCCTACCGATTTACGTTTCTGTACATCTTCTCACGATTCTTTTCTCTTATTTAAATAATTGTACCAATTCTTCTAACACATTTAAGCTAGTTTGTTAAAAGAGATATTGTACAGACCTAGACTATTGGTCATTTACTCGTTCATTCCAATAACGTGCAAGTCCGTGTTACGACGGTTCTCAGTGTCGTCGGGTCAAAATTAAGACGATTCGATACGACGTTTCCGCCCTAACGGGGGTGGAATTCAAAATTTACATCGTACGATTATAATAATATAAATCAAATAAAACTTTGATGTAAATAAAATAAAATCAAACTGTCTTATTTATTTGTTTTCTTTCTTTTGTCTTATAATGAACAAAACAAGTAAACAATCTTTAATAATGGCGGATAGAAAACGGGAATTTAACTCTAACAGCAGAATCGGGTGCCAAAGATGTCCCCGTGGATCCGGAAAAATTCTTCAGTTCACGAATCGGTCTTAATCGATTGATAAATTTATTACACTCGAGTTTTACGAGTTCGGTTCTGTCCAGATATCCGCGGACACCGGGTCCGTGTTTCGTATCTCGTTCCTGGTTTTATCGCCGAGCCATTTGCTCGGGTCTGGCGGTTTACTGTCCTCCGCATCAGGTTTACCCTAATGTAAACCCTTCGATTTAGGTATAAGGTCATAGCATACTTACTTACACGCGAATAGTCACCCGCGGGACAGGAGTGCGAGAAAAAGGGGGAATATATCCAGGATGCAATCTATTCCAGCCCGTCCCTATGACTACACTCGTCCTAAATCTTGCCGGAGAAAATAGCGAAGGATAGAAAGAGAGAGTGAGACGGGGTGGAAAGAGAAGAAAGAGAAAGGAAGAAAAAAAAAAAGACAACCGGAACACCCTAGTATATTACGCGACGTATGAGACTGGTCACAACGCGTGTAGAGGACAGAATTTTATTTCGCGAAAGAAACATCCCTTGGCCATAAAAATGAGAGAACAAAGGGTGGAAGTGTGAGAAAAAGAGAGATGGAAGGGCGTGTTACGTAAAATCTCTCGGTGTCGAAACGAAACGTAGAAAAATTAGGCGAATCGGATTGATGTGAAGAAAAGTATGTTCATCGTGCAGAAATTGATAAACTTTCGCAATAAATATAAAATAGATGTCGAATTTAGTTTTTACTTTCATGTAATTAATATTGGAAAAAATATAGTTTTATTAAAAAGAAAGTTTAGAAATTCAGAACGATATTTGGAATTCAAAGAGAAATTATCTATTTTCTAAAACATTCGTTGTAAATATATAAAAAAAAAAAAAAAAAACAACCACAGTTTCGTATTTAAATTTTTCAATTCAATTTTCATTTTCCGTGAATATCTTGTTCCCGCTTGTATCTTTTGACGCCGGTGTGCAGAGTGACACGAAGGGGATGAAAGGCGGCGGCCGCGTGTTTGAATTACCGAAGTGCAATACCAACACGAATAACCACCGAACTCATGCGTTGCAGCGAGCAAATAACGTTCGAATTATCATTACTGTACAGCGTTTGGGCAACACTCTGGTGGTCCGGATGAGTCCACAGAATATACCCAGGACCCTGCGAATTGTCGGCCATTCCGATGCGCCCCGTTTGATCGGCGTTTAACATTGATTGATAGCCTGCACCTCCAATTGCCCGCACGATGTTCC
Organism: Diprion similis; assembly: GCF_021155765.1. NCBI lineage: Eukaryota > Metazoa > Arthropoda > Insecta > Hymenoptera > Diprionidae > Diprion > Diprion similis. The sequence goes on along the minus strand of NC_060109.1, from coordinate 496,518 downwards.
CTTGTATTGAACTCTAATCGCTCCCGAATACATCTGCGCAAGCGTTTCTGCGCGAGCAGGTCCGTGCGTTTTGATTATTATTATTATTATCATTATTATTAATTTTATTGATATTATTATTGTTGTCATTATTATTACTTTTATTATTATTATTATTATTATTATGGCGATTATTATCATTATATTGTTCGGGCGTAATGAAGTAGATATGTGAACTCAAGCAGTGTTGAACCTTGACGATCTCAAAATCGTTTCAATTTTTTTTCGAACATTCTACTTGGTGAAAATTGTGATCTGAATTTTTTTCAAAAATTTTTTTTTTTTTTTCTCCTTGAACCGTTTATTTTTTATAAATATTTCAAGCCGATTGCGAATAATGTCTTTTTGATGATTCTCGTTGATGTTACGTTTTATTTTTCATTTTTATTTTATTTATTTTTTTTTTTCATCTTCTTTTCTTTTCTGAAGAATTCAAATTTTCACAACCTCGACGATAGAAATTACATCGAAACGAGTGACAAAAATTTTCACATTAGATTTGAGAAAGAGAGAGAAAAAAAAGGAGACACATCGCACTCTCGATGAATTTCTCAACGGGGGCAAACTTTTCGCAACCGGCGAAGAAAAATTTTGAAATATTCTTCAAAGTCGGCAGAAAATTAGTCGACAGGTTATTTTCATTCTTGATATATATATATATATATATATATATATAGATGCATATTAGGGGGGCGCAAAAAAACCGACTATTTTTTTTGAGTCTCGTGTGACAAAATGTTAGTTTTTGATTTTTTAAGAGCCCACTCCAAAGGACAGTTGGAAAAAATTTTTTAAGCAGTCACTCCACATTTTTTAAAACGTCAGAAATCTTCAAAAATCGATTTTTTTTTTACATTTTTTTTTCTCGTTACGGTATAATTTTATAGACAAAAAAGAAATAAGTTTCCGAAAGTTTCAGTTCAAAATTTGAATTTTGAAAGGTCGCTCATAATTTTTTTTCCAATTTTTTGGTGCATTTCTTTAGATCTTTTCGAGCGATTTTTATATTCATATTAAAATTTCATCAACTTTTTTTCTTCAATTTAGTAAGAAAAAATCGATAACAATAAACCACGAAATGAATTAAAAATCAAACAAAATACCGAAAATACAATTTTTTTAATTTAATTTTTTAACGATTTTTGACATTTAAAAAAATTTGGAGCGACCTCTCAAGATTTATTTTTTGAACTGTCCTTTGGAGTGGGCACTTAAAACATCAAAAACTAACATTTTGTCACACGAGACTCAAAAAAAAAAAAAAAGATAGTCGGTTTTTTTGCACCACCTTAATGTATATTATTAATCACCCGCTGAGAAACTACGTTCGAAAACAATTACAAGAGACTATTCTGAACATTAATAAAGATCGCGTAATAACAGTAATAAGAGGGAGCTCTTCGCTGCTTCTCCCTGTCATTCTCTCTCTCTCTCTCTCTCTTTCTTTCCCTCGTTTCTGTTGCTGCTGGTCACGGTCTCTATGAGTAATAATCCACACTTGGTGAAACAAAATTACAGTTATTAGAGGGTTATTTTCATGAGTCTCTCAGGGGGGTTTCGGGGCGGTGGGGGGGTTTGGGGGGGGGGGGGTCGAAAGCGAGGGGTGAGTCGTAACGACGTCTTGCCGACCCAAATTATACGAACAAAACCTCATGTTTTCTTCCTCCTCATCCTTTATTTTTCATCCTTTTCGAAAATGCTATGACCGCGGTCCGTTGTGATTATAATTATTGTAATTATTGTAATTATTATTATTATAACTGTGGTATCGTCGTCGCTGCTTCTCTCTTTCAAGTATATATTTTACCATCACTTTTCATGGAGTTGCGTCATCAAGCTGTCAATATATTCCATCGTCGAGTATATAATTTACTCGCGATTCATCGCCGACCACGAAACTCCACCGCGGATCCCCTCGATTCATTCTCGACTGCAGTTAATCAGCCGTGAAAAATAACGCAGGGAAAAATGTCCGCTTCTCCGCTTTGATCCGACAACTGATAAGCGGCTAATGAGACGATGATCGATTGAAAATATCCCCATGTTTTCATCAGTTTTATACCTTTATCAGATCCATGGCTTGAACAATATCGCAGAATCGTTTCTGATCCTTATTTGTCAAGTATTAATCACGATGACGTGGTTTTAGGTAAGAACAAAGAGAGAAAAACAAAAAAAAAAAAAAAAATTCAGCAATAATTTCCAAAACGGTAAAATTATTTATCGACGGTCTGTAATTTTCGAAAAATTTTCAAAGTCTAGAATACAGTTCAGCGTTGATTTGAAATATTTTTCAAAATCTTAAAATGTCACGAGATTAGGTTTTTAAGAAAATTTCGCAACGTAGAACTGGTGAATTTTTGTTTCAAACAGTTTTGTCAGATCGTAAAAAGGTTTCGACATTTTTTTTTCAAAGTCATCAAGTTTATTTTATTTATTTATTTTTTTGCTTTATAAAGGTGAGTAGGAGAATTTGTATTACTTTTTTGTTCTTCTTCTTCCTTCCGAACAAAAAATTGAGGCAAAAGCATTCGAACGAAAGTAAAGATTTGGAATTCGCCAAAGAAGCAAAAGATATTCTTAAAGTTTCGTTAAGTTCAAGAAACAAGTGAGGTTCATTGATACAAGATAAAATTTTACAAGAATAATCTTTGCCCTCGTCGTTCAAACAGTTTCAATCCATCTGTCTGCAAAAATATCTCTTTGATAAAACTGATTGTAAGCTTTTGAAATAAATTTCAAGCGTAGAACGCACGTTATCATATCCAACGACACTATAGCCAGACAGTATAACAATTGAAAACCTCGTCTCCTTAAACCGTAAACTTTTCCAAAGCGAGCTTCTTTCTGAGTCCACTTTGTGCTTTAAATAATACTCTCAAAAAAGTAATAATGTTTTTCACTTAGAGCCCGCGTTTCACCCCAAACAAATTTCTCACCCCCTTAGTCTTCTCTGTTCTTCAATTTTGTGTTCTCCCTACCACCGTCAGCCCCAATTTTAGAACACGCTCGTGGTGAAACGAGAGGGAATAAAATGGAAAAGAAGAAAAATAAAAATGAAAAAAAGACAAACAAGCACACACACACACACACACACACACACACAGGATGAAAACCACCCCCTCCTAAACACCGCGAGAACGAGGAAGGGCACGACGACACGTGTTGGTGAAACGAGCCGATAAACGGTCCAAAATCTGGAACGCAATTTTGCTGATTTTCTTTCCCATAACAGACGGGGGTTTAATTTTTCGTAAGAAGGTAGAAAAAAAAAAAAAAAAAAGGAAAAAAAAAAAATGTCAGGCCCACCTCTAATTCTTCTCTCGCGCTAAAAAAAACTCCCCCGATTCCTTAAGAACACAACCCTGTTAGACACCCCCACCCCCCACCCCTCTCGGCCAATTATGCAAATCGTATTGTAATCGTGATTTCACCTCGCTTTTGCTTCCTCTCCGTTTACACCGAACTCCTCTCTCCTCCCCGCAGTCGTCGACGGATGTCGTCTCCCGCTAACAACACCCTGCAGATTATTCCTCGGACGAGAAAAAAAAAGGGCGCAGTTACTCCGTCCAGACCATGAATAACCCTCCGTCCCTTCCTCTTCTCACCTAAAAGCTACGCGAAACATTCGCAAACAAGTCGCCTTAATTCATCCCTCTTCGAGGGGGATGTTCTCGGGGATAATTCGATTGTAGTATTTTTTTTTTTTTTATCTTTTTTTTTTTTTTTATCAAAGACGATGAAAAAAGAAGGAGCGAGTGTTCTTTTCAAACTCTTCGCGACCTAATTTCCTGAAGCTCAATTATAGTTCAAGATTTTTCCTTTCTTTTGAGAGTCTTGCATCGGTTGGATTGGTGATTTTGAAAAGCTTGTTGGACTCTTTTTATCAATTTCGGTCTAATGTTATTTTTTTTTTTTTTTAATTTCGAGAATCATAAGAAGAAGATGAACTTTCGAGTTTTTCTTCACGGTACACCGTCGAGTTTTACCAGTCTTTAAAGTCAGATAGTTTTCTTGAAAAATAAACAATAAAATTACAAGAATTCGAAAATCGTCAGTTGTTTTTGTTTTTCCAAAACTTTTTTCTCCCGTCGTCCGATTCTTTCGAATCCAACTAACACGCGTATTACGCCTCGAAGTAATTCGTGTATGGCTGTTATAACGTCAATCCGATGAAATGAAGAATCATAGAAAAAAAGAAAAAATTCAAAATCCTTCTTTTTCGAAATATATACCACGATCCTTAACCCCTGTCGTAACACGCGTGCAAAGTCTGGATAAGAGAGGAGAAAAAAAAAAAAAAAAAAAATTGACGGATTAAAATCGGAAGCCAAGAGCCAGATAAAAGCTCAAAGGGTTACAGACGGTGTCTCTCGAAAAGAAAACCTGCAAAAGCAAAAATCCATATCCATTTCTCCGTCAATCGGTGCCGAAAAAATAAGCAAGTATTCTCCTTATATCTTATCTTCCCGACGACGTCGTTTCGTTCGAACAGTAGAGTCTCAGATGAGAAAGGCCACGTCTCGAATTCCAACGAGACTACAATCGCGCGTACGAATAAGGGGAAACAGACGAGAAATAGAAGAGAAGTGAAGAAAGTCTCGAGGCGTATAACACACGAGAGATGTGCGGAGTAACTCTTAACGGGGTGGGGGTGGAGGTGGGGGAAGGATTTTTCATTTACGTTTCAGGACTCCGCTCACGTTTCGACTATCCGAAGACGAACGCGTGTCCCGCCCTCCGGAGACTCGTATTTCTCACATTTACCGGAAGTCTCAACATCGGCAAGATGTTTATACGCACACTTTTAGCACGGAATCGCTCGCGATTGTTCGAATTAAACCTTTGGTTTCACCTCAGCTTGACCTGGGATCGTATGAATGAAAGAATTCGGCAGGTTTGTATTTTTTTTCTAATTTGTTTGTTTCCCGCGATTGTCCGGATGAATTGATTGTCAAGTATTTCATAAAGCTTTGGTTACTTGGAAATTTTTTATTACAGTGTGTTGCAATCGGTGTAAAAGAAGGTGTAGAATTAGCAGGAAGACTTTTCAGTGTCCGTTTTAATAAGGTGGTGAAGCCCGAAAGTCTAAATTTTGTGAAGTGGCTTCACCCTCAATGCTTTTATAGAATTATGAGGATAAAACTGAACTGCATTTTTCTATTTCCAAAAAGTCTAAGCCGTTTGGTTCCTAACTGTAACATGCGGATTATTGCAATGTGGGAAAAATTTTTTTTTCAATATTTTAATTAATTTCAGAAAGACAAGGTTCAAAATTTTGATTCTACAATTCAATCGCTTCACTTGTGATTTCGAATTCTCGTTACTTCGTTACTGATTATTTTTTGCATAACCTTGACTTTTCGGAATTCGGTATCTCTTGATCTTCGTTACGATCTTCTAATCTCACATTTCGGACTAGCCTCGACCTCCTCGAAGGTTGTAAGGTCACCAAAACTTAAATATACATATAAATTTTATTTTCCTGAATATTCCGTGACAGTAACGTTACTAACTTTTCTCGAATAACAAATCCTCACCCAACAATCGCGATAAAGTAAAATGAGATCTCATTAAATTCCTCCCTCACCCCCGTCAAAATATCTTTTCAAAAATTCAAGCTTGGATTACTCGCCCTTGAAATTCGTGACTTTTTCACACTCAGACGCCCGTCCGAACGTCTTGCACATTGACTCGATCGTGATCTCCGATTCTATGAATCTTCGTCCTCCTCCCCCTCTCCCGATCACCCCTCGATAAATAGTTCTTTTAATATCGGCTCCTCCGAGCGTCGAGTTCGACGATAAATCCTGAGCCTCTTATTCGCAGAGGGGCTCTTTCAAAGCGGACGGAATACACTGTACCTGGCCAGGCGTGACTCGGGGGTGGTTTTGGGGTTGGGGCGTGGATCCATCCGCCCCGTGTCACCCTCCCTCCCATCCTCCCCGCTCCTTGTCGCGCAGCATCCCTCTCGCACCCTCGGAAAATACCGGGATGCTTTGATCGACCGTCGCTTGTCTTTCGCCACGTAGGGTTATATACAGCACGGTTTAATACCTCGGGACGCAGACTTTGAAATACGACCCCGAAACTTCCCACGCTTCCAGCCCACCCTCCCCTTGCCGCAGCGCCACCATAACGCCGCCTTTTTACCCGAAAATCCGGAGATTCGGACCCTGATAGGCGACACTATTTACGCCCGGCCTCTTCTTCACCCCTTTTCCTTCTTCTTCTCTTTTTTCCGTTTTCCTTTTACCTTGTAGCGTACCACTCGAGATATCTGCTCAGACAAACGGAATGAAATTTTTTTTCTAACCGAGAGCTAAGAGCTTGAATGGAAGAAAAATGACTGAGTGAAATCGAATTTCTGTAAATAGAATGAATTAATTATTTTTACAACATTTCATTATTTATCTTGGGTCAAATTAGATTATTTTGTATGTTTTGCGTAAACAATTTGAGGTAAAAAATTTCTTGGGGTCATGTTGACCCCGGTGCGCAGTGTAAAGATTAGTGTGTTCGTAATTTATATTCACACGTCTAAACAATAATCCGTTAAAATATATTTCGAAACTGTAGGAAAATAATTATTCAACATCCTTTAATTAATTTCATATTAAGGACAAAATTTTTCCGCGCCAAATAATACAATGCATTTTTTTTATTATGATAATTGTGTTCCTTCAACATCATTCTAAATTTTCGTTTTCAATTTCTCCTTTTAAATGAATTCGTAAATCGAGTTTACACAAAGCTGTGTAAACTTTTGACAGAAATTTCGCATAACTAAGATCTTATCCGAGACCCTAGAGGGGGTTTAATTTTCGTTAAAAGGGATCCTCGAGCCTCTCGTTCACCGTCCGTCGATTCGAAACGAGGATTGAATTGAATTTCACCCTGTTCGTCGAAAATTGAGAAGGCAAAGGTGTAGATCAGTGATACAAATTATTACGGCTAACTCCCCCCCCCCCCCCCCTCCTTCTCCCAACCCTCGTTTTCAAACTTTCCAAAAAACAGTTGTCCGCTGGTTTATCACGGTGGTAAAATACGAGAAACAAGAATAGAGGTAGAGGGAAAGAAAATGCAGAGCGGAAAGTGGGAGGCAGAAAGTATCGCAATTGAATCTGGAAGCTGTTTGCGGCTTAGGGTCGCGAAATCAGGATTCGCAACGCGGGGATTTTCCGAGTTGGTGTCGCGAGAAATATATATATATATATATACATTCGTAGGCGGTTAAAAAGTAAATTAGCAAATTCCACTAACAGCGCTCTCGCCGGCTCTCCGACTTTTTAGCGATAAGATTCCCATTTAGATTTCCGCCCTTATTTTTCCTCCATTTACTATTCTTCTTATTTTCATTCCTTCCACCTTGTGCCCTGTTATTTTCCTCTCCCCCCCCCCCCCCCCCCTCCCCCAAACTTCATCCTATTTTCACCGCTTATCGTTTAAACCACCTAAAACCGTACACCGCTTGACTTGATCGCTGATTATTCAAACTCGACGAGACTTTTTCACCCTGGGGGTTAAGGCGAAAGAGTAGGAAAAAAGAAGAAAAAAAAAAAAAAAAAATACGATTCCTTAAAAGAAATCCGTCAACTTTCCAACACCGAGAATTCATTTGTTCATCCGTATTCATCGTTTGTATCAATCCAAAATCCCACGTGTGAGAATTTTCACGATCCTCAGAGAAGAAAAAAAAAAAAATGTATATTTTGACCCTAGAATAATTTTCATTTTCACGGTATCGCCTGAAATATATTTTTCCTTTGACATTATACCAACGAGTAAAACTTGTCCGAATATTCGAACGCCGCGAGTTTGTTACACACGTGATCTGGAGGACGCGTGATTCTGTTGTTGTTGTTGTTGTTGTTGTTTCGACGATAAATCTTGGTAAAAATGGCCGCGGAGACCGTTTCCCCGGAAGCTGGATTTTGGGAGGGGTAAGCGGCGAGAAGGGTGGATACGAGCGTGCGGAAAAGCGACAGCTATTCCGTTGAATTGCTCGATTACTGCTTACGACTGGCTCTCGCTGTACCGCCACAACCCCTCGCTTAAGGGGGTCGTCAATGTTGTGACCGATTGCGGTCAGGAGAATTCGAATCCCTACGTGCGTCCGAATCGCGTATACAACAGCGTATATCCCGGGATTAGAACTCCGCCATTTGCTTGAAATGACCGATCCGCCCCTCGGTGGATTATAAATGAAATAAAAAACCAAAAAGAAAAACAGAAAAAATAATAAATAAGACTTGAATCGCCGAGAACGTGGATTGAATCAGTTTATTTTCAACAGCTTCAAAATGACCGTGGAAATTTCCTCAATTTTTTGGCATTAAGATTTTAAGATTATATATCAGGGTGCTTTATTTGAAACGGACATTTTTTTTTTTTTGCTGACACATAAAAATTTTGTTCCTTTTATCGAAAAAAGAATTCCCTGAAAATTTGAGCCCTTAATCTTAGCTTTAAGTGGTTCCTCTCGATCGATGTATATTTCCCATTTAAATAACATGTAATTCATGATTTTTTTAAATTTAAATTAACATAGCTCCGTTTGATTTCATGGTATTTCATTGCGATTAGTCAGAATTTGTAGTATATTAGTGACTCTTTGAAAGTACACACTAACATTTTTTTCTACTTGAACCCGTCTTTTATATATATATATATATATATATATAGGTATATATCAGACGGAGGAATATATGCAATATTTACTTTTACTACCCTGCATGAACCGGAAGGAGGTAAAGAGTTTGCTCTAAAGTAAGAGGAACACACCGTGATGTGAGGGTAAAAGAGAGGAAAACAAACAAAAAGAAAAAAAAGAAAATAAAAATATAAAAAACAAACAACTACGTAGAGGAGGTGGAAAAAAAAAGATAAAAGATGAAAAAAAAAAAGAAGAATTGCAACCCGCCCATGACGCGAGGCCACGTTAGTCGTAAAACCCATATCGCCTGAACTTTTTACGCCGGCAGTATGCGTATAGCCGACTATACATATATGTAGATATAACATACAGAACCCGGAAGGGCGGGGATTCATGGTGAAAAAAACGCAGCCTGTGTCCTAGATAACTCAAAATCATCCCATGCCGAACGAGAGTAGATAATCCGTCACCGTGTTGCATGATGCAAAGACATTTTTGTTACGGGATGGATAAAAAAAAAAAAATGCCATTCAATTAATCTTATCTTATTCGATTATGAGAGTTTATACGGGGGTGGCGGTGGTGGGGGGAGGGAGGGAGGGGGGGGGGTGTATCTAAGGAAATAGTTGTTGAATCTTTTTTTTTTTTTTTTGGTCAACTGTAACCAAAGAAAATAAAAATGATTCATAGATGTCAAGGGTGAAGCAAAAATTTTTGAATACTTTTGAAAATTCAAAATAACGCTCAATGATTTTTATAGAAGTCATTTTTTATTATTTAAAAAACACATTGAAATGTTGAAAAAAAAAAAAAAAAAGAGACGCGATAGAATATGAGAGAAAAATCGTTTCAGATTTAGCACACACTTGGGCGCATCTATAGGACCGATATAATAAGAGAGAGAGAGAGAGAGAGAGACGATCTCGGGTGGAAGTGTACGTAAGGGGGTGAGAATCTCGAGTCACCTGCTTCTAAGACGGCGAAATTTTTTAGAGATACGTGCTTGGGTAGTGAGAAGAGAGTTCTACCTCGTCTGCATGCATTGCTTGAAGTAAAAATTTACGGATTCATCCCCTGCGATACTTTTTTCCCAAATTCTTGCACTTTTTTAAAGGGCCGAGTTGGAAAAAATGTTTTCACCACTGCCTCAAGGGCGTTGTAATTTGGAAATTTCAAAATTGAGATATCCCAGAGGTTCTTATAAAACCTGAGATGCGTGGGATTTTTTGTAGTAACGATAAATGTATTTTGAAATTTGTAAAAGATGATTTTCACAACTTTCAAATATTGCTAATATTTTCAAAATGTGGTTCATGTTCTTCTTCAGCCTCTTTCAACCCTTGAGATCCGACGTTGTTCTATTAGGCAAAACGGAACGAAACAAAAAAGAAGAGCAGAAAAATAACTCAGACAATGAAAAAGGAAATATTCAAAACTATCGATCAGATAAGAAGAAAATACAAAAAGCTAAAATTTCGAAAAGAAACCTTTCATTCTGACTCTTTGAAATATCGATTTTTCTTTTTTTCATAAAAATCTCAAGTTTAATTTTCGTCAATCACTCTCACCGAAAAGTCAAATTTGAAGGAATTTGATAGAAAAGAAAAAAAAATTGAACGAACTTAACAGCTCGCGTTTTTTGTTTTCGTTTGTTTTTTTTTCTCTCACTCTCTCTTCTCGTCACTCCTCCAATTTTTTTTTTGTCTGTGATATTTTCATTTTTTATTATTTTTTTCTCTCTTCGCACCCTAAACGCATCGATGTTTTTCATCCCTTTTTTCGTTCAAAGTTTATCGGCTGTTTGCCGTAGTTAGCGATGCTGCTGCTGTTGTTGTTGTTGTCGTTGTTGTCGTTGTCGTTGTTGTTGTTGTTGTTTTTCGTTCTTTCCTTTTCTCTTACATGGTTACTCCGACGAGAACTTTGTGGCAGATTTAACCTGAACGCACCATAGCTTCCTGATACGTGGCACACACAGGTAACATAGCTAATCAAATGAGCCTACGGTACGCTGAGCACCGTCCACGTGAAGCAGCGATTGGGGTCGCGAGGGGTGGCTAGAGCTCGACACCACGTCGTTCTACACACGTGCTCACCCTCACAGTTATACCGCGCAATTCGTGTGCGAGTAATGCCCTGTAACGCGGGAGGGGAAAATAGAAGAAGAGGAAAGAAAAAATAAAAATAAATTATACAAAAACAAAAACGGGAGAAAAGAAGGAAAATAACGGACGAGGAATGAATGAAAGAAGAAAAGAGTGAGAAAAGTTGAGGTTTCTTGTTTTTCTTTGTTTTTTGTTTTTTACTTTGGAATTTTTATAATCATCCCTCTTTGCTACACTTTGTGACGATTTACAAAAAAAAAAAATAAGTTTTCGTTGCGTGTCGAAAATATTTACTTTCTTGTACTAAGCGCGAAGGTTTGTGTGTGTGTGTGTGTGTTTTTTTTTTTCTTCCTTTTTATTTTTGCAAAAATTTTAGCCTCTAGCGCTTGAACACTGATGTAAAAATGAGAGTTTTCGTTCGATGTTCGAATGTACTTTAGATCCTGAATGAAAAATAGTTCATATTAACAGATTGAAAATGATTTTGGAGTATGTTTATTTTTTTTTTATATCTGTTTGAAGTTTTTTCAAACATTTTTAACAACCGTTTCGTTGAATTATCTTTCGTTTTGGTTCGGACGGAAATCTCTTTGAATTATGAGAAAGTCGTAATTAAACCTTTCCCGAATGGTTGGGATTATGTTACACAACGTTGTGATCACACAATTGTATACACCCTCAGGTATATATATATATATGTGTTCATGGGAAATTCCATGGGAATCTAACAAACGTCTGAGCCTCACCATTTTGGTTTTGTTCAGATTTGTTTTTTTCTGCAATTGTTTTCAACTCTGAAACAGTGCCCTGAATTTTTTCAGATTATTCAATTATTTATGAATATTGAAAGAGTGATTTTGATAACGATCTTTTTGTAAAATTCTAAAAAAATTGTATCTTCATTTGAATATGTATTATAAAATCAGTTTTCGAGAATTTGTTAAGAATTTTTATAAAGATCCTTTTCAAAATCATTTCCAGCAGTTGAATAAAAAATCTGAAATAATTCAGAGCACTGTTTCAGCGATTAATGATTGTGGAATCACATTTTTTTTTAAACAAAATTAAAAACCGAAATCAGAAACGTTGCTCGGCTTCTGTACTCGTTTCAATTAATTCAACTAAAATTTGCACGTTCCTCCGAAGGATTTCCGAAGGTAAATTTGTGCATATAGTTGAAATTTCAGGATAAATTCAGGGGTAAATTAAGCTCTGGTATTTGTAGACCGGGTCTAGACTGTGATGAAACTTTACAATTAAGCCAGATTTACCGTTTGCCTAATTTCAGCAGCAGCCTCTTGACCCAACGGTTATTACACCCAAGCTATAACGGGGGATGCGATTATCCTAATCTAAATGTACCAACTCGAAAACGTGAATATTATGCACGTCCGTTGATGAGGCTGACTATGAGTTGCCACCAGGGAAAAAGAGAAGTCTTCGCAAATTGATGGGAAAAAAATTGCAAACGCGTCATTTCGCGAATTCAACCCTTAAATGTTTTTTTTTTTTTTTTCAACACCAGGTAGGAGTGACCAATCCAGTTACCATCTAAAGGTTAAAGTTTGCAAAATAAATTCTCGAAACAATCTTCGCGGATGTAAAACTTTCTGATATTTATAAAAAAATTTCCGAAAACTAAAAATTCGGAAGGAATGAAAATCCTCGTCAACGAAGTACAGTTTCACCTGGCAGGTAAAAATATAAATAATAAAACGTACGAAGGATCGAATAAGACTGCAGAAAGGACATACGCGACCAGCTATAATAGAGGGGGGGTGGAAAAGGAATAAACGGAGAATATAAAAGTAAGGGCACATTTGTCAAGCCTTCCGAACGTAGCAACGAATGGTCTCGGTTCAAATGAAATAAACGCTTGACAGCAAGCCCCGCGCATTTATCGGCTGTCCTACTTCGTCGTATATATGCGAGTATGTATATGTGCATGTGCGAATGTTTCGTACCAGAGTTCGACATCGATCCTCGCTTGTTAGTCGTTAAGACGAGCTACCGGCGAGAGAGAGAGAGAGAGAGAGAGAGAGAGAGAGAGAGAGAAAGGGAGGGTGAGAGGGAGGTTCGATCGACGTTTACCCTGGTGGATACCAAAGAGCCGCGTCCTCTCTTTCTCTCTTCATCTCTCCTTCTCTCTTCATCTCCCGATGTCGAGAACCGCGGAAAAAAACGATACTATAGCTACGATACACGCAGAAACGAGCCGCTGGTTACGATGGAAAGAAGAATCGCCGAATGGGGTTTGGGGTGACAAGTGGAACGGCGAAAAGACGCGTATCGATCCCTGCGTATACAATATACATACGTCGGATCGAATTGGCGTTACGTTTCGAAAACCCGAAAATTGTTCGCCTCTGTTTCTCTTTCTTCCTTTTTTTTCTTTTTTGTTTTATTTTTTTTTTTTTTTTTTTTTTTTATCAGAGTAACATGCAGAGACGACCGATCGTTTGACTTATAAATCAAAATATTAAGGAGAGACTTCGGTGAAATTTCGGTGGTATCAAGTTTTTTACTTTTCGAAGGACTAAAAAATGTGTGAAGAAAAATTCTATTCCAAGAAAACTTTTGGGAGCGATACGCTAGCGATTTTTTTAATAGGAGAAACTAAATTCGTTAAAGAAATTCTACGTCAATCTTACTTCCGTTGGTGATAGCGAATATGAATGAAAATCGAACTCTGCTTTTCTTTTTTCGATTACTATGTTCTCGGACATTTTTTGTTTTCTTTTTTTTTTTTTCTTTTTTTTTTTTTTTTTGGTGGCCAAATTTTTACCAATTTTCAAAAACCATTCAACAAAATTTAGCTCGCAGTAGAGGTTTAAAGCGCAAATGTAATTTCTGATTTTTTTGCAGACAATCTATTGAGAATTCTAGGGCGGATAAAATAGTCCCAAAAACGTTAGAATCGGATGAAAAACACGAGAAAGTTTTCATCATCTTTGGTGGTTTAAGAAAAATATTGCGGTTTTGGTCGAGAATCCCTTTTTTTAATATCAACGAACATTTAAGTTTTCGAAACTCTAGAATGCGAGAAAAATAAATTTTTTACCGACGCTGTTTGCTTTGAATTAATTATTATAACACGAGCAACACTGATATCCATTCTTGATCCCTATAAAAGCCAGACTGCCACGAATTAAACTTTTCTTCGGTCAATGAAATAATTTCTTTCCAACGTCAAAGGAAATCCAAGTTATTCCGCAACGAGATATTTTCATTTCGTACTCACTGAGGGATTATATGTATATTTCTTTGACTCGAATCATCATCTTCACATATTCCAAGAATTTCATTTTCTAGTAAAACGAGAAAAGAAAAGAGGAAATTATTTCAAATTCTTCCAAGATATCGATTTCAAGGACCGTTTCTGCAATATCATTTATTTATTTTTTGCCAGTTGCACAGAGAGGACAAAAGAGAAGATTGCACTAAAAATTGCAGTAAAAGAGACAGATCTCAAGTTTTTTGCCAAAATATACTCCGTTAAAAACCACTAACTGCAGAGCGAAATATCCTCTATTACCTCCTTTGATGCAATTTTGAGTAAAATCTGCTCAAATTTTCATTCTCATCGCGCGCGTGTCTAAAACTCAGGAAAAAAAGAAGAAAGAAAAAAAAAAACGTCCAGCCAAATTCCACGGGTCAGTCGCATCGTTCCTTTTTTTCTGGGTCATCGCGTATCGAGTGAAGATTCGATGGAAGCCGAGGAGAAGACCTTGGCACCGGATATTTTCGAGCTCGACGAGATCTGCTTAACGATCCGTAAAAACAAAGACGCAACCCCGTTCTTGCTGCGACGTATAATTTTCATTCGAACCCGGTCGATGGAATCTTTGCTCTCGATCTGCGTCAAGACGAGTGAATAAACTTGACAGTCCAGCGAGGGTCTGATATATTGCCCGAAAGATCTCGCGGTTTCGAGGAATATGAGTTGGAACGAAGAACCGTTTATGTCGCGAATTCTTCGCTTCTTGATCTGAAGAATTGCTCCAGCGAATAGCGTAACCAGGGTACACTTATATATATACATATATAATACATGTATAATTTTCTCTTTAAAAGCACAGTTTCAAAATCGAAACAATAATTTTCGTACAGGGGTTGAAAAAAATTTTCACGGTCGAGCTGTTTCGAGCTTGCGGAATTACTTTACCCCTGCAATTCTGCTGTGAACGGTCAATGAAAGTTGAAGGATATTTGTTTTTTCTGCGTGAACAAGTCGCCGAATACGACGATGTGTTGGGTACCTACTTTATGACGTCATCGACAGCAGAGAAAAATTATTGAATAAATCGTTCGTTAAGCACTTTATTCGACTCCGCCTCGCTTGGAAGCAATTTTGTTTACTTCCAGAGGGACGTTGATATTTATGTAATACATACATTTGACAGAATTCAAACTGCGCGTTGTCATTTTTTTTTTTTTCAGAAAGTTATAAAAGAGAAATTGAGAAAGCGTGTATAATTGTTCGCAGGTTACTGTAACAATCATTTCAAAATAGACTTAAAAATCAATGACGAAAGTGTGCGAAATCGTGACAAATTTTTCAAATACATCGATAAGAAAGTTATAGAGCGATTGAACTTTGTTAACTACAGTTATTAGGATGAAGTTAGTACGTTATTGTAACGATGCATGTTTGGGAAAAATCTTTATTTCGCACGTTCAAGATAGTGTGAAATTTAGTAAATTGTTATAAACAAAATAACTTACGTATTATACATATTGAATAATTTAAACAACCAACTCGTTGCAAGTCATTCTTGAATTGCTCAATGATGAATTTTGTCTGATGTTTTGTTACGTTAACGTCACCAACTTTAGCCTTGTCTAGAGTTTCGATTCAGCGCCAATTATATGGCTGCAAGAATCCGAACGAGCAAGAAATGTGCGAAATTTCATATGAAATAATAAATCATACCGATCGCTTCGATGGTGAAAATTCCCTGCGTTGAAATCGAGAAATTCCGGCGTTGCATCCAAAGTCCTGATTCCATGACGTAGAGAGCTCCGAATCCAAAAAATAGGTGACACTTCGCTGCGGGAGTTGGGGCTGGATGCATTAATTCTTTTCTGCAAAAATACGGAAAACGGTCACGCATCGTCGATTCATTTCCGGGGCAGCATTTCACATTTTTTCATGCAAGAGTACAAGGTACGTCATCATTTCAATAACGCGAATTTCATTACACAGAAGAACCTTGTCAGCTTTGTTGTTCTCCTCAACGCGCGTTGAACGGCGTACACGATCTGCTACAGAAAGATGCAGGGATTCGACGGTCGAAAGTTCTCGACGCTTCGCAGAGGATGAGAAAACCGTAATTCTTGCCACAGATAACGCGATAATACGCAGAAGGCACTGAAATCAAGAAAAAAGTTCAACACTCACCCGTTTGCTCTGCAATCTCACGCTCCTCGCTTCGGGGTCCGATGACGAGTGAAGTACGCCGCAGCTGCATATCGACCACCTTCGCACCGTCGTCGAAACTCACCCTCCACGGTTCCAAATCACAGAAGATACGCACAGTCTAGCGTTCTCGGACCTTCGAGAATCTTCTTGCACGAGCAAAATGCGGTGGATCGTTCCAAACTCGCCGCCGCGAACGACGCGAGCCTCGGAAGCAAACAAACTTCCCGTTTGTCAGCGAGAAGCGAGCCTTTCCGTTCGACGCCATCGTCAGCCGCGTTGCTACGCGTGGTAAACGGATGAAAAAATGAGTGACGCCGTCCAAATAGACAGGACGACCGCCGAGTCTCGTTCAAACACGAAAAACTACGCCGTACAACGGAATAATGTATAACACGTGAACGTACCTGCAACGCGTGCGACGTTTTTCCACTAAATTCAGGTCCAAACACGTTAAAAGCCTTGCAACGCCATCGTTTCTCGCCTGCCGCTCGGAGTTGAGTGAAGTTGGCCGTGGCTGGTCGGCCGATCGTCAGATTTTTCTTGAGCTGCGTTCAGCCAGTTCAGCGCCCGCGGTCACGAAGTCGTAACATTTCCGCAGAGAAGAACCTTCTAACATCTTCGAGAATCTTTTTCGACGTACGAAACGTGGTAGATTAATCTGAATTACTTGTCTGCCCAAAGACGCAGCGGCCGCAAAGGAATAAACTTCCCGTTTGTCCGTGCGACGCGTGCCTGTGTTCGATGCGATCGTCTGACTGGTGTCGAGTGGCGATCACTGAAATATTATGTGGCGATTGCGTGAAAGATAAACAATCCGGTGCGTAGAAACAGAGAGTCTGTCACTTATTGTTAGTCACTTCTGGTACATAGTTACGTTGATCGAAAGACGAGTTTAGACTCATTTACCGCATCTCTGTTATTATTTTGAGACCACGTGACCATGTGACCACGTGACCACGTGACCACGTGACCACCGACGCTGAACGCAGCTCAAAGAAATCTGACGATCGGCCGACCCGCCACGGCTAGCTTCACTCGTCACCGGGCGCCGCGAGAAAAGTCCGACAATCGGCCGACCAGTCACAGCCAACTTCACTCGTCACCGAGCGCCAGGCGAGAAAAATTTGAGGATCGGCCGACCAGCCACGGCCAACTTCACTCAGCTCCGGGGGCCAGCGGGAAACGAAGGCGTTGCAAGGCTTTTACCGTGTTTGGACCTGAATTTAGTGGAAAAACGTCGCACGCGTTGCAGGTACGTTCACGTGTTATACATTATTCCGTTGTACGGCGTAGTTTTTCGTGTTTGAACGAGACTCGGCGGTCGTCCTGTCTATTTGGACGGCGTCACTCATTTTTTCATCCGTTTACCACGCGTAGCAACGCGGCTGACGGTGGCGTCGAACGGAAAGGCTCGCTTCTCGCTGACAAACGGGAAGTTTGTTTGCTTCCGAGGCTCGCGTCGTTCGCGGCGGCGAGTTTGGAACGATCCACCGCATTTTGCTCGTGCAAGAAGATTCTCGAAGGTCCGAGAACGCTAGACTGTGCGTATCTTCTGTGATTTGGAACCGTGGAGGGTGAGTTTCGACGACGGTGCGAAGGTGGTCGATATGCAGCTGCGGCGTACTTCACTCGTCATCGGACCCCGAAGCGAGGAGCGTGAGATTGCAGAGCAAACGGGTGAGTGTTGAACTTTTTTCTTGATTTCAGTGCCTTCTGCGTATTATCGCGTTATCTGTGGCAAGAATTACGGTTTTCTCATCCTCTGCGAAGCGTCGAGAACTTTCGACCGTCGAATCCCTGCATCTTTCTGTAGCAGATCGTGTACGCCGTTCAACGCGCGTTGAGGAGAACAACAAAGCTGACAAGGTTCTTCTGTGTAATGAAATTCGCGTTATTGAAATGATGACGTACCTTTTACTCTTGCATGAAAAAATGCGAAATGCTGCCCCGGAAATGAATCGACGATGTGTGACCGTTTTCCGTATTTTTGCAGGAAAGAATTAATACATCCAGCCCCAACTCCCGCAGCGAAGTGTCACCTATTTTTTGGAAAAGGGTGCTTCGAACCCCCACAATCAGATCCGGAGCTCTTCTACGTCATGGAATCAGGACTTTGGATGCAACGCTGCGATTTCTCGATTTCAACGCAGGAAATTTTCACCGTCGAAGCGATCGGTATGATTTGCTTTTTTTTTTTTTTGATATAATATTTCGCACGTTTCTTGCTCGTTCGGATTTCTGCAACGTTTTAATTAGCTCTGAACTAAAATTCTATTTAATATGATTTATAGTTTACAAATTTCTTATCGATGGATTTATAAAAATCACCACGATATCGCGAACCTCTTGTCACTGTTATTTTGACCTGTTTTTGAAAGATGGTTCAAGCCACCCGAATCAAGTCATGTAGGCATGCTCAATTGCTTCTTCACAAGCCAGTCGAGTGCTTATAATTATATTAATATTTTTACTCTTGTTTCACACTTGGTCTTCAACTTGTCTTAGCGTAGCGGAATCTTGAAGAAAAAATTCTTGAAACCATAACTTCCTTATTCGATTTCGTTTCTCTCTTTCTCTTTTCACGCGTTCTGTCTCGCAGCACGTGAAACTATTTTCCCGCGTGATTTTCCTTCAAAATTTACTTTCTTGCTTGCAGTAAAAATTCTGGCTCACAAAAATAGTATATGGAACAAAAAAAAAAAAAAAAACAACCTCCTTCATATTTTAAATCTCATGGTGTTCGATTTCATCTGACTTTATGACCAATTCTGTCGGATATAAAATATTATCGGAGAAAATATATCTTCGGGATGGATGCATAGAGAAAAGAGTTTATTTACCGTTAAGAAACGTATATTTGGATTTGGCGAAATCAATATTTTATTAATAGTATCAAGATTCTGTTCAACCAAACAGTTATCGATAAAAATTTGATAATACTTAACAAATCGTATTTCGCTGAACTAAAATTACGCAATAATAACAAAAAATTTCTTGCGAAAATAAATCAAAGAATTAAAATTCGCTGCGAAGAATAATTTCAACTCCAATTTTATCTTGATTGAAAAAAAACCTCTTCAAACTACACACTCCTCTTGCGATCCAAATTTTTATCAAGTTTCGAAACTTGTCGCAATCTCCGAAGTGACGAAATCTGTTTCACTGAGATTCATTGTCAATTAACTGTAGGGAAAGAGAGCGACGAAAGGTGTGTTGTTCCAGTCGAACTTATTGAATTTAATTTATTGAATTAGTATAATGCTTGCGCTAATTCGGATATTCCCTTCGGTACTTTCCCTTCCTCTGTCCCTTCTTGAACGCCCTAATTATTCCCCACCCGGGTTACTTGTCATCTCTTCCTTTGCTGCAACGGGAGATAAACCTGAGCCACCTGATCCTCCTCTCGTCGGGATAAATAATTCGGCGATGACCCGCCCGTCTTATACAGCTTTCGACAATAATTATTCCTACGTGTTATATATTCCTCGACGGAAGCTTGACTCGCTAAAAACTTGCAAAGGACGAGATCGGAAGTGTTTGAAATCCTTCGACCCTGTTTACCGGGTTTTAAAAACACGCTTTGGCAGGAAATTCATATTATTAAGATCCTTCGTTATCTCACTCCCGGTTATTTCGGGACACTTGAAAAATCCTTAATATTTTTTTTTTTTCTAAGACCGAAGTAAAAATTTTGAAAAATTTCGTAACAATAATCGAAAAACCGTCCGAGTTCAGTTCGCGTGAAATTCATCGCATGAATATTGCAGAATAATGAGAAAGAGGTGGTGATAATTTTGATAGATCAGGATTAATAATTGATCGAATCGCGTCCGCCGGTTCGAAAGGAAGCTGGAAAATGAGGGTCGTTTCTCTGTCTCTCTCTTTCTCTCTCTCTCTCTGTGTATTTCTCTGGGCACGAGATGAACTTTCCTTTTATTTAATTTCGGGTCGTTTCGGGACTCGAACGATTCCCGGGAGGCGCGAGAATCGCGACGCTGCGCTGTTGAGAAATTCACTCCGGGCAACGAGGGTGAGTTCAGAGAAAGAGGGCTGTGGTGAGAATTTTTATTTTGCTTATCATTATTATTCGAGGCCGTAACTTGGTGCGATCGCGGCGCCTGCCAACTTCTCTGAAGAATTTAAAGTGGCAATCTGGAATTCCGCCGTGAAGCTCTGCTTATGCTTTTTCGAATTTACAATTTAGGGTGGCCGTTAAATAAATAAATGTTTATTCTCCAAGTTAAAAAACCTTGAGTCAACCTTGAAAGGAGAAGAAGATCCTTGAAGTTTCAATTCTTTATTTCACTGTTAAGGGGTGCTGGCAGATTTTTTCTCTGTTCATCTCATTTTACTTGTAATGTAAGGTTTCAGTTTTTTTCAGATCTTGATCTTTTTTCATTTTATGACCATTCAAACGAAAGGAAATCAATTCACAGACAAATAAATGTACGATTAAAAGTATTTTATAACGATTTAAAAGAAATAAATTAGTGAAACGGTATAAAGCAAATAAATCTAGGATTAAAAATGCTTTTCATTCAAACATTTTCAACTTTTCATGATGGAGTAATCAGGTAAAATAGTTAAAGATAGTTGTTAATTACTTTTAACTATATTCACTGCGTCCCATTGATTAACTATCGAGAAATCATTTAATTAATGGACGAATCAATAAGAGAGCTTGGAACAAATAATCGATTGAAAAACGTGCACCGTCTGTGGACACATGATTTATTTTTTTTACTATTTCGATTTGTTAATTTTTTATTCTAGGCTTTTTTTAAAATTTCCATAGATTATAGATTCTAGGCTACATTTTTTTTTTGGACGATATGTTGATTGTTACATCATGAAAAATTGAAATCGTTGGAGTAAAATGTATTTTTAATCCAATATTTATTTATCTACTGTTCAATTTTTTTTCAATTTTGAAAGAAAAATGAAATCTCATTTTATAAGGAAAATAAAATTGAAAAAAAAATCTGTCGGCACACCTTAATGTTGAAACTTTGAGGCTTTTCTTCTTGTTTTTTCAATGTCAACTTTTAAGATTTTACAATTTGATGCATAAAATTTTCTTTTAACGGCCACGCTATTTGTTATATATTATTTTCTTTTTCGACGTGTAAAATAATTCGATTTTTAAGCGTATTAGGTACGCAGTTCGATTGATAAATTATTATCATCGTCATTCGAATGGAGAAAAAAAATTGACGAATAAATTCAAGTCTTTGTTGAATCAAACGATTCATTGCTTTAGGACTGTCATTAATTTTCTCCTTCGTTTAGAAACTTATACGATTTTTCTACTCCACACTATTTCATACACGCCGATACTATTTTGATTAAAGAAAATGAAACGAAAAAATTGATTGTAAAACGTGTAAGAAATGAGTTCGATAGTAAAAAAAAATTTGGTATGTAAACGTGTAAAGTAAAATTTCCAGTTTCATTTCCGGAATGCTTCAATTATTTACAGCGATCGAAGGAGTTGAGGGTATCTTCGGGGAGTGAAACGGAGAAAATTTCAAAGATAAATTCGACCCAAAATACCCGGCTTACTCTTCGTATAATTTGACGAGTTGCAAGAAGCTCGTTTTGCTCGGTAAGCTCGATATCGTGAGATAACATTTACCTGCACGTTATGGTCGAGGAGTTCATCCGACTCTTCGTCATCCGGTGATTTCTTCTTCTTCTTCTTCTTCTTCTTCTTCTTCTTCTTCTTCTTCTTCTTCTCAAGATCGTTACGGGTAAACGATGCAAGAGGAGCTTTCGTCGCCTCGAAAGCTGTACAGATATCTATATATCTTATATATGTATATACACGTGTCTGTATAGAGGTCGAACTTTTTCATGGAAACGTTTCTTTCTGTAAAGATTTACCGAAGTTTGTTCCCCATTTAATTCCGCGTTAATTAGCCCTCGTTAATGATCGCGAAACACGAAATCCTCACCCTCGAAAACAGCAACTCTCGAAGCCCACGTTAGCGGATCCGCTGGTAATCTAATCTAGACGCCTGCTCAGCCACCCTCTGGCTCTGGCTCTGGCTCTGGCTCTGGCTCCGCCATTCAGCCTGGGGAAACGGCGCAGGTGGGGAATAAAAGAAAATACTCATAATCACAGCCATAACGACTAGACGAAGAGGGGGAATTGAGTCACAGCATTTCGTCGAACTTGCGCTGACAACCGTACTTCAGGATTCGTCAAGGGGTGGATTCTTTTTTTTTTTTCTTTTTTTGTTTTATCAATCGTAGGTGAACGATGATCAATCGGTTCAACATATTCATCCGTATCATCTTAGTTCAATTTCTTTCCAAGAAGGAAATTTTCCGTCCAGTATCATTCGTCGTCGTTAATTAGAATTAAGAAATTTAAAAAACGACGCATCGTTGGTAAATATATTCTTCAACGTCTGCGCTGAAGTCAAAACTGTTCTTCTTCTTCTTCTTCTAATTTTTCTCATACTTTATATACATTATTCTCATGGTCATCGAATTCATTCCTACCGTTTGTCTATTTCACAGTATTCATCAACGTTCCTTCCATCTTCTTATTCACCTCTTCAGTCCCGAATCTTTCCTCTCGTCACATTCCTCAATTCCCTCTTCATCGATGAAATCTGTGCAAAGTCGATCTTCCTCTCCGTCTTTCCATTCGTCCATATAAATTCCATTCAAACCTTCGGCCAATTCGAATATGAAATTTCAACGGTGTTCGTTCACGTTAAAAACAGAATAAAAAAAACCAAAAATTCCAAAAAAAAAAAAAAACATGACCACCCCGTAAGATTCTCCGACAAGTACCATCTCCTCGGCGTATTTTCCCTTCTTGCCAATCCATTAACCAGGGGATCATCGGACGACAAGCACTAAGGTGTGATTAATAGGATGACTACAGGCCTTCGCGTCTGGAGGCACGTGTGTGGAGAAGGTCTGTCGTTGGGGTAGCCTGATGATTATAGTCGGAACGGTAAGAGGTTAATTTTGCAGCTCAGCAAAAACTTAATTAAATTTGTTGGGCCGAAGGCGGGGGGGGGGGGGGGGGGAGTGAAGGAAACTTTGCAGAACCGATATAACACCTTGCCAGGCGTAACCTGAGCCCCGTAACCGAGGGCAGAGTTATTAATTGTTGCGTTTTATAACTCGGCCCGGTGGGATCCCCCGGGATTTTCAAACCCGTTTATTCCACAAAAGTTTAAGCATCTCGTAGCGTCCTCCTGGCTGTTCCCGGTTCCTGCTGGCTCACCATCGTCTCTCCATCTCCATCATTCTTGCCTGTTATTCTGCGCCGCCCATCCTTCTCTCTATCTCACTCACTTCCTCTCTCTCTCTTTCTCACCCGCCCTCTTCTTATCCCCTCTTTCTTGTAATCCGGTGCTCCAAAATTAATTTATCGATGTTTACATTCGAGGTTTATGTACGTATCACACTGCTGCCTACTTGTATATTTCATTGTCTTCATAAATTCACTTTGTTTCACACCACCGAGATTTTCGTCACGTCTCGCGGATATGTCGAAAGAGAAGAAGAAGAATAAAAAGAGAGAAGGAAACGAGTGTTATAAAAAAGAAAAAGAGGGTGGGAAAAAAAAAAAAAAAACACAAGACTGATTACTTCCCGTTCGATATTGCAAAAATCTTTCACCTTTGTCGTGAAACAGCAATCGATTATACGGGAAGAAAGAGAACTAAAAAAATAATTAGTATTAAACTAGTAGATAGATTTTCTGACGATTTTAATATTTCAACTTCTTAACTTTTAAAACTGTGTTTTTTTTTTTTTTGTTTTTTTTTTTTTTTCATTCGTTTTCAAATATAATTATATCGCTGCTGTCATTAGTGTTTGATGATAATTTGTAAGGAAAAATAGTGTTTTACTCGAGAAAAACAGAAAAAAAAAAAAAAAAAAAACACGTCACACGAAAGGTATATACGTGGTAACATATTTTTCATTACTATAATTTCAATTTATTATAATTACACAAAATGATAATAAGGAGGAGAAAAAAAAAGTTTTCTTTCCTCCGGATCAGTGTTATTTACCTACTTCAAAGTTTGTAACAAATGAATGATGAAAAAAAAAAATAAAAATAAATAAAGAAAGAATAAGAAAATTTCTAAAAATGTGTAAAATTTACACCGTAAATATTGTAAGAAACGATAATATCGACGTCTTGATTATTTCTGTTAGATTTTTTCGGGGGAACAATAATCGAATATCAAGACGCGGCCTATATTTTTGCACGGCGAATTTTGCAAGCGAAAAGCCTAGGATTATGCTTCGGACGAATGCATGCGCGCTTGTCTATTTTCGCATTGTCGGATTATAACAAGCGCCGGGAGGCTGGAGAGTCTTCTCCACGTTCCAGCGGGACTTTCTTTTCTCTGCAGTGCCTCATTAGGCCGAACTATATACGATGCACGGGATTCTGTTCTATTCGCCCTTCGCTCTCTCTCTCTCTCTCTGTTTCTCTGTCTCTCTCTGTTTCTCTGTTTCTCCCCATCGAACGCGCAGTTATATACGAATTACGGAAAGGCCGAAAATCCTGGTCAAGTCTTGTGGAGGGATCGCAGAATCGCGAGACTGAAAATTTGATCACGATCGAGTCAAAAAACTGTGCGGAAAAAATTTCTGGCACAGGCTGATTTTTCAGAAAATTACGCGACGTTAGATTTTTACACCGCGCTTTCCTAACGCGAAAAGCTACTTTGACCTTCTCAAAAAACTCGTTAATTTATACTTTGGGTTATCACGATCGATACACGAGTAGACGAGTTGACAAAAAAAAAAATATCACAAAATAACAAATATCCACAAAAAGTTAAATTATGTTATAACCACTCAGTCGGAATATTTTAACAGCAATCTTTGGCCAATCTTGTTAGTTTGAAAGAATTTTTTTTTTACCTTTGATTTTTTTTTTTTTTTTTTTTTTTTTTTCATCTTTTTCTATCGACAAATCGTAACGAGTCGTCGCCTCTTGGCACCGATAGAAAGAGATTTTCAATTCTCGACAATTAGGTAAACGCAAAGTACCTACAAAGTTACAGATCTTACAGATCACTGAAGAAAGTTATCGACACTTTACGCATGGCCGTTTATATTGGTCCTTAAAGGTAGTTGAGATATTTTAATGATCGTTGTGACTCGTTGAATATCGTTTTTCCTGTATTTTATTTTTTAGTACAACGATTTGTCGACGAACAAGAAGCCCCGATACTTTTGATGATCGAAAACTGCTGATCGAGAATAAAAACTTCCTTGAACTTTCTCGAGGATTGAGAATGAAGAGAATATAAAAAGTGCAAGTCCAGGATGGTTACACGCCTGGAAAATCTGATAAACCTGGAATTGTAACGGGATTTTTATTTTGCTGATGGAAAAAATTGAAAATTAGGAATTATTTTTTGAGGCAACAAGTTGACTTTTTTTTACCGAGAAAATAAATTGGAATTTAAACCGAATATATATATATAGAGTTAATAAACCGAATGATTCAGGTTTTAGTAACTTACTAGAGCTGGTAAAATGGCGGGGAAAATCAGGTTTTTAAGACCTGGAAAACCTGGAAATACCGTGGAATTATTTTCCCTGAAAAAGGTAACCACATGCGGTGGAAATTCGAAAGAATAGAAAAAAAAATTTTGAAAATGCGGAATAATAATTACGTAAGCATCGCGCAAATGTACGAGGAAAAAAGTAGCGCAACTGTAACTGCAGGGATGTAAATACGTGGCGAGTTGAATGAGCTTATTATGGCGGCTCGGAAAACGGAGAAAAGCCGGTGCTACTGCAGCTGCACAACAGCTGTCCTAATTAAATGGAAAAATTCTTACGATGCGGTGGTATGAAACAGCGAAACGAATAGCAGGAGTAAAATGAAATAAAATAAAGAGATGAAAAGTCGGGAAAAATAAGGGAAACTGGAAAGTTCTATACAAAGTTGAAAATAGCCTCGTGGCTCTTTGCTTGTGCGGATGAAAGAAGAAGTTCAAGGAGCGGGGAAAAATCATTGTAATAACTAGCCACTCTTCCTTCTCTAGGAATACAACAATGAAAAAATAACCGATTTTCTATTTTCTTTCCCGTTTTTGTTCTCGCTTTATTCACGTTTTATTTCTCTTTATAGTTATGTTTGGAGGAAATCGGTGAGAAATAGGTGGACAGTATTGTTATAATTTTGTTGCAAAGAAAATTGTACGTAGAAATTATTCTGTACGATTAGTTGAATATTTTTCTCTTGCTTTGGCTTTTGCTGAGAGAAAATTAGCTTTTTTTAATAAAGAGGGTTCCAGAGCTTGGAGCGTAATAAGAAAATGCTTATTGGGCTGGGGGTAAAAATTTCGAAAGACGAAAACGTCGACTGATCAAAACCCTGAGTTTTCGAGTTACGAATTTTGAAATAACGAATCATCGGTGTACCGAGATTGAGATTTTCGATAAATGCACTCGATGCAGTAATTCGTTACCAAAATTTCATTCAACCGAACGCTCTTTTATCCAAAGAAGTATTTTCAGAAAAGTCGGCATTCGGGATGAACAAAGCACAAACTGTGAGTAAGAAAAATTTAAGTTCCGAAATTGAAAAATTGAGAGCAGTCGAGACTTTGAACAACCAAAAACGAACAAGAAATTATTTTTTTGAAAATCAAAGTTCAGGCGGAGCAAAATTTCGATCCCGAAATCGACGAAAGGACCAGAATATCGAAAAGACGAAGTACCGAATCTTCTGCAAATTCGGAATTTTTGAAATTCGTATCAACTTTATTTCATGATATTAGAAAATCATCTGTGTAATCAATGAATTAAAAAAAAAAAAACGCAAATTCGATCTTTTGAGTCTTTGGTCGGTCGTTGTCGACGAATTCGGATTCCAAAAATTTTTTAAAAGGCACCCGACTTCCACGAATTTACGTTACCGGCTACGAAATCCGTAATTTTTCGAATTATTTCAAAATTAAAATGCCGAAACGTTCGAGAAAGAAAAACGATTTTTCGACGCTCCAGTCCCCTTAAGACATTAGCTTACGACTATTCATCACTTGCAATGATTTCACTAATCATATTTTTTTCTTATAAATCGAAAAAACTAAATAAAAAATACGACTCGATTCATTTGTAAAGAACTGATCGACAGTCAAAGCGAGCAATACTTCATAAAAATCTTTCAAACGATGAAACTCAATACACAGACCTCTTAAAATTTGTCGATATAATTATTTATGCATTTCTAGATAAAATTTGTGGCTATCGAAAATTTTTTTTCCAACTTTTTTCTTCTTCACAAGTAACAAAGGTTCGATTAAATCACACCAGACGAACCTCGATCTTCACTGTGCAATATTTTCGTCTTCACAATTCTTTGACTGGACTGTACCTACCTTCGGTACATCCTTAATTAAGTTCAGGGCGGAAGGATACGCGGCGAATTCTCGAGTGTGGCTAAAATGCATTGTCTCAGAAGGTCGCACAGCGATTCGAGCGACCCCCATGACCGTTCTCTCAATTTCGGTAGGAATTCGGAGCGGGATTCCCAAACAGTGGACACTGCAAACCCCGTGCGATCCAAGATTTTCAACACAGTTAAACGAGAAGGAAATTCCGCTCGGTGAACGACAGTATATAGTTAATCCCATTGTACGGGACCGAAGGCCATGCGCAGGGTGACCTTTCGACGGTCAGAGAAACTGGAACACCATGAACTGAGAAAACCTCGTCCCTTCGTTTTTCGTTGATTCGAAGATTCGATCTCGCGAAGGAATCGGTGAAAAGGAAACGGCCGACTCTGTTATTGAAAATGAGAAGAAAAAGTTTTTTTTTTCTCTGTACTCCATGGTTATTCTCGTCCGTGACATTTTTATTCTTATAAGAAAAGAAAACGAAAGAATAAAGAAGAAAAAATTACACTCACAGCTATTTTTCAGTCTCATCCTTCAATCGCTTCCGGGAAATCGATCGAGTATTAACGAATCCGTGAGGAAATTTCGTACGATTTTCAAAGGATCACGGAAAGACCGCACCCAAAGACTGCGGTCTGCATTTTCAGTAACTCGGCGGAAGTGAAGAAGAGTGATCGCAGCAACACCTTGGAAAATGAAGATTTATTAATGGCGGCGTTGGAACTTGAGGAGGGTGAGGGGGAGGAGGAGGGTGAGGCGGGAAAAGTTGTTCAATTAAATTCTGGGCCGAGGTTCAACGCTGATGTGCCTAGCATGTACTAATTCCGCGTCTCGTATCCCGCAGTAAATGAGAAGGACAGAGGTGGAGGAGGCAAAAGACGAGAGAATCCTTCACCCCCTCTTCCTGTCTACAATCTCACCCCTCTGCCCTATTCGATTGATTGATGACTTTCTGATTATTCCCTCGTAGTTTGTCTCTGTGTCTGTTTTTTTTTTTTTTTTTTTTTTTTCCCCCCCTTCTTTGTTGTCGATTTCTTGCTTCCGTTCCTTTCGTTTTTTATCATCATATTTATGTAATTTAACATGATCGAGCGAAACGCGTTAAACATTTTCTGGAAACGTATTAGCGGAATCGATAAGCGGTTCGGTGAAAATATAAACTCTTCGTTGTACAAGGAGAATATCAGTTTATCGTTCAGCAGCGCCAAAACCATCGATTTTATTGACCCTGCAAAAAGAATTTTCCTGCAAAATGCGTTTTTTTTTTTTTTTTTTTTTTTTTTTCCCCCCCGTTCTTTTGCTCTTGTACGAAATACCGATAAACCGGTATTATTATTTGTTTCTTTTTTTTTTTCTCGAGAAGATCACAGCCTTTAGCAGGGAAAATAAATCTATCGTGAATTTCAAAAAATTTAATTCGAAGAAAATAAATAAATGAATCGAGAAAATTACGAGGTTCCTGTTTTGAATTTTCTCAATGTTATTTGTTTATTTGTTTAGTTTTTGGTATGTTTGTTTTTAGAATGACATGTAGCTGTAGATTTTGCAAAAACTTCATAAAAAAATTTCACCCCACGATAAATGTATAATATGATAATTATACTCTGATCAGTTTTAATTACTATCTGTATTTTTTACACTTTATATGTTTTATTAACAAGAAGTCAATTTCCTGAATTGCTGTGGATAAGTCCTTTCGGTTTTCATAAAAGCGCGTTGTTTTCTCTTTCTCTCTACCTCCCTCCCTCTCTCGTGGTCCCTTTTCACCCTCTGGAAAGTGACACGTTACAGGACGAAAGAGGCGGTTTTCCCACAGCGAACACGCCGAGGGCAAGCAAGTAACTTCGGCAGATTGGATATTACCTTAATGATGTATTCGCCCTCCGTGATTTATTGATCCTGAGACGTCAAGTTTGGATCACCCCGTAGCGATTAGAAGGGAGTAGAAACAGGAATTACGGAAATGGTAGATAACGTTGAAAAATTTATCTCAGACTGGATTTCTTATTCCTGGTTTTTCGCGTTTGCAAAAAATTTTACGAAGAGTTTATTTTTTTCATCTCTTTTTTTTTTTTATGGTCAGATATAGGATAATTTCCAAGGATAAAAAGATGCGGAAAAATATTATTCTTTATTCGTTTCTAACATGCCTAAATTTTCGAAGATCGATCACTGCGAGAGAAAATTTTCGGCAAGACAAATTTCTTGCGTCAACAAGTTCTAAAAATTTTCTAAATGACAAAAATTCACTTGTGAGTTATCTGTTACAATTTCGAATAATCAATACTAGCTTCTAAAAAATATTTTCTTCGTTCTGATAAGTAGAAGAAAATAATTTCATTGAAATGTACTTGAAAGTAATAAAATTAGTAATAAAGAATAATTTTTTTTTTTTTTTCTCTCTTCTTTCTCAAACAAACGACTACCAATAAAACGACGTCCAATGAAATTCGATCTACATAATATCACAAGTTTAAATTTCATGGTATCTTTCGACTACGTTTTTCGTGCCGTCCCAAGCATAATTTTGTATTTTGAAAAATGTAAAAAAAAAAAAAAAAACATGAAAACCGCAGCAAGTATAGAATCGAAGAAAAAAAGTGTAAATTGTAATTCATTTTTGGATTATCCGTGTCTAAAATCAGGATTATAAATAACAATAATGCGAAAATATCGTCGTAGATTTCGATATCTGCCAACCGCATCGCTGCATCCGGGTTTTGCCTTATATCACACGTACGTATATACATATATATATAATATATAATATATAATGTATATACGATCCTCTCCTGAAGACTATTCACCATTTTCTATATCGCTGGGTACTCGAGAGCACTATACATGCGGCTTATGTATAGATAGCAAGCAATACGTGACACGTTATATACGTTGCACAGACGCTTGTATATTACACGTTATATTATATATATATTATATATATATATATATAGGAGGGTATAATCCCTGAGGTCGATGCTAACGATAAGCGGGAGAAACGACGTCACAGATATACGTATATGTATATATATATATATATATGTATAACGCACGCATACACCATCGCCTCTGATAATATTGGGGAAAACCACCCCCGGGGTGAAACGTACAAGGCATGCATGCCGTGGCCGTGTACTTTGAAGAAAGAATATTACGAGAACCCATACTTACACGACGGTAACGGACGGACTCTTTTTGTTGTATCCTATACCGAGGCAGCGTCTGTACGTTACATTTTATGCATTATCAATGCCTATATACACGCATATTTGAATATGTCGCCGCAGAAGGAAAATCTCCGGCATGGGTAAGGGAAGAAACTGACTTTCTGCTACCGCGTATGGGATATGAATATTGGAATAGGAAAGGAACTGAGCGAAATAATGCGTTATAGATTCGAGTCTTTTCTCTCTCTCTTTCTCTTCTCTTTGTCATTTATTTTTATTTTATAATTCACTACGTTTTTATCAATTCACAATTTTATATTACCTTATTCGATCCTCAGGCTAGCTGCTTACTTTTATTTTCAATTTAAACGGTGATAATTTATTATTCGTAGTTTACTAAAAGTTGTGTTGTTGTTTTTTGCTTTGTTTTTCAATTCTGAATTTAAGAAAAAATTCTTCTTTACTGAAAATTTCATTTTTCTTGTCGAGAGTTTAGTACTTTATACATATGTATCTTGAAGAACATCGTAAAGACAGAATCGAGAAGAAACACTTTGTATGAACACGTGAATGAAAATTTAATTTGTCATTATTCAACGATGTCCATTTTGTGTGTTTCAGATTATTCCATTGGCCAGTGATAAAATCGATGTTCATCTTGGTGTCTGGAGGATCGAGCTGTGACCAGCAACTTTCGGTTACAGTTAGTAAAAAAAATCGTAACAGTGATTCGGTTGTGATTATTGTGTGTGATTATGTAAATCAGTGCGGTAAAAGCTCGTAGAAATTAAATGAAAATTCTTTCTCACGCTGGTAAAATTTAAATAATTAAACTAAATAAAATGAATAGAAAAACGGAATAACGAAAGGTAATGGAAAGCTAAGGAATTAGGTTCAACTAGCGAATCTGAAATTTGAATTTGACAGTTTCCGATCGTTGAAGACTGAAATGATTCTCGTTTCCTTTTCTTTTCTTCGACGCAAATTTTACGATTACAATATATCGTAGCAAACGGAACTTGGATTATTTATTATAACGTTATACTAGAGAGGAAATTTTTTTTTTTTTTCTCTTTCAGAGGAATGAAAACGAAGTAAGGCTATTTCGGCGAACAGGAAATACCTTGTTAGGATCTATATCCTTCGGTAAATTCCTCCCTCGATCTTTAGTACAACGCAAAGTTTACCCTCCGGTCTCGTATCGCGGGGGTTGAAAAATATGCGATCATCTTGGGAGCGGACTATTACGTAATCAACTCATCTTGTTGGGAAATGATCGATTCTAGAATCGTTTCGTTGAAATTGTAGAATTCTTAACGGCAGTAAATGAAAAAGAAATCAAATAAATAAAAATCAAAGTTTTTTCCAAGATTTTTTGCAACTTTTCCAAATCAGCACAGCTTATGCAGATGTTTTAAAAGTCACGTATCTTGGCCGTGTTCTTTTTTTATTTCGAATGGGAAACGGAAGCAGGAGATGAGGAAATGCAAGGAATGCGAGGATCCGTCGTAGGTTGGTGGAAAAACTAAGATCTGACTTGACAAACCGTAGCGAAGACAAATATTCCGAATTCGTATGCTTTTATTAAATTGCTCGTGAATGGCTCAGGAATTGCAATTCATTCGCGTGAAGCCGAAACACGAAGAGTGAAAAGTGAAAAACCGGGAAACAATAAATATGATTTGAAATTAGGAAACATCCGGATCAAAAGCGGAGGAAATAAAAATAACAAAATTAATATCCAAACAAGTGAAGTAAGATTAAAAAATTCACGGTCCGTGTAACGATTATCGTCAAAGATAACAGAAAAGTGAAAAGAATAAATAATAAGTAAAAAACACGAAAATATCGTTAAAAAATAAGGGTAATTGAAAATACAAAAGGAAAGGGAAAAAATGGCAGAACTGAGAGGAGAAAAACAAATCAACTAAACTTGGTAACATGAGGTAGTCGGAACGATTTCGGTCGATTGGATGCGTATATACAAGTGATTTTCGGCGATCAAAGGGGGCGGAGGGGAGTTCAAGATGGAACTTTTGATCATTCTGGTATGCCTGATCACGCCTCCGACTCTTTCTCTGTCGATAAAGACGAAACTTAACCCGCGAATCGTCCAGACTCAATACGGTCGCATTCAGGGGTTTGTCCAGTCCTTCGAACCCCCTAAACTGAAATCGATCGACGTTTACCTCGGCATACCTTACGCCACTCCGCCAGTCGGAGGAAACAGGTTTTCACCCACGAGGGCGCCCAGCCCTTGGGACGGAATCAGGTGAGCGGAAGTTATTCGTTTTGATCTGTACGAAATTTGGGAATAATTTCGAGTTGTTTGTTTTTTTTTTTTTTGTTTTTTTTCTTCTTCAAAGAATTTTGGTCGGCCATGTTGGAAAAACTATGGCGAAACAAACCGAAACAGATCGCACGCATGTTGATGATCAATTGTTTCAAACTCAATTTTTTCAATCTCATGTTCGTTACTTTTATTTGAAATGTCAACGTCGATTGTCTTTCATTTACGAATCAGTAATTATCATAATATTCTTTTCTAAACCTCGTGCGCAAAATTTGAATTTTTTCAACCACGTGAGAGCGCAAAATAGTATATTCCCGTACTTGTGCGGGAATTGAATCAAGATATCTAGTTAAACTACTATAAAAGAGATTTCGATTCAATTCCAGTTTCACGCTTATTTAGTTACAAAAAATTCGAATTTTACACACTCGGTTGGAAAAAGAAGATGTTGGTAATTATTGGTTCGTAAATGGAATCAATACATAAAAACAATCGATGTTTTTGAAAATTGAATAATCAGATTATCGAACTACTAATTGTAAACATAAAGTGAATTGTTTCTGTTCGTTTGACCGTAGTTTTTCCATTCCCGCACTAGTGTGAGAATGTAATATCTTGCGCATTTATTTGAGTACGCAAAATGAAATTTCGCACACTAGTTTAGGAAAATTGGTATGCGTAACACTTGCAGGAATAACTTGATTCTTGCGAATCAGCTGCGCAATCTTCCAAAACATTATTCGCGATTCGGTCTTACAAAAAACAGTTAATCAAAAAGAGAGTGAAATCAGTTATGAACATCTTACGAGACTAGAAAAAAAAAAGAAAATAGGAAAAAGTTTTTTCATAATTTGAAGAGAATTTCAAAGCAATTGTAGAACTTTCGCATAAGTTTCGCGACTGATTATTTTTCATTTCACAGATTATCAGACTCGGTGGGTCCCGTCTGTCCTCAAAAAATTCCTGACATAACGAACGAGCAAGAAGCGCTGGAAAAAATGCCTAAAGGCCGATTGGAATACCTGAGAAGATTACTGCCGTATCTTCGTAACCAGAGTGAAGATTGCCTTTACCTTAATATTTACGCACCGGCGATGGGTGAGTCGTCTTGTCATTTTACTACAGTTTCCTCTTCAATTTTATTAGGTTGTTCTTCTTCTCTCTCAATATACCGATACGAATCAAGTTCGAAACCAAAACGAGAGACAAGAACGAGGGG
This sequence comes from Diprion similis, assembly GCF_021155765.1. Taxonomy (NCBI): domain Eukaryota; kingdom Metazoa; phylum Arthropoda; class Insecta; order Hymenoptera; family Diprionidae; genus Diprion; species Diprion similis. The sequence continues at coordinate 462,221 of NC_060109.1, read as the reverse complement.
TGAACTTTGAAAAGGGTTAAATAAAATTAAAGAAAAATTAGACGGAATAGATTCGCCTTGCAACAAGTACCTAAATATGGGGTATTCCACGCCAACTCGACCAGTGTTAAGCCTCGACCATCTCAGAATCGTTTCATGTTTTTTTCTAACATTCAAATGTTGATAAAAAATAAACGGTTCGATAAAAAAAACGTGAAATGTTTTTGAGATGGTCGTGGTTTAACACTGGTCGAGTTGGCGTGGAATACCCCATATATATATATATATGCGGTTATTTAATAATTACCCATACCAATGGCCGCGGGAAGTTGACAGGTGATAACGAGAAAGGATTGGAGGAGAATAATAAGTGAGTTGAGGGAATGAAAAACAAGGCGATGGCAAAGAAAAGAAAAACTGATATTGCGAAACCCCGTCGGTAATATTATTATTCAACGAGCTTAAGGGTTCACGAAGCTTGACACGAGGCAATATTTTTTCCAAATATCTAAAGGTGGTATCGAGCCAAGTGGAGAGATAATTAACAACAATGAATAATGAGGAAATCAAATTGGTTAAAAAGTTAAACAAAATTTATTCAATCAAATCTCAACGCCGAAGAATTTTTTCTGCAATTCGAAGGAATAATAATCAAAAAAAAATGTTTAACGACGAAACCAAACGATTTTCAGTTTATCATGAATTCAGGATAACCAGATATTTGCATCGTTATTTTATTTATTTTTTTTTTTTTTCAACTCTATTTCACAATAATTGCATCCATCGGTCAATTCTGATCAATCGTGACGAATTTCCATTGTTTGCATAATGGATTCTCTGCGTATTGTGGGAAATAATTGATTATTGTGACTGGAAATAATGGATTGAAGATGGACTATACGGTGTAATTTTTGTTATTGGAAAAAAGATAGGGGAAAAAAAAATTGAATAAAATAATAATTTTATAATTTTTGGATAAATTAGTCAGTGTAACATATATTATCAGCTTTTTAACTGGAATTCGAAGGTTTCAATCTTCCCTACTTTAGGAATATATTGTTTCGTCGATAATTTTAATCAACTATTATAAACATTGCAATTTTTGTACATACCTTTAACACTTTTAGCACACTCAAAACTTGCAATGCTTTTTTAACATTCTTCTAACGCTTCAGTTACTTTCAATACCTTTAACGCTTTTAAAAGTTTTAACACTTCAACATTTTGACACTATTAACACTTTTAACACTCTTAACACCTTCCCCATGATTAAAACTTTCAAGGCTTTAAGCACACTCAATAATCTAGACGATTTTAATGCTTTCAATATTCTTAACACCTCAAACATTTTCACCCCTTATCAGTTTCAACCCTTTTATCAGTGTCAACACTGTTAAGATCTTAAAACTTCAACCTTTGATTGAAAACTTTGAACACAATTACCCGTTTAAAAACCTCAACATTTAATTGAACACTTCAAGCAATCTGAACACTCCAAACACTTCAAAAACACGTCAAGCCTATCGACCCTCTGAAGACTAATTATTTCTCACCATCGACACTTTCGTCACTTCATCTCATATCGCGCACCTTCAGAGGTGTTTAAAGTGAACTTTATTTACCCGCAGGGGAAGAAAAATGGTTGGAAAAAAAAACTGTCATTCCTGATGGAAGAAAGTTAAGTTAAGGGGTGAAAAGTATCACCGAAAAGGGTTTTGCATCATTCTTTGCCGAGCCCTGAGTGCAGGGGGTTCAACGGCGCGAAGAAACCCCGCGGAATACGGGATCAGGCGTCTCTCGGAACGTGACGGAATGTCCGCAAGGTAGAATCCCCGCTACCCCTTTCCAAAAAATATCACCGAGTTTCACCCCGTTGTTCTTGCGCACCGCTGCCCTACTCTATGCGCGATGTGTACCTACTCTTGGTATTTTCCCTTCACCGCCAGGCGGGCGCGTTATTTCCTGTTTATTTCACTCTCAGGGCACGTACTCCGGGCGCGGGGCTGGGAGGGTGGCGAGGAACGCTGAACGCTTTCAATACTCGTATATCATTGCGTTTTATTACAGGAGAACGGTGCGAGTGAACGTGATATTCCGGGGTGTTATCCTCCTCGGATTTCTATTTTCACCCTATTTTTTTTTTCTATTTCACCCGAGATACTGCGCGGCTCACTTGAAACCACCTAGGGTTGAAACCCCGGCAGATGTTTGCCCGGACTTGTTTCTTTTTTTTTTTTTTTCCCCTTCTACCTGCTGTCTCGTGTCGTTGTTTTTCGGATACGTTTTCGATTATCGAGTTGTCGTGGGGTTGAAATTTTTTTTAAACAGTCTATCGAAGATGCACGTTTATGTTGTTTCTTTTTTTTTTTTTGGTTTTGACTTTTTTCTTTTCATTCGCGGAACGAAAATTACGAGGAAATTATTCGATGTTTTGAAAATAAATTAACAACGATTGAGAAACTTGTTCGACACGATGAAATATTTTAAATTCCATTTGATTGATGAAGATTTTTACACATGGGTATATTATCTTTTTGAAAAAAGAATTTTTTTACTTTTTCTTTTAGCTTAAAGCGTTTTTTTTTTTTTTTCAAATTTTTTCCTCATCGTACAATATATAGATCGAAATAAAGTATAAAACAATACAGAAACAGATCTATCACGACGAGAAGAACATCAAAGAAAATTTCTATTCCCAAACATCGGTAATCAACAATACATAATATAACGATCGGAGTAAAAAGGGGATGAGAAGTAAGAGTAGAATAACGGCAGGGGGGGGGGGGTGAGGGTGGCAGATTAGTATCGACGTAACAAAGGGCCAGAAATTAACGTCCTCAGATTGATATCTGTTGGCTTCTCCACAGCGAGCTGAAGAGCTCGACACTTTAACCCCTTATTGTTGTCTGGCTTTGGTGCTTCTCCCCTACTTGTAACCGAGCCCCCTATCTCGTCCTCGTCCTCGTCCTCGTCCTCGTCATTCGGGCTTCTAGTGCCTTCTCCGTTTCCTCGCGACGATGTCGCGAATCTTCGTACATACAGGCAGGCTCCTCTCTTCACCCTCTTCGTTCGTCTTTCGCGCGACAGATCAAAACCCACGACGAGTTTGTACCATTTCGTTTCCTCTTTTTTTTATTCCGACGATCGTTTTTGATTCAAAAGGTCAAACTCGTTACGCTTGTTAAATCCAAAAATCAACCCATAACCGAATTTTTTATCAGATAGAGGGTTTCGCAATTGTTGGAATTATACTCGCTATATTGGTAATATTTCGAAAATTTAGAGGCTAGGAATTTTTTTTAGAAGAATCTAAATTTTTATCTCCAAAAAAATTCTTCGAAATAAATTAGGTAAATGAGAGAAATTGTAAAAAAATTTTTTGAAAACAGTTTGATATCGGGGAAAAAAAAAAAAAAATTCTTTGAGAATTAAACTAAAATTGCGAATGTTGAAAAAAAACTTGCACGGCTATTATTCTACAACTTTAGTTTGCATGGAAAATTATTCATTTATTTATTTATTTATTTTTTTCTTTAATTCAAATTCTTTATCGCAATATTTTGAGTATTCGATTTTTTTTACCGAATTTCAACCAAATTCTGGATTCCCTATCGTTGCTAAAGAAATAGAAAAAAAAAACAAACACGACTGGGATTTTCTACCGACTTTGAATAGTTAATTTTTCGCGTCTTTCAGGGAATTTTACGCGTCGTTCTTGCCTTTCGCTAGTATCGTCAGAGCGACGGGACGGGACGTGCGTCGGCTGATTGCACCTTTTTCATGAATATGCGCCCTCTTCCGGCCCTTGAGAAGCAGCAGCAATAACAAGTACCTACAGCCCTGTGTATATAAGGTACTCAGTCTGGTCGACGACCTTTTCAGTGTCCTAAAATCCGTCTGAGACGAGACTTTGAGACTTCCGAGGGATCCGGCAGGCATGAAATCCGTCACATAATGCGACCTGATTATTCGAGGATTTGTTGATTTTACTTCTTCAGCCTTGCTGAGTTTTACCTCATCCTTAGAAATAACAAATCGATTTTTTAATATCCGCAATATCGAAACTGTTATCCGCACTTGTAATGATAAGTTTGGAAACGGCTGAAGATGTAAAACAATAGCTTTGAGTTGGAAGTGTTTGATGATTTTTTTCACTCGTTTATTTTTACTTTCAAACCCCGATTCGCGGTTGATGCTTCTAATTTTTCACAAGTTATCAATATAATGGCGGAAAATAAGGAAATTATCGTTTATCACGTGTAATAAGTAATTACTCGGGAAATGAAATTTATCGACAAACTGTCACCCTGCCGCAGTATACAGGGTGTACTTATTTTTCTTTCTTTCTTTTTTCTTTTTTTTTTTTTTATCACGCGCTACTCGTGCATGATATTATCCTCGAGGTGGGAAAATGGAAGATAAAAAAGAGATAGAAATCCGATATCGATAATCTGTAATAACTTGAATACACAGCCTGGTGATTAATCTACGCAGCTATTTACACGTAATGTTCTTACATGTGGGGTATTCCACGTCAATTCGACCAGTGTTTAAGCCCCGACCATCTGAAAATCATTTCATGTTTTTTTCTGGCATTCTAATCGGTAGAAAACGGAATCTGAATTTTTTTCAAATTCTTTCTATTCAACCGTTTATTTTTTATAAGTATTTCAAGTCGATTGCGAATGTCCTTTTTTAAAAATCTGAAAAACTTCTCAAAAATCCCAGTAAATGATGCAAAACACCCCTCCTTAACGAAAACGTGGGAATTTTTTTTCTATTTTTAAAAAATAAACGGTGTAATAAAAAGATTTGAGAAAATTCGGGTTCGCTTTTTTACCGAGTAGAATGTTAGAAAAAAACATGAAATGATTCTGAAATTGTCTGGGCTTAACACTGGCCAATTTGGCGTGGAATACCCCATATGTACTCGTAATATACTCATACAAGGTGAAAATATTAATAATAAGAATCGAAGAATTATTGAAAATAAATTAATTAGTTCTGCTTCGCTAGCAGCTGCTTGAAAAGTGATACAAAAAAAAAAAGAAAAGGAACGCGACTAACGCCGAGGACACAGCTCGACGGTAGACTCTTGGTATTAATGAATAAAATGATTAAGCGAACCTCTTCGCAAGCCTCCATTAATTACTGCGTATATAAGGTTCGCTCGGATGTACCACCTGCAGGTGGACACGGAAATTATGATTCGACGGTAAAACATTTGAACGATCTGTACGTAGGGGAGGGTGAGGCGAGACGACTTCCCTCAAAACTTTGGCCAGAGAATATTCTTTTTTTTTTTTTATTTTTTTTATTTTTTTTTTTACTTTCTGCTCAATTATCGTAAATTTGAGGTATTTACTTATTTTTATAAGGAAATAAGAGATATTTGGGGCATGGTGAATCACCCATAAAAATTTGGGTAAAATGAATGATTTATTTTGACTTCCGAAACGAAAAAATTGCCAGAAAATTAATCTCGATGGGAATGATTTTGAAAATTTTTCATCCCTCCAGTTTTTTGAATTACGTACCAAAGATTTTCACATCTTATTAGCCAGGCATTCTCCCGCGTACAATCCTGTCAAAAATTCAATGACGTGGCGGCAGCTATGGTGAAACGATTCGAGAGAGGGTGAATGCAGTCGGGGTTGGAATTGGTCGTTGGTTATTTGTTGAAACAATAGAGAGAAACGTTTTAATCAATGTCAACCCATTTCACAGAAAGACGCGGACCCCTTTGCAGTCGCGCCCTTCCGCCCTTCCTTCCTTCCTTCCTTCCTTCCTTCCTTTCTTCCACCCCCGTTCCCAGTTTTCATGGGGTGAATAACGGCGTTTTAGAAATCTGTGAATCGGTCGCTTTGATAAATGAATTTTTCGACGTTTTTGTTTTCGCTTTAGTTCGGTTATTCTTTCGCTTGTTATTGTTATTTTTTTTTTTTTTTTGTTTTCACTGGTTTGTTGTTTTTCATTTTTATTTTTTCACACGCCATAAAAATTAAGGGAACGGTAAACAAAAATAAAATGGAAATCTTGATTAAATATAAATTAGAATATCAGTCACTAATTTCACTTGATTTTCGTACAACCGTTTCGCCGGTGTTTCATTTTCAGAAAATGAAAGAGAATCTAACGAGTTCAAGAAGATTGAGCAATTTTTTAAACTTGGATGTTGGAAATTTTCTTTTTTTCCCGAAAAACTAAAATTCCGCGCTATTATTTTCTGCGTTTTAAATTGTGTTCGATCGGAAAAAAAATACCGAATGCATAGTTGGAAACTGCTCAGGTTCAGAAGTACGTATAACGTGATTTGAAAATTCAAGATCCAAAAAAAAAAAAACATGCATATAAAAATATTTACCATAATCGTAAATCAAAAAGTTTCCATCTTTGTCTGTCTGTCTAGTTTCGATGAATTATTGTTCAAAATTTTGTCTCTTTGTCGAGTTTGAATATATATATTAGGATGGTGCAAAAAAAATCGACTGTTTTTTTTTTTTTTTTTTTTTTTGAGTCTCGTGTGACAAAATGTTAGTTTTTGATGTTTTAAGTGTCCACTTCAAAGGACAGCTCAAAAAAAAAAATTTTAAGAGATCGTGCCAAATTTTTTAAAACGTCAGAAATCGTCAAAAAATTAAATTAAAAAAAGTATATTTTCAGTATTTTGTTTGATTTTTAATTCACGTCGTGGTGTATTGTTATCGATTCTTTCTTACTAAATTGGAGAAAAAAAATTTATGAAATTTTAATATGAATATTAAAAGGTCGCTCGAAAAGAACTAAAGAAATGCACCAAAAAATTGAAAACAAAATTATGAGTGACCTTTCAAAATTCAAATTTTGAACTGAAACTTTCGGAAACTTATTTTTTTTGTCTACAATATCATACCGTAACTAGAAAAAAAAATCCGATTTTTGACGATTTCTGATGTTTTAAAAAATGTGGAGCGACCTCTTAAAATTTTTTTTTGGAACTGTCTTTTGGAGTGGGCTCTTAAAACATCAAAAACTAACATTTTGTCATAAGAGACTCAAAAAAAAAAACAAAAAAATAGTCGGTTTTTTTGCGCCACCCTAATATATGCATATATATATATTTTTTTTTTTTCTTTATCTTCTTTTTGGTACACTGTATTATTCCACATTGTTTCTTATTAAATTTGATATCAATTTTTAAGCCACTTATTTGGGAAAATGAGAATTACGTTAAACCGACAGAAATTAAGTAAAATTCCTACGTTACTGTGGCTTTTAATGCCAAGAAAAGGAAGGCAGTCAAACAGAATTTCTTGCTACTCGTGAAACGAAATAGACGCCTAGAAAAACGAACAGCGAGCAGCGCACGGAGCGGAGAGAATTTTTCCCGGCATGTGACGATGTTGAGATTCTGTTTTCGCTCGTAAAGTACGCGTGGGGGCTGCATACGAGGCGTTAATAACAGTTTGTAATTTTTACTCCGTTACTTTTTCTTCATTTCTCTTTCCGCTGAGGCAACTTCAATTAGGAAAATTAAAAGAAAAATTGCCACACCGTGTGTTGAAATTTTTTTCCGGCGATTCAAAGCGTCTGCAACAAGGCGAATTAAGCCTGCAGTTTAGGTTTTGAAAATTTTTTATTTCGGAACTGCGATATAACATTGCACAGTCAAAATATGTATATATATGTATTTATAATTAGGGTGGCTCTTAATATTAGTAAAAAAAAAAATTTCCCTCACCCTTTAAATTGGTTAATATCAAAATTAGAGCGGATTTCACGTTTGAAAATCATTTTTTAGTATTTCGAGTCAATTTAAGGGGTTAGAAATTTTTTTTTTTTTTGTTTTGTTTTCTGACCAATATTACTTTCTTTTTCTTAACGATCCCGAAGCTGTGAAATAAAGGTTTTTCACGCGTCTCTGGAATCTACTGGCTGGAAATCCTGACCTGGAATCTTCGTAGCGGGAGAAATCTTCGCCACATTTTCTATTCTATATTTCATTTCTTATTTTTCACCTTCTCTTTCTCTCTCACTTCACTCTTCTATGATCTTCTCGGTGGTCCAGCTCAGAGTTTCGATACATTATAATACATGTAAGATTTCTGGAAAAATTTTAAGGAAACTTTTTTGTAGAAGTATACAATTGGATTATCAATCAGGACTACACATAAAAGCGCCAAATTTTTTTTAGCAAATGATGATTTTTCATTAGGTATTTGGTCACAAATTGGTTCAGACGTTGAGAGTTGATCGGAAAGTACTTGACGAGAATTTCATAGATCCACAACGAAAAAAAGAAGAAACTACATATACACTAATTAGTTTTATAAAACTTCATCTCAAATCGTAGGAATTATAATCACATACTAGAAAATTAAACTCCGCGTTATTTTACGTAACCGGAAGTTACGGGAAATTGAAAAAAAACGATATTAAGCTCGATCGAATGCTCGAAATTGTTTACCAGAATTTCGTTCAAACGGCTTCCAGCCGTTCCTAGATCGTTTTCAATATACCAAAAACACAGAATATTTGAAAAGTTTCGTGAAAACAGTTTTCACCGATCTCTTAATTTCCATAAAAAAAAAAAAAATTCGCGTTAGTAATAGTTCAATAGCTAAATATTTTCTTAATATGAAAACCGAATTATTTTTTTTTCGGCCATAAAAAAGAATCTCAGCCGCAGACCGAAGCTTCGGAATGAAATGATTTTCGACCGCGATTTATCCGAGGAATTCGCGAAAGCTCGTGAATCTCCTTTCCTCAATATCAATTGAAAGTAATTAAAATTTTTACTCCCTCGGAGCAGAAATTCATTTCGCAAGCTCCACCAATCTTCTCACCCCTTACTGTCCATTTTTCTTTCTACTGCTGCCGCGGGCTCTCTCTCTCTCTCTCTCTCTCTCTCTCTCTCTCTCTTTTTCTCTCTTTCTCTCCTCTATTTCTATCCTGCTCATTCCCTGTCCACTAATTTTCCCGCGACGCAGCCGAGAACTGAAGAGACCGAAGGACCCGGCTTCTTTTCCACTCTTAATTCTTCAGCCCCTAGCTCCGCAAGAAAAATAGCCCTGAGAGAATTTCTTCTCACTCACTCACTCCTCCACTCTTCTCCTTCCCGTTGATCCCTTCCACTTTTTCGTTTTTCATTCATCCACTCCTTTACTTTTCTCCCCGCTTCGATGTTTTTTTTTTTTTTTTTTTTTTTTTTTTCTTACTTTGTATTGTTTTGTTTTACCGTTTTTTTCCAATCATTTTTTTTTTTTATAAATCACTTGGAATATTGATATCCATTCATAACTTTAATAATCTCTTAATCGGGTACGAATGCCTAATTCAAAAATCTTATTTATAAGAATTTTTTTACAAGTTTTTTAGGAGATTTTATCGCAAGCCGTTTTCAGACGTCTCACTGAGTTATTTCATTAATCGCATTTTCCATCCGTACGGAAAATTATATTATTATATATTCTTTTCGATGTTTGATTTATCGATAAGTTTCGCCCTGGATTTACCATCGGGCGTAAAAACCTGTGACGTAAAATTTCACTTCGTTCGTAGAAAATTGTTTAAGTGTAAGATTTGTCGCATCTACACAGTGTCTCGAAACACTTGCCGTTATATCGAAATCGATTATCGTTAATTCAGGAGAAGAAGAAAAAAGCTTCACCTTCGAAACTCTGCACGATGATTGCACATTTTTTTCGCTTGCTATCTGGAAAATTTTAGGGGACAGAAAGTACGTTCGAAAGATCAAAGCGGGTGGCTGATAAAAATTTCTGATTAACGGAGAAATAAAATAAATAATTAATGTGCAAGAACTGAAAGAGCAGAAAAAAATGTCTGCCCCGGTCTTTCCGCGAGTGAGAAAAAAGGGGTGGAAGGGGGAAGTAATTTTCAATGAAAGGAATTTAAATCCAGCGTTTATAATACACGGAGAGAAAAGGCCAACTTTCCGACTTTGAGTATAGCCAGGGAGGGGGGAGGAGGAGGAGGAAGCCAAGTTAAAACTTAAAAATTCATTAGCGAAAAGCGTTTCGCTTCTTCTCGAAACTCTGGAATCTGGAGAAATAAGGGAGTTCCAGGGGATATGCAGCGGCTGGCTGGCACCTATTTTCGCATCAAGTACTAATTTATCGAGGATTACTCGCAGCGTGCGGAAGAGTTTTCTTTTTTCCCTCGAAGAATTCAGCGAGCGTGAGCGAAAAAGTAACTAAAAGTAGGACGTAAGGGGCTGGAAAGATTCAACAACTACCCCCTGCGAACAGCTATATCTACAGTCTGTTAGGGTGGTCGTTAATTTCTAACGTATACTTCTCACCCCTGGGAATCGATAGAAATAGTTACGAGAAAACGGTGCGTGAATTATTTCAGATTTTTAGCTTTACCGGAAAAAGGTGGGGAAATCAATTTTGAAATTGGTATGTTGATTGAATTTGGAAACGAAAGTGTTTTTTTGAAATAGACTTTAACCGATTCTTTTTTTTTTTTTGTTTTTTTTTTTTGCAACAGGCAACAACCGTTCATGAGATATGAATTTTTGAAAATTTTCAAAATTTTTTTTCCACATTGTTTGTAAATTTCTGAAACGTACAAAATTTTTCAATGTTTTTTTTTTTTTTACTATCAAATTGTAGATGAAAACTACATTCGTAAACACACAGTCCAAAAATGCTAATATTTGAATTGATGTATTTTTAGTAATCTGTAAGTACTTGAGAAAAAAAAAAGAAAAAAAAAAAAAAAAATTGAAAGAGTATGAAAATTTTGGAAAATTCTTGCGTTATGCAAGATTTGAAAAAATCAATGAAGCCTTTTTTCACAGGCTACAAAAGGATAGCCAAGTTTTTATCAAATCGCCAAATTACAGCCTTTACAGCAGATTGAGTTGATAATAATAATTAGTTGAGTTAAGAATAATATATGGGGCATTCCGTGCTAAGTCAGTGTCCCTGTTTTTCACTGATTGGGTGGAAAAAAAATCTCCGTTTCACGGAACGTTAGTGTGCTTTTTAGCACATACGTAGGGACGCATATACGTGCATGCCAATGATTTGAGAGGTACTAATTCTTTATACGATCGTATAAAAAGGGCTCGAAGGATCTTGGAATGGGATTTTGGTGTAGTGCAGAGAGACGTCGTTAACATCGACGAACTGGAATTGCACACATTCCAATGCGCGTGTATCTACACCCATATTGTGGTCGTTCGGACCTGTTAAGGTTCCGGTTATACACCGGATGTGGTTTTCCAACAAACTCCAATTACTCCCTCTCGTGTCATCCCTTGCAGCAAGAGCACGAGCTGTACTTACCACGCTGAGATGGGGTTGAGGTTCGGAATTTGAAAAGTTCCGAAAGCGATTAATACAGAATTATTTGGTGAGAAAGTCTTGAAGTAGAGAAATCGAACTTTGAAGAAGCAACAAAGTTTCGAATGGTCGGAAAGCCGGCGGATCAAGGTTCCAAGTTCATTATACCGATAGTTAAACTTGAGGTGGAGCAAAGTTCCGAAAAATGAAGTTTCGACAGAGCAAAATTCGGAAAATTCAAACGTAATCAGGCATTGTAGTTTTTACTCGACGAGTGGGTGTGAAAAATCAAAAAAATTGCGGATCCGGTGAAGTTTTGAACTCAAAATATCGATCGATCGGACAAAATGGATCGTTCTTTTTTGTTATAAACTAAAAAAATATCCAAAGTATTGCTTTTCTTTTTCATCAAGCGATACAATGACGTCGACTGAGCATGCTTGCCAAATTTGAAGGCAATTTGTTCAACAGTTTTCTTTAAATATCGTTCACACCAGTTGCAAAAATCTGTTTCCGGAAAAACGCGTTTAAACGGTATTTTTGGGAGGAAATGATTTTCAATTTTTTTATTCTTTATAACAGATAAAAGATTAATAAATCCATATGTCAAATTTCGCATTGATCCGTTGTACAGTTTCTTCGTCAGAAAATTCGCAAAGAAGCGATAAATTTAGCGAAAACAAAAGAAAATACCTCCCCCCCCCCCCCCCCCCCCACTCCCTGAAATATTTGACTTTATTTTAGGAATTACGATGATTACCGACGAATCGATATAAATTTCAAAAAATTAACATTTTCGAGCGATTGCTATGGGAAAAAAAAAAAAATAGAAACTTATAAACAAAATGACTAGAACTTCGTTTTACGGAAGTAATTCAACTCCGTCACACTTTTATCGGACTTACATGTCGTGCGTAATCGAAGTAATGTGCTGTGCTGTGCTGTGCTGCTGCTGCCGCGGTGAGAAAATAGAAAATAGAAAATAGAAAATAGAAAATAGAAAAAAAAAAAAAAAATGCATATAAAATTAGAAAAATGAAAGTAAAAAATACATGCAGCCAACTTGAGTATTTCGTTGCGTGCCTGTAGCTGCGAAATGAGTATACCTGAACAGTGATTGGAGAAAAACGGTTTATTCCATCAGATTCTCTGCAGGATCCAAAGCTCCCTTTTGAATCCACGAGCTTCGCTTTGACCAGCTAATAACGAGAACGACGGTCCTTTGTCAGATCGAGGAACGAAATCACAAAGCAGGGGAGACGAGCCACCCCCTCCCCCCCCTCCCCTTTCCCTTGCGCTTCCACCCCACAACATCCAGCAGTAGCAGCAGCAGCAGCTTTGGTAGACAGGGAAATGAATCGCGTTTATAATGCATGTTCTCGTGTGTGTGTGTGTGTGTGTGTGCGTGTGTGTGGGGGTCCCTTTTCCCGTTTCTATGAATTTCCACGGCTCTGCCTTATTTGTATTTCTTGATGCTTGATGTGGGACTTTGCCTGTGTATGTGCAGGATTTAACGTAATCAGGACCCGGGGGTAAAACTTCGTTATCCAGGACTGAGAGAGGATCCTTAGCTCCTCAATCTCCAGCGATTTGTGCTTCCTTGAACAATTTCGGATCACGTCGAAACAGCAGTTGACGTTTTTTTTGTCCCTCGAGATTTTTTGGTTCGATGAAAATCTTGAGACGCGATTTCTTAGTGTCTTCGTCACTCGTGGCGATTCGTTTAGAACGAAGAGTCTTGGTTTCCGTTGATAACACTGATCTGCAACAAAATCCTCCTTGAAACAAAAATATGATCGAAATGAAAGTATAGAAGTGCTGAATCTAGATCAGCTTTTCATATTATGATATCACGTATATATTACGCGATATGATTTTTTTTTTTTTTTTTTTTTCTATTATTCTTCAAAACTTAGGATTTACCACTTTTTTTTTTTTGAAGAAGAAGAAGAAGAAGAAGAAAATGACAACGTTTAAATCAATTCGAGTTCAAGGGCTTTATTATTCATAGTTTCAGGAAGATTTAAAAAAAAAACTTCATTTTAAAATTAACGACAAAATGGCGTCATGACGGATACAAGTAGCAAACGATATGCGCCATTCCGCCATTTTGTTATTAATTTCGTTATTGAAAAAAATTCTCCAATATTCTTGAAACTATGAATAATGAAGCTCTCAACCTAAAATTACTTCAAGTGTTTTCATTTTCTTAAAAAAAATCTCCTAAAAATGACAAATTCTGATTTTTTAACGATAAAAAAAAATCATATCACGTTATATATATACGTGATGACATAAAATGGAAATCTGATCTAGATTCGGCACTTCTATACTTTTAATTCTATTGTATTTTTGTTTTAAGGAGGATTTCGTTGCAGAACAGTGTAATCATTTTTTCTCATTTTCACCAATCTTCACGTTTTCGAAACTTGATAATCCGAATAACAGGTTTTTAGAAAAATTTTGTACGAACTCTCGCAATCATCTAGGATAAGGTGAATCAAATAGTTTGAAACTTACAGGATTTCACAGTCAAATGATAGGCAGGAAAAATTGCGATTGCAATAACTAAATCGAGATAAATCAGCTTTCAACGTTTTACTCAATTTTACATTTTCGTTCATATTTATCGAATTATTTTTATATTGACATTTGCTATTCAGTATTTCGATTCAAAATCTATTCTTTTATTTCCACTCTTTGTTAAAAATTTTACTCTTCCAAGTAATTCACGTGATTTCATCGTTTACACGTTCTCAACTCATGTCTTGTTTTTCTAATTTTCATTGAAAACTTTTCAATTCCGATTTTCATTTCATCTCAATTTCTTCAAGCAATTTGACCACGATACTCGGAAAACGGTGAAAAGAAACGATTTTCAACAACTAAAAATATTACATCACTTTCAATCGATTCGTTTATATAAGCTGTGCAGAATCCGGTCGGATAAATGATGTTTTTTTCTTTGACTCGATCCTCACGTTTTCCTTTTCCGGCAGACATTTTAGCTCGACGATGTTCAAGCCGGACAAAATGGTGAGGATAAAAAATTTAAGGAAAGCCGATTTGGAAAAAGAAAAACAAAAAAAGAAAAGTAGCGAAGGTTCCTCACCGCTGAAAGCTTATAAGATTTCCCAGCTTTACAAGGCATCGAGGGACTAGCGAGTAATGGCTCCAAGAAAGTCATTGAAAAAGTGTACATATATACATATATATGTAAATAAATATACAAGCAGCGTGCAGAAGCGATGCTCGCCCATTAAAATGATATTCAGAGACTCGTGCTGCGTGCTGGCTGTACGGTATGAAATGAGCAAAAGAAGAAGATACTGAAAATTGAATGAAGTGAAAGAAGAAAAGTGATGACAGATGAAAATACTTCCTTCAAACGTTACCGCGACGCATTTCTTTCGTTTACAATTTTTACATTGAAACAACGGCAGAAAAACTAATTATTTATCTCTTTCTCTCTCTCAAGTTTTCAAGTCAAAGTTACTTCAGTCTTTATTTAAAAAAAAAAAACACTCACAGACAAGCACATTAATATATCTAACGCCCACCCAACTTTCTCTATACAAAAATCTCTCAAGAGTTCAGCGATTTCTTCTTCTTAATAATAAGTTATTTGTTTTTGTTTCGCAACTTGAGGAAGGAAAAAGAAAAAAAAAAAAAAAAAAATAATACATAAGTAAATGAATAAATCGAAGCATTAGTTTCTTGTTGTTGTTTTCTTTTCTTTTTCTCTCATTCGTTTTATGGATCAAGAGTTTCGGACAATTTGCAAAAATTTTCGTCGCACAAAATTTGCCCCGTATAACTGCGTAATATCGTCTGTAGATATGAATTGATTGTTTGATTTCTGTAAAAAGATATCGACCGGAGAAAATGATTTTGAAAATCTTCCCAACTACTTGCGCAACAATCGTTATAACAGTTCCGCACACTGCAGTCTAAAGTATAACTTTACTTTTTTACTTTTTTTTTTTACTGCTTCCTTAATTCCGTCGTCGTGGCGTTTTTTAACACCGAGAAGAAAAAAAA
Organism: Diprion similis; assembly: GCF_021155765.1. Classification (NCBI taxonomy): domain Eukaryota; kingdom Metazoa; phylum Arthropoda; class Insecta; order Hymenoptera; family Diprionidae; genus Diprion; species Diprion similis. Next base: position 446,910 of record NC_060109.1, on the reverse strand, counting down.
CGAACTGCATACACGTCGCGCAACGAGCATGAAAAAAGGAAAAGAGTGGAAAAACGTGGGAGAGCCAAAGGGAAGAAAAAATAAAATAAAATAAAAAAAAAAAAACATAAAAAATATTCAAGAAAGGGAAGCGGAGAGAAGAGAAAAGAAAAACGCGGCTACTCACCGCCGCCACTCGGGTCGACTTGTAATTGTACTTTACGCCAAAGTCCTGGCTAGTATTTCACAGTCGCGAATACTTATGAATTTATGGTCGTTCTCCAACTTTGGCTCACCGCAGGGACTCGGCACTCGGTGGTCGTCGTCGTCGTCGTCGGCAGGCGTCGCGACGCGACTTACAGTGCTCCGGGACGCCTGCAGGAACAACCCTAGCCGACCCCATGGAGTTAAAATATACCTAAACTACTGTTGAAGTAATTAGAGTTGGAGTTTATCCGACCTCCTACAGAGATTAGGATGTTTCCCGAATCGTTGAAACAATTATACCAAGCATCAGAGTCGCGACGCGACCTCCAATCTTCCCTCATATTTCCCTAACTCGCTCATCAAATTCCCATGAGATAATCCCACAGCTATAATTGTGCCAATTTTTACGAGTGAAACACAACATTCCTGTCGATGGGTCTTTTCTCTCGCTTCTTTATTTTTATCTCAAACGCTTTGAGAGAACGATATCCACCACTTCGGGGTATTCGAGGGAATGAGAAAGAAAAGTCTGTTTTTATATTTCGTTACTTTATTGTGCTGAAAAAAATAGTTTTTTCGACATACTTTCACGTCGCCATGAAAAAGTGAAAGAATCTGTTCAACTGTCCGCAAAACTTAGGCGATGATATCGAAAACGACCGAGTGAAAATTCTGAAAGTGACAGGACTTGGCAGCGGCGAGATGAAAATTTGTTTAAAGAAAAATTAGGAAATATATATATATATTTTTTTTTTTTTAAAGGACAGCTCAAATAAAAAATTTGAAGAGGTCGCTCAAAATTTTTTTAAATGTCAAAAATCGTGAAATAATTGAATTGAAAAAATTACATTTTCAGTATTTTGTTTGATTTTTAATTCATGTCGTGGTGTATTGTTATCGATTCTTTCTTACTAAATTGAAGAAAAAAAAATTTACGAAATTTTAATATGAATATTAAAAGGTCGCTCGAAAAGATCTAAAGAAATGCACCAAAAAATTGAAAAAAAATAATGAACGACCTTTCAAAATTCAAATTTTGAACTGCAACTTTGGGAAACTTATTTTTTTTTTCTATAAAATTATACCGTAACGAGAAAATAAATTTAAAAATAAAAAAATCGATTTTTGACGATTTTTGACATTTAAAAAAATTTAGAGCGACCTCTTAAATTTTTTTTTTTTTGAGCTGTCCTTTGGAGTGGGCTCTTAAAACATGAAAAACTAACATTTTGTCACACGAGACTCAAAAAAAAAAAAAAATAGTCGGTTCTTTTGCGCCACCTTAATATATTATATATATATATATATAGGTATATACAGGGAAAAACGTAATCATTTGTTTAGAAAAAGTAATAATGAGGAAAAAGTATAGGTTTATTGTCGTAAACATTGGAAATCGACTAATTTCCGGTGGAACAGGAAGTTCAAATTAAACGGGGCATAGCAATATTTCGTGCCCATTATTTATTTGTAAAATACTGTAAATTTCAAATTGTTTTATCCAACCGGTTCCGAGATTTTTCTAAAAACCTGTTTTTCGAAATCTCGAGGTTCGCAGATATGGAGATTTGACGAAATTATAAAAAAATGATTTTCTATCGAAACCAATACTTTTCTTAAATTACCAAAGGTGTTTCAAACGAAGTAAAAATAGTTGAACATCGTTGTGCGAACAAGTAGAGTAAACTCGAAGCTTTCATCGAGCTTAAGAGCTTATACCGTAATTATGAGTCAGAAATTGTGTACAAATGATACCGTTCCATTTGATCGATGTCATCAATAGTACGAGGGTCGTTAAGAGAGGTTAGGTTTGCTCCGATGCGACGGGGAAGCGGCGAAAACGGAGAACCTTAACAGCCCCTTGCGACAATCGTTCCACTTTTTTTTTTACCTTCCACTACAGAATATTATAAGGACAGAAAATGGTAGCGACACTACGATTACGATTCAAGAGGAGGACTGAATTGAGTTCGCAGGGTTAAGCGTCTCGAATTTTTCCCACCCCTTTCACCCCTGCAGAGAAATAAAACGGCGGAAACTCTACATGCGCGGGATGCGGGAGTAATGATCGCTTGGAAATGAAGAGAATAAGATGACGAAGAAGGAGAAGGAGGACGAGGAAGATTCTTAATTATCTGAAACGAGACACTTGAATCACACACACACACACACACGCTTCAGACACGAAACCGTTTTCAACTGCGAAGGACGAGATGAGCTTGTACACCGCAGTGTAGAGAGGAAACTTCTCAACCTCATCCTCATCCTCATCCTCATCCTCCTCCTCCTCCTCCCCCTCTTCCACCCACTTCCTTCTGCCTCTCGGCTCTCAACGTGGCAAAATCTCTCGGGGAGTTAGTTGCAACTGTTCCTGCATTAGTTGGAAATAAAATTTACATTTCATTTTCCCGGGGGATGTGAGCAGGGCACATTATCTTCGTATAAATAGAGCTGCACTAAGGTTCGATCGATCCTCTCACTCCACTCTCCGGCGTCCGTCTCATCGCTGCTGCTGAAACCAAAATACAACGAAAGCTCTGGGGGATGTTGGTACAAATTCGTTCATTCTGAGTCTAAAAAAGCTGTGCCGTTCAAATTATTGATATTTCAATACGGAGGGAAAGGAATTTTTTAATCAGCGAAACAGATTTTGTTGGTGTCCATTCGCTTCAATCTAGTATACTTTTACTCGTTTGTTCTTTTAATGCGATTACCTACTTCAATTCGACACTTTGGATTTAGTTAACTTTTCGAATTGATTTGTTTAAGCGAATTTTTTTATTTAACAAAAGCCTTTCTTGACTTTTCAATTTTCATGTGTTTCCATTAAAGTTCGTTTATTGTTCCTCCAAGCCGGATGATCGTTGACGGAAACAATTGGGTTATTCGAATAAAACACTTACACGAAACCCAAGTTTTGACTCATTGAAATTTGATATTGACTTCGAATGAACAAAAACTATTGACACATGATTATTTTATATTTCTACATGTTGCAACAATAAGTTCTCCGTTCTTAACCATGAAATATTGGCTGAATCTCGCAAAGTTTTGAGTCAACGGAATTATAAATTATATCATTCTAAGAATTTGTCGTTTTACGCGCTTGAATAACTTCAATGCAAAAGATTTTTGCGACGGCAAAATTCGTAACTTGTTTCAACCACTGAGCTCTTGACTGAACAAAACGTGAATTAAAACAAGCTCAATTTGTTTTGACGCAACAATTTCAAATTTTTAAAACGAAACTGTTGAGGTACGTTCAATAAAATTTTTATTCACTCCAATCGCCAATTTTTTTTTTGCTCAAAACTCGCAAATTGATAGTAAGCTTGATCGTTCAAAGGCTTCGTGCAAAGTTGTAACAAGTATTTTGCCCGACAAAGTATTTGGTTGCGTTTGATCGAATCAGACGAATATCACTTGACTCAAATAATCCTTTCCGTCCATGAAGGAATGTTGAAAAAAAAAAATTACAGGAATCAAAGAATCAGATTGAAATTTTTTTCGATACAACAACAGTCTAGTAAACTAGGGGGTGTGAGGGGTTGGAAAGTTTGGAAATTAATCACTGCGGGGTAGCAGTGACCACATAGGTGGATGAGAGAATATATAAAGCTATATCTACCCATAATGCCGAGGCGGTCGAACGATCGCGAAATAGATCGTAGAAGTTGCTAATGCATCCGCCGACACACTTCTCTCAGCTCGATGGTGTCGAAGCTCTTAAAGCCACCAGGTGACTAATCGAATGACTGGATTAACCCGGGCACGAAGTAGCGGAGAGCTTATACATTGAATTATCGTTATTCAGCCACTTTGAAAAATAAAACGAAGAAGCGAATGAGAAGAGGAAACGCGGTGGAAAAGAATACATCGCTTTCCCTAGGGTTTAAAAAAAAAAAAAAAAAAATTTTAAATTATTTTATTCCCGCTATAATTGACGAACGATATTGCTAAGAATTTCGATAATCATTGATGGGAGAGCCTTTGAGGCTCCAGTTATTTTCTAAAATAAATTTAGTTTCTTCGTTTTGTTCGTACTCGATTTTTCCGATTCTTAGTGTTTGTTACGGTTGGTATATGGTATGAAATGGCTAACGTATATATCTTTCCTTTTTCTCTGAGGTTTTTAACCGGATATCCAGCTTGTACAAAGCTGCGAGACTTGGTTAAACTCTGCAGCGTTAGGTTTTAGGAAATAATAGCATTAGTCTGGCATCAGAGATCGGGTTACCAGCTCTCTTGAGGATCGGGAAATCTGCTTCCCGCTTAACGTGAGCTTCTACCCGCCGAGGGGTGAACACACACGCGAGGAAAACGTAAACGCAAAATATCACATCCGTCCTACCAGAGATTAAATGAAATAGATATTGAATTTTTTTTATTCATCTTAGGATGAACAGCGCGGTGGAAAATTTTATACGCGGAAGACAATTCGTGTTTCAGATTCACCCGAATCGATGGTTTTGTCAAATTTCAAATTTTCCTAAAACTGACTGAACAATCTTAACATTTTTCTCCTTTTTTGAAATTATATCTTGCAGTAATTGAATAGAATGAATATTAAATCAACGAGAAAATTTTTTTTATCATCAAATTGTCGCAAAGTGGCGTGGATTGTTCTTGTCTGAAACGTAAAAAGGCCGGAATTATTTTTCATTGACATACATTTTTATCATCACAGAACCGAAAGAGTCCGGAAAAAAAACTGTGAAATCGTAACAATTTTCGAGCTTTGAACGAGAAAATAACGTTTTTTTAGTAAAGAAGTTTTTTTTATTTCGCGACAATTCGACGACAAAAAATTTTTCTTTTACTTTTCAAACGTGTCTCAAGATGTAGTCAAAATTTGAAGAAGCTTCGTTGTTTCTCTCTGTATCGAAAATATAACAAAACGCCGAAAATCACTTTTTTCTATCCTATAAACTTTTTTCTATCCACTGCACTGCCTTAATTTCTAAATCCTGTCTAAGGACCACGTTTTTCATTTCACAAGAGAAACTGACGAGCAGTTTTTACGCTAAATTTCTAACGTTTTGCCCCGTATAAAAATACACATTCGTCAGATTTTCCGACATTTATAACGGGTTTGCCGTTTATTGAGATTAACGCTTTGCTTGAAATTCTCTTTCTTCCTTTCCTCCCTCCTTCTCTCTTTCACTCTCAGCCTGTGATTTGTAATTTCATTCGATTTCATTCCGTATCCAATTATTATACGGCCTCGCGAAACTTTTTTCTGAGCCCTGTTTTTAAATGCACTTTGAAAATCGAATACCTACTCGAAAATCCGTTTCATCAACATTTTGGAATGATTTTTCTCACTCAAAACTTACCATCGCGACTACATTTTCGCCTTGCAAAAGATCTTTTCGTTTCTACAGCAAGATTCTCTTTCCTTAAATCAACGGTCACTTCACAATCAATCGATTTATCACTGCCATTCGAATCTGCACAAATTTTGGTGATATTAGATTATCAAAGGCACTTGGTTGCGCAAAGTTTTCATTTTTTTTCCACACTTATTACATCCATCTGTGCAGAATCGAATTATCAGATTTTCGTTACTTCTTGTAACTGTAATCGAAACACAAAATTGAGATGATAAAACGAAATTGAAAAATTCTCTTGATTGATAACAATTGAAAGAGAAGAATTGAAAAAAACTTTCTGCCCCGTAAAAATAGAAAAAAATAAATAAATAAATCATACGATTCTTTGAAAAACGTTCACTTCGATACACGCATACATATTTTCTGAAGAATTTTTTTTTTTTTTTTCTTCTGAATGCCACTTACTGCCTCTTCTTAATTAATTCTTCTCTTTTAATTATCAATGACAAAGTTTTTCCATTTAATCTCCATACTGTTTCGTCAGTTCGATACTGTGTTTCGATCATAGTTACAAGAAATAACAAAAATCTGATGGTGAACAAGAAAAAAAAAAAAAAAAAAAATCAGACGATTCTTCGGAAACCGTTTTTTGCTTTGCTACGTAAATATTTTTCAGAGGATTTTTTCCTATGTTTTTTTACTTCCAGTCTTTTCTAAATTCTTCGCCAACTTGCAAAGTTTCTTGCGATTCTAGTGTAACCGTTATGCCCTTTTCGGTCGGAATTTCCAGCTTAAATTTTCCACAATGTATCCGGAGCTTTATTCGGGGTGTGTAAATGGGCGAAGAAGAACGTCCCCGACACGACTGTACACAGACTCGAGTGTCATCCCCCGCCGACCATCCCGCAGTTTCTGTTTCTGACTTAAATTATGGCCTGCAGCAGCGAAGTAGGTACATTCCGAGCCAGCCAGACACGCCCCGGTTAGTTTTCGACCGTTGAAAAACTACCCTCAACTTCACAAGCTGTATTTCCGTTTTTGTTTTCGTTCTTGTTTCTTTCTTTTTTTTTTTTTTTTTTTTTTTTTTTCGTTGTTGTTTCTTGTTTCCTTGCTCTTGAAGAATTTTTTTAACTCGGTAAGGGTCTTTTTCACAAATGTAGATGATCTTATTCGCTTGAGATTCTGAGAGAACACATTTTTTCATTGCGGAAATACGGAGTGGAATTTTAAATAGGAAACGGAGTGCGGTTGAAATTCCGAATTTTAAATGGTCCGAAAACGTCAGATTCGCTATTTTTTACCCGCGAAACTTGAAGTTAAGAAATCAAATTTTGACGAAATGTCAGTGTCTCGAATGGTCCGAAAACCAACGTTCGAAGTTCCCAAAGTGCAAGGTTCCGAAAGTGAGGTAAATGAGAAGATTTAGAAATTTGAAACAAATCGGAATTCCGAATCATCGAAGATTATCGGTTCTCTGAATTTCTGGCTTGGAGACATTTCACCGCTTTTGATCTTTTTTTCTTTTGGATTTTCGATACTTTTGCATTCGTTTTGATTTTCGGTTTTTCTCATTTTTTTTTTTACACACACTCGTTGAGTAAACTACGCTGTGTGAGTGTATTTTTATTTTCGGAATCTTACTCTATCAGAAATTTATTTTTCCGAACATTGTTCTATACCAAGTTTAAATTTCGGAACTTTGAGCCGTCGGCTGTCCGATCATTCGAAACTTTGCTGTTTCTTTAAAGTTTGATTTCTTTACTTGAAAATTCCCCGCCAAATAATTCTGAATGAGGCACTTTCGGAACTTGAACCCTCGCCCTAAAAAGAAAAAAAAAAAAAAAAAAAAAAAAAAAAAAAAAAAAAAAAAAAAAAACAACACACATTGCCGAGCTTGAGTAAAAGAGAGAGAGAGCGGGAGAGAGAGAAAGAGAGAGAGAGAGAGAATTGGAGAAAGTTGTCAACCACGCAACTTATAACGAATGCAGACTTTCCGTATTTGTTCCCACAATTTAAACCATTCCCAAGCACTTCAGTCACTCGCTTCGCCTTCTTTTACTTCTTTATTCACTTTCTCTCTTCCCTGGAATATTCAAGCGTCCGGTAAATATGGCTGACAACTTGCATCCGCCAATCCACAATTCGTGATTCGTTTAATCCTGTTTTCTTTTTTCCCGCTCCCTTCGCCGACGTAATTTCAAGGAATTTACATATTTACACGATTAAAGAGTGTCAAAGAATGTTTTTTATGTCGATATATATATGGGAAAAAAAAAAAAAAAAAAGAAAAAAGAATAGAGAAAAAGCTGTGAAATTCTATAAACCGTTCTAATATACAAGATACATATTTGTTATTATTTTTATTTTGCCATGGTGTAAACAGCTTGTAGAGATAAATCTTTAATTTCTCAATTTATTTTTACTTCACTTAGGTAATTATTTATACTTATTTTACTTAATAAATTTTATTCAGACGAAGGAAATTTCACGATGTGTGGGGAAAAAAAGTTAGAATTTTCACGGCTTCCGTACGTTTGGCTAATCGAACAAGGTTCGCAGGTCGTAGTGCGAAATTCGCAACGCGTAGGTATAACAGGGGTAGTAGCGACGGGGGCTGATGCACTCGAAGATAACAATACGGTCAGCTCGGCCAGCCGCCGGATGATATACGAGGGCATGAATTGTCACGATCCTGACAGCCACCCTCGTGCAGTTCGCGACCCCGTTGGCCGAGACGGTATCTCCGGTATTCCTAACGGGGATGCGAGCGAAGACCCGATCGACCCCCGAAGCGAGGTTAATATACGCTCGTTTCGAAAATACGAAGCGGACTTCGAGTCCTTCGTCATTCTTGCTTCTCTCCTTTTGGCGGAATTTTTTTATTTTATTTTTTTTGAGGGGTAGGGGGTGAAATTCTGAATTTGAAGAGTTGCGGAAACGCCAAATTCGGGATTTTTTAATAGCGAAACATGACGATTTCGAATGAACCGAAGATTTTCAGTTCTCTGAATTTCTGGCTTGGTCGAGTTTTATTACTGATTCTTTTTTGTTTTGGATTTTCGGTATTTTTACTTCCGGAATTTTTGACATTCTAATTTTAGATTTTTTTTTCATTTTTTACACCCACTCGTTGAGAAAACTATACCGTGTGAGTATTTTTTAATTTTCAGTATATTACTTCATCGGAATTTTAATTTTTGGTACTTTGCTCTGTTGTAACTTGAATTTTTAGAATCTCGGATTTCGGAAGTTTGAGCCGTCGGTTTTCGAGCATTTGAAACTTTGATGTTTCTTCAAAGTTTGGTTTCTTTACTTTAAGTTTCTCCGCCAAATAATTTGGAATTAGCCTCCATTGGAACCCTTTCGATTTTGAAACTTTAACCTCGACCCGATTTTAGTAATTTTTATAGCCAATATGAAAAAATGGAACCCGAGTTAAATCCAACAATTATTTTTTGTCATCTTCGGTGGCATAAGAAAAGTATTGCTTTCGGTAGGAAATAAATTTTTCTAATCTTAACGAATCTTTGCGTTTCCGAACTTCTAGAATTCGAAAAACAGGTTCTTAGAAAAATCTCGGTCGGTCTATAATTTTCAATGTTTTACCGACAAACCGACCGACTCTTTCCTTTCCATGCCGATGAAGAGTGTTGCGAAAAAAATCTTTCTCCGGCCTGTTTTTCATAAGACATACGAAAAATTGAACGAGACAACAAGAGAATTTTCTATAAAAAAAAAAAAAAAAAAAAAAAATATCTGTCCTATTTAAAAGTTTATTATTTCACCGCGAAATGAAAAATCGTACATCATTTTATACACCGTAAAACACCGATTTTAACGGACAAATCGAGCGAAATGGGTAATTTTGTAAGGGACAAAGATGAAACGATGATTTCGCGCCGCCGGCTCACTTCGCAAACGGACTATAAAGCAGTGCATTGCTCTGGCGATAATTAGTTCCGACTGAATACAGAGGACCGGCTCAATTATCTCTCGCACATGACATAGGTACAGGGGACAGTAACTACGTCAAATAGCTCGAGTGCCCACAGCTCTGTGTGCAACGTCTGCTTCAATATGGATCAAGGGCTGCTGACCTTCTAGAATAACATCGTAGTTGTTCAGAAATTTTAACGATTCGTGAGAAAAATTGGAGCCTTTGGGTAATCTATTTTTTCGGAACTGTTAAGTTATTTATTTATTTATTTATTTATTTTTTTTTTTTCTCTACAATTGTCGAATAGACGATGGTTTTGTGCCAAAAGGGCGTATAAAAAATTTTCTTTTTTTTTTTTTTTTGTTGCCATTCAACTTAGAATTGCTCAAAACGTAAAGATCTGTGATTTTTTTTTTTTTTTTTTCTTTTCTTTGTACCAACGCGAAAAGGGCGTATAAAAAAAAATCAAGTTTCCCTCTGAAATATAAGATATTTTTTTTTCCATTTTTCAGGTTAGAATATGTTTACAAAACGTTTGGCAAAACAAAAGAGAAAAAAAAAAAAAAATGATACGCCCTTTTGGCATTTAGCACGTAATATATAGAATATCCGGTATTAAGTTTACTACCGGAGTTTTATAGGTTTATAAAAATATTTTTAGAGTATGTACATTGATGAATAGTAATTCTGCGTTCATGATTGTCGAAGTTTGTAAAATTATACTCACTTATCGAGAAGGATTGAAAATAATAAGTTCAATGTAACGAAAGGATGAGAAAAGCAATAATCGGAGAAACGGAGAAAAATGTTAAACATGGGAGGAAGGTTTTTTTCGCAAATTGAAATTATTTACGTCGACAAGAATTTCGTAGGAAAGAATTTGTCTAACCCCGTTAAGTAGAAATTTTTTAAGTGGGTGAAATTTAACTTTGGACGATAAAACTAAGCGCTAATTATTGTTCCGTGTTACTTTGAACAGTAGAAATAGTACAAATAGAAATTACAACATTATTACACTCACAGAAAGTATAATATGGCGAAGCTTTGGAAAAAGAGGTCGCGAAGGTAAGCTGAGAGACAATTTTCTCGTTAAATAATTTTCACTCGGTTGAGCAGCACGAGGTACACAGAGAGAGAGAGAGAGAGCGAGGAAGGGAGGGAGGGGGAGGACTAAAGGGGAAGATAGCCAAGCGGCCATATACCTACTGCTCGTGAAAAAGCTCGCGCGAACGAACGAATTAACAACCTTCTGAAAGCTTTTGCGTTTCCTGCAGAATTCACGAGGACAAGCCGAGAGCAGCTCGGCGATCGTTAAATCGGTGAAAGTAAACGAGCGTTGAACATGCAGAAATTAGGCGATAGTTGAGAAATTTAGTCACGATTGAATAAACGACTCGATCCTGATACGTGATTAATTATTATTGATTGATCTACGTAATCGATCGGCGATCAATCATGCAAGGTGCAAGCTTGCAAGTTTTTTTTTCTCTTCGCGTCAACGTTCAAGCACCCAACTTGAAAAAGGCGACGGAACGTATAATTTTTTTTTTTTTTTCCCCATCGTATCTAGGCTTGAAACGTGAAAATATATGGTCAGAAGCGTTGAAATTTAATAAAAGTTTAATTAAAAACAAAAAGTCGTACGTGATGATAGATACGACTTTCTGTTACTGATTTTTATTATAAAAACTTACGTCGATTAATTTCATAAACTCATATCTGCTAAACAATATATTTTTTTTTTTTTCTACATCTTCGCGTTCCGGTAGAAATCCTTTGTTAACTGGAAGGAAAAAGTCGTATTTGCTGGTTGATACGACCACGGAATAGTGAAAAATAAAAAATTATACGTACTTTTGCGACTGAAATCTCACGAATATTAACGCATTTGATGAAAATTTGCAATTTTCTATTTAATTTTGTGAAGAAAAATTGTACGTCGGTGTTAAAAGTTAAAAGAAACGTGTCACATCATGGAAAATAGGCGGGCTTATCGCGTGGATCAACCGATGGTAATTCTTCGACTCTTGTGTTTCGCGAAAATCTCTCGAGTGTAAGATTTTTGTAAAAGAAAATGCAAAAGAAAGGAGAAAAAATAAAATACACTCAACTTTCGGTTTTACTGGCGAAGTTTAACAGGCAAACGAGCTGAATAAGAATATGCCGAAGTAAGTTGGGACCAAGACAAGAGATATAGCTGCATGCTTCGGTTATTTGTGCCGAAACTTCGTAAGACTGAACTTGAGAAGTTACCTTCTTTCTCTTTTCTTCGACTTGAATCTTTCCTTTTTCTTTTTTCACAACTCCGCGTCTCGCTCAGCTGTGAAAATCTACGATATTTTCGCTGGATGATTCGCTCGCGAGAACTTCACGATCGAACGATAAATAATCATCGCTTGTTGTTAATTAATAATTTCTCTCGATCAATCTTGGTCTGTTACCGTTCCGCAGAATTGATCGAACGTTAACACAGTGAAGCACCGATCAGTCAATTAGTTGAGAAAACAATTTTCCAGATATTCATTCATCCTGATTTTTTTATTTATTTAACTGTTTCCTTTTTTTATTTCGTCTTCAGCGATTTTCTTTTTCTCTCGAAAATAGAATACTCCAGTTATGATTCTTCGTTTAGCCAAGTATAAAGATAAGGAGGTGAAGTCTCTTTTTCCCTCTCTGCAGATATTCGATTTTGATGAGCCGGCAGCCGAAACGGACTTCGAACACTTCACTGTACAGCTCTGATTCCGGATTACATCGGTCTGAATGATATTTGAACGACGAGAGCAAACACGTGCACGTAAAAAATTGTGACGAGAGATAGAGAGGGAGAGAGGGAGTGAGAAAACAAAAAAGACCGGAAGCTGAAGAAAAGAGGCTTCAGGGGAGGACGTAAAAAAATTGGAGAATATTTCACAGCACGATTTGGCATCGAAACGTTCAAAGACGAGAAAATTGGATCTACATTTTGATCCCACGTTATCCGATTTCAACACAGTGTAAATTTCACGCTTTTTCGAAATATCCGCGAATAGGCTTCTCGATAACAAAGGTCAGCACGAATGATCGTAAAACTCGATCATTTTATTGTCCTATTATTTCGATCCTTTCCCTTTTCCCATTCCATTTTCTTTCCCTCGCATTATTCTTTACTTCTCGTTTTCTTTCACATTTTTTCTCGTCAATTTTTTTGTTGTTTTTCTTTGTTTCTTCTTTCTTTTTTTCTCATCGAAATTAGCCTGCAGCTGATATCCGACCGAGGAATGAAGTCGTACTAAAATTATATTTTACAGCCCGCGTATGTAGCGCCTGAGCCGGATATTCTCGTATAATACGGCAATAAAAAATCAGAAAGAAAGGCGCTCGGACCACGACCCTCAGGATCCTGGTGTGCTGTATATAGATAAACTTTTTTGATTCGATTTACTATTTATTCAGGCTAGTATATACGCTCGTATTTACACCGTAAAAATTTTCCATGCTTGTTCGTCGCGATAGAAGAAGAAGAGGAAAAAAAAAAAAAAAACAGGATACAGGACTTCAAACATCCTTTGGATTTTTAGCCAGAAGCGGAATCAGCAATTCACAGATTAGAGATTCATGAATAAATTTGTGAAAATTTCTCTCTCGAGAGGATCCTTCCGCATGGTTTTAAAGAAACGGGATCCTTTTTTTGGAACGCGTTCCCGAAAACTGAAGCTGAATTTTTCATTTCTCACACGTTTTTGGAAGGGAGGGCAATTCGCTAATTACGCAGCTGAAAAATGTCAGGATGAAAAAAAAAATTGTGAAAAGAAGTTTGAGATCTCGTATATATATCAGTTTCAAAAGGGGGGTGAAAAAAGAAGGAGAACGATAACAGTGGAGGGAAAAAGATGGAGAATAGCGGAGTGAAAAAAATATTTAGGCCGAATTGAAAGTGTGTCCTCCTGATACTTGCAGGCAGGAATAAACCATCGGCAGGCCTGAGAATTTATTTGGCAGGTCGTCGCCCCCCCCCCCCCCCCCCCCCCCACCTCCCCCTTCCTTCCAGATTCCGCTTTGCAAATCTCCCTCCGAATAGGGCGAGGGTAGAAATGATTCATGCAAAATTCGAGACTCCGTGACGTTTCGCACACTTTGACTGTAGGCACCAGGCGAACTTTTCTCTGCCCAACGATCTGAAATGGTAGAGTAGGAAGCTGAAAATATCGGACTTTTTTAATGTGTTAATATGTAGATTTATCAGAAATTTCTTCATAGTCAGGGGATGCTCTATATATATATACATATATGTATGTATATGGATACTTATGCAGTAAAAAAATTTTGACGTTGAAGAGAAAGTGAGACTCTTAACGTGTAAGCGGAAATTCTTGACCTGAAAAATGATTGTTATTTTTATACTAGAATTCGATGATGTTCAGTTTTTTTTTTTGTTGAACGTGAACGATTCATTGCTCGTTGAATGACTTGAATGCAGCGCTGTTATTGAATCTTGTTCGTTGTTTTCTTATCATATGTGTTTATCGAACTACTCAGAGGAATGATGTAAGCTTGTTAAAAACGTTTGACAAGAAATTTCTCCATCATTGATAGAATTTTGTTTTATCCCGATATCCAAGCTTAAGGAAGTAGATGAGTTGGAAATGCTGATTTTTCGTTGATTTTGATACTCGAATTTCACCCATTAATCATAATTCAACAACCTGGGGAAGTGATTCGTAGGCTAAACTGATTTTCCTACGAATTTGATGAAAGTAAGAATAACATCAACAGCTTTATAGGAAAAAGCTTACAATTAGACATTTACATTTATTCCTCAAATCCTTTTGGAACGCGATGCTTTTCATCATCATGAAAATGGAAAAGTTTTATTAGGTTATTATTGTGTGTATAATATTCTTGTCTTTGGTTAATTTTTTCGTCATTATTTCCGGGTTGTTTGGTCGTAGTACCAAGAAAAAGAACTCGCTGCAAGCTCCTTGAACCCTGTCCCGTGGGAACTGGCTGCAGACTGCAACGGAGTTCTGGCGAACAATAGCAGCAGTACGCAGGCTTGAGTTGACAGTTAATACGGGATGTGACGGGAAACCCGAGAAACGGGAGCCACCCTGGATGGAGGGCGGTTGACAAGTGCCGGGGCCACAGTTTCAGTCCCCGTGCAGGTCTCGGGGAAAGCTCAAGCTCGGAAGAGGAAAGTTACGCCGTCGGTCTTGCGCCTCGCGACAATGGACCCGAGGCCACAATGCCGGGAACTCTACCTAAGAGAGACGCCTGTCGTCGGGACGATAAGAGCGAGCCTTCGCCCCCGCTGGACGCCAGCTTCTCCTCTTATTCCAAGGCGCGATTGTTTCTGGATTTTACAGATACGCCCGAGTCCTCCAGCTCCCTCGGGGACAAAGACTCGAGTCCCGGTTTGCCTTCGGGAATCCGGATGGATGGATCGGCCGGCTCCTGGACTCCAACTTTGTAGGGGCTTCCAATTCTCCTCGTCCTTCCGTTCTTTTGCACCGCTAATTCAGGGGATAATTCAACCCCCTGGAAGGCGCCACCTGCTGGGTACGACGGACCGGAAGAATCTACCTCCCGGTCTCGCCAAACCCTGCGGAAGGATGCTGGTACCGATAAGAAGCTTATCGCTTGGCTCGCTGCCCATCAAACATCGGTCAAGGCTCTGGTGCTATGGACTCATTGCCGAAGGCTGGATTTCGAAATCAAAATCGAAAACTGGAATCGTTGGTATACTCGAGATTAGTGTATCCAAGGTTTGGTCATGAATTCCATCTTGTCAAGTTCTTCTCCATTGTTTAGAATCATGCGACAGTGAAGTAGTTAGAAAATTGTGCTTCCGTCTGATGATGAGCTGCCGTGGTCATTGACTTTGGGACTCCAGTTTGCTTACTTGACGTCAATTGCTAGTTAAAATCTTGAGTTGAGTCCTTGATCTCGCGATCCTCCCGATCTCCTATCCGCGTGTCAAAATTGAAAGCGAGGTTCTTTTACTGCTGGTGCAAGTGCAGTTCAAATGTCATTATGCATGATCGGGTGCATCGATTCGATCAGGACTGCAGAGGTCGAGAGAGATCAGCCTGGACTCCAGACAGACGCCTGGATCGAGTTGAGCTCGTTGAATTCACGGTACGAGCAGATATTCTCACCGTCTGTATGTAACTCGCTTATGTATGTAACTCGGTAGTTATTTCACGTGCAGCTCGAATGCACCGTCGTCGCCGGTGTGAATCTGCAGAGCTTGCTTTTTTCCCTAGCTCCTCGGCGTTCTTATTCCTCATTACTTTCATCACCTCTCTAGAGATTCTCGAACCTCGAAGGGTATCTGCGATTAGAGATTATTGAACGGCACAAAGGCGGGGAGCTTCGCACACAGACACCTTTGCAAATCCATTCGGGAGTTCTGGGAGACGGGATGGTGGCGTGTAAAACGAGGCGCGCAGCGAGCGAACCAGACGAGCCTGGATCTCCCTGTTGTGAAATATTGAAGCAAATTTCTCTACCGTATATCAGTCTCCGGCTCTCTCTCCCCTCTGGAATGTGGATTAAAGATTAGCGAACGTTGGAGATAAGCTGTATTCATGGTCCGGGGAACACAATGTACCACGCTTTAGATAAGTAACGTCATTTGCACCACGTTACGTCAACAATATTTCCATCAAAGTTACCTACTGGCTCTGTTCTCCTCTCTCTCTCTCTCTCTCTCTCTCTCTCTCTCTCTCTCTCTCTATTGTCTAATATTGTTATAGACATAAATAAACCATCTATCTATCTATCTCTCTCTATCTCTCCTAATCATCCTCATAGGAGTAAATTATTATACTTGATGTTCTGGTGTCAGTTCATAGTCCCTCGTTGCCTTTTGAAATTTCATACATTTTTACAACGCATGTTACCGAAGCAAAATATAATCAGGTAAGTGTACCAGTTGTTGATACGCTTAGACCCAATTAGTGAAAGGTTTATTTTTCAAAAATTACTAATCGACGGCTGAAACCAATTGCTAAAGGATTAATCGACCAGAAAATTTTTTTTTTCGCAATTTTATAACTATGAGGATTTAAACAGATGCAACTTGAAAAAGGTTAATCATTTGGGCAGAAAAGCGGCAAGTTTGCGGAAAAATGTATAGAAATGAAGAGAAAACATTACGAGAGGATTTGTCGGAGCGGTTTTTTTTTTTTTTTTTTTTTTTTTTTTTTTTTTTTTTGTTCTCGGTTTTTTTTCTCTCAAGTCTGCAGGGTGAAGACCTTATTCCGACGGCTTTCGAAGCCGCGCTTTGAAAGAAAATTCGCGGAACGAGTTTCGGATAGGTATTTGGAAAATCGGTGAAGCCACCGCCGGCGCCGCGGCCAAGGAATTTGGTAGAAAATTGGCCTTCGGTGGTGCATCGGGGGTTGAAACGCCGTTCAGATTACATTGTGCGGCTTACCGTGCATTCTGATCAGGTTCAGATATTCAAGCAGGTATATATATATATATATATATATATAGCTGTAACGCTGTCGAAGCACCGCGGCGATGCCGGGCATTTTATTCATTTTCCAGAAAAGCGGAAGTCGTATATATAGGATGTAACGCAACGCCTTATTTCTTTCCCACTTTCGCATCCCCTCGTTTCAGTTCGGAGAACAATAAACCGAGGGGACAAGGATCGCGGCTCCGAGATGAAGAGAGAAAACGATGGGGAAGACGAAAGTTTCCGCACAAATTGAATACCCGGCGACTCCGACGCGGAATTTTAAAAAGCTTCTGCGGTCCTACATATATATATATATATATATATATATATATATATTTAGCTATTGAGTTTCACGGAGGGTGGATTTTCACTGTACACCCTTACCAGCTACGCAAACCCGCCACGCGTCACGCACAACTTGGAACATGTTTAGTGTTTGCGAAGATGGCTGCAACACATTTTGAGAAGAAGAAACCCCCGAAGGTAGATAAAATGTGGACGTAGAACAGCGTGGCCCAAAATCCCGCTCCAAAAATCTCCCTCGTTCATTCATTCATTCATTCATTTCAGAAACTCACGAATAACCCAGCAATTTTCAACATCTCCAAAGTGCTTTATCCAATCGGTCCTGAACTCGGCTAAAGCCACGAATCGCGGGGGCGGATCTCGACCAAATTTGTTGTTTTCGACGGCCAGACCTGCGTTTGGCAAAGCTTCGACCTCCGGACGCCAGAGGCCAAGACGTTCCTTAAAACTGTCCCGCTCATCGCTCTAGCAAAGAAGCTTTTCCTCGACCGGAAACCGAGCACTCCGAGTCCATCGCCTTCCAAAACTCAGGTAACCTTGCAGACAATGTCCAAAGAGGCATCGAGGAAACTGACTTTTTTTACGCATCAATGGTCCAGCCTACGGCTAGAGGGAATCGACTGGCACCTTATGACTAGAACTCTCCAACTTGCCGCAGTTTCCGGACTATAATACGGGATACTCCCAAGCTTATGTGGCTTAGCCACCCACCGACATACATACATGTAAAAATCCCGACTAGATAGTGTCCAAGTTGTGGGTTATGGTGGCCGTTTGACGTTTACCCGGTAGTAAATCCCTCTACAAGTTGGACACTTGTAGTCGCCGTTGCGGTCGCTCCGGTCCACGGGGCGTGACGTCAACGAATCCTATAAATTTAATCTTAATTTACGAGAAGCTGGGGGACCGAGTCTCGACCCGTCTCTTGAGACCGCCTTGTCCCTTACCAAAATTGTTCAATGGAATCGCTAGGCAGTCTGATAATCCTTCCAATGCATCCCGATATAATCCAACGATTCTCGAGATTCTAACTCCTACTCGCTGATACTCGCAAGTCCTTCCTTTTCCGGACTTATCGCCTCGCGTCCCGCCGCTTCGGCTCCTCCTGATCAAACTTAGGCTTTGATTAGACCCCTTAGCTTCAGTTCGATAATTAACCTCGATGTACGAATTTCTGCGAGGGTAATCGCACGATCGTTTCTGAATCGATGAGTTCTCTCCCTGTTTCATACTCTGCGCCATTGTGCCAAATGCTCTTCGCGTCTTGTATGTACTATATATGTATAACGCAGTACCGAATTAACTTTCGAATAATGAAAAATCTTTGCTTCAAAAATTAATTACCACGTCGATACGTCTGGTTTGTTCGAAAGATTACTTTTTCTCTTTTTTTTTTTGTTTTTAACTTAGCGAACCCAACGATGTTTTGTCTGTTATACTTTTCTGGTGGGAGTGTGTATAGTTGATTGGGATTGATTCATCACCCTGGAAACAAGTTGAATGATGGAGTGTATTTGAGCTTTCTAACAAAGGGAGTAATCTTTATTTTCGAACATGATTTTCATTTCATATTGTCGTCTATGATCGAGTACTTCCGATTTTATGGTCGTATCTTTTTTATAAAGTCGTTTTTTCACCGATGTTCCCGAATCTCTTGGTGACGTTTTCTTCAAGCACATGTCAATCCGTAGTCGTATCTATTCTAAGATGATTCTATCGCGGTCGTATTTTTTCGGTAAAGTCGTTTCTTCACAATTTTCTCGGACTTGTAAGTAATTTCTTTTCAAGATAGGCAAAACCTTTCACTTATAGATCATATTTTTTCTGCGAACGTTAAACCGTTAAATCGTACCTTAAAAATTATACCTTATACTTAAAAGTCGTATTTTTTCTAGTTCACTCTCTTCATTCCGTTAAGCTTTGACTAGTCGCATCACCTTTACCGGCTTCTGACCACCAAAAATCAGGAAGTAAGAAGATAAAAAAAAAATAAATAAATAAAAAATTGCAGAAAAAAATTTCCTCGACGATCGATACGAGGAACGAAGTCCGCGTCGGTATTTCCGGCTCAAAAAACGATTTTTCTTCCTTGAAGTAAAGGAGGCCCTCCGGTAGTGGGTATCATCCTGTTATTTTTCAAACTAAGCTTTCACTCTCGCCGTCCATCTACGTTGGTTTCCGGCTCATCTTCTAAACCCCGGTGGAGCAGCTGCACCCGATTTCCATGAGCTCTTCGCCGTTCCCACGTTTACTTTATACCTGGTCCCGCTCTCAACGTACCGCGAATTATTAACTTCCTCGTATGAAAATCGCGCAAATTGTGCACGTCAAGTAATTCCCTGTGAACGCCTTGAATTTCCTCATCCTGCCAGCGACCGTTTCCCAACCTGAAAACGAGGCTTGTTTACCTCCTCGGTTCTGTGCAAGACTTCGCCTCGAGCACTTTAAGGCCCGGAAACTCCAGGCTTTCATCTCTCCAGTGACGGAATTTCCACCCACGTTACTTTACGAATTAACAGGTCACACTTGGGCCGAGTATTTTTTAATTTATTTTTAACAGCTGACGGAAATTTCATTCTTCACGGTCTACGGTTTACTGGAATATCCAAAATTTCATTCAAAGTTATTGCACTTTTATTCAACGACTGTATGAAATTCATCAATGAATTCTTGCCTGAAGAATATTTTTCAACAACTCAGTTTAGACAAATCATTTCCCGCAAGTATTTACGCATTCATTTCAAACCCCTAAGAGCTTAAGAATGGTGTGAATGTGAAAGAAGCGAACATTTGAGACTGAATAATATATCGCAGTCTCAAAACTATTTACTCCTGGCTGCACGCTGATCCCCCGCGAGGCTTATACATCGTTGCAGAAGAGCCGTGCTTAACCTTTGATTTATAGAAAGAATTAAAGAATAATCCTGACATAGCGAGCCGCCGGGTTTCCATTCCCATTTTTTTTTTTTTTTCTTTCTTTCTCTCTATTTTCTTCTTCGTTTTTATTTTTCAACAACTCTGGGCTCCGTCTCAAATGTACCGTAACTAATCGTTATGTCCTTAATTTTTGGGCCATAAAACGTGCGAGAGAAGGAGAAAATATATTAGAGTAGAAATAATATAATTCACTGTTCAGGAATCATAGAAATCCTGATGTTTTTTTTTTTTTTTTTTTTTTTTTTTTTTTTTTTTTTTTTTTTTTTTATCAAATTTGATTTTTTTTCGTACAGATAAACGGTTTTATTCTATTCAATCGAATTTTTCCAATCGCAAATTCTTGGGCAAATATTTGTACGACATTTTTATAGTGATCTTAAGAGGTCATACAATTCCAGTTTTACATGTATATGTATATTCGAGGATGTGTTGCAAATAATCCACGGAAATTCGAACCAAGAAAGAAATAAATCACCGCATCCGCACATGACTATCATAAATACGGAAATATTGGTTAGAAAACGATAAGGTATAAACGGGTGATAGGCGAAATTTCTATCCATGTATATATATATATATATATATATACATGTATATAGTATATTTATACACAAGTAGACATAACAGATGAATAATGCATGACCATCAGTCAATCTTTCGATATAAATAATTTAACCTCCGCGGGTATAGGTCGGAAAAATTGGTAACAATTCATCCCAACGATTTATCAAATTTTGCAATATACATATGTATAATCTGTATTAGGCGTATGCATAAGTTATCAAAATATATGTACGAGAAATTCTATCGACCAGACTCGCCAGAAAAAGAGATGGGAAATAATATTAACGAGTTCCGTCCGATATCAACAAGTCTTCAATCTGAGCACCATTCATGCTGATCTGACAAGCATTGCAAGCCGAAATATTGCTATCGGTGAAGGCTCATCAGCTAAGTAACTAATTGACGTCAGTCGGTAAGATCGACAGGAGAATCGAGATGCTGAGTGAATTAGCCGCGAGATTGAAGGTTCTCATTTTCATCCTGAAAAACATCTTCAGTATATTCGTTCCGCTTTGTTTATGTCTGATCACGTCGACAGGATCCAATGTCGTTAATGAGTTGAGATTTTAATTAACCGTCGAGGAGATTCAGCGAAGAATAATGTTATATTCACCGGTCCTCGAATTACGGCTGGATGACTGGGTGCATAATTTCCTCTCCGAAATGGAATATGAGAGGAACAACTAAAGGATTACAAAAACAATAATCGAACCTTGAATATCTGTCGGAAGAGAGAATTAAAATATTCATCCTTCACAACGATAATTCGGCTTTCCATGCTCGATGGAGTGACTATGGAGAATCGAAGGGTGAATCTTCGAAGACCTTAGAAGTCTTTAAAGACCAATCGAACCAAATGAAACCCGAGACGGAGGAAAATAAATTTATGGTAGAGACGCTCAGCGTTGAGATAGAGCAGTTGAGAGTGCTTGAGTAGATATCGAAGTGGGAGCAGAAGTTTGAGGCACAATTCCTTTACGCGAAATTCGAAGGAGCAGCCCGAGCAGAGAAGCTCGCAGGACAGTAAGTCGGAATTTAGTTCGAGCCGATCTTGCAAGGGTACTTAACCAATGCACGCGTACTGCACCTGCATCTCTAAGCCCCGAATGCACTCGAGATGGAAGGATGAACTTGAACGAGTGGACCAGTCGAACTCACGAGTGCTGCCTGCAAGCGTAGTACTTGCAGGATTTCTTCAAGGACCGGAAACTCAGGGAGAAAGGAAATGGCTGGAATGGAACAGAATTGGACGATGTGCTGGTCTTTGGTTTATTCAGTCCACATGTAATCGCCACATGAAAGAAGCTACGAATCAATTGTCGATCAAGTTCTTTGGAGTGAATTGATGAATTGAAAGAGTTTGCACTGATTTTTGGTATTTCGGATTTACGGAAGATAAATTTCGATAGTCAGTCTGCAATCTATTCTCCATTTACAGCCTTCGAAGCGAACAGTGAAGTGTAGAGTAGCTGAAAGAGGTAAGACGAGACGGTCTTGAGAATCAGTTTAATTCAAGTGCAAAGACGGAATCCGTGTCCTCTCTGAATAGTTTTGCATAATATGTCGTCAGCAATTAATTCTTCTAATTGTCACGAAGCTCTCATCTACGAACATCCATTCATACAAAGACTTCCAGAAACTAGAAGATGAAAGAGAGAGAGAAAGAGCGAAAGGCAGAGAATGCGACACATCAAACGCGATTTCTATAAGAGACACTACATCTCTCGTTTCCTCATTTCATCCCCTTCACCTCTCTCTCTCTCTCCGTCTTCTCTCTCTAGTATTCAAGCAAAGGGATCGGCCACCTGCCAGATGCTAGCAAAGCTCGTATCATCGGCTTTGCGCAACGAAGGTGGTAGCGAAGGTCTGGATCACGTAGTTTCCATCTCGCGGTGACATTGGAAGGTTATGTATATTCGCCAGGAGTAAGAAAAGGGCTTTGCTTTCTGCCCTAACACCCTTCAGAAGCTATCCAATTGTCATGAAACCCAAGGCTTGCGTCGTAGCACTTCCGCATCTGAAATATGAATTCACGGATTTGTTTAAATCATGAAACTAAACTGGAATCAACTGTACTTTGGAGGCTGAAAGGATCGAGGGTTTCTTCCCAACAAATCCACCGATCATCTGGACCTTGACGACTCACGGAACGGGGTTAAGGACTCACTGCCGTTTCGTGTTCGATAATAAGCGTTGACTCTGGGCTCCAGGATAATCCGGTTTTCCCCTAATTTTCGCGGCTTGACCGAAACTTGTTTCCAGAATGGTCCCGGCTACCGAGGGGATGAGATGTGGTCAAGCTCGGCTGGTATTTTCTTACAATCTCACCCGTACCCCGCTGCAAGGGTTACAATTAATTTCACCTCGATTGGCTATTCGGTGCCAGTTTCTCTCCGTGCGATAACTTTCACCGCTGACAAATTGCCCAGAATAACAATAATAACGCGGACAACTCGAATCCGCATCGAAACGTTTGATGTATACGTGCAGCACTACGGACTTCTCCTTTTACTCTACCGTACCAGCAACACGGACACACAGACACGCGTTCAAACACGAATGTCGAACGTGCCGCGGAACATTTGGCTGGTTCGATAAAGTACTCTGCGGACAAATTCCATCACGTTTACCAACCGGGATGAAAATTTTCGATTTCTTCACAATTTTCTCGCCACGATTTTACGTCGCGAAGGTAATTCACCGGTATTTTTCCCTCTCGTCGCAGCTGTTCGAAATAGGTTTGTATGGAGGATATATCGACAGTCGATGGAATGGACTTGATGTTCTCGACGCGTGGCTAACTTGTTTGAAAATCGGAAGCTTCTCCGATTTGGCATCCCGCTTTTTCACCCTCGGGGAAGAGAACCCTTCTTGGTCAAACGCCAGGCCAAATCCCTTATCGAGGGTGACGGGCGCCGTCTCTGATTCTAAATTAAGAACGATCAACGGGGATGGAAGATGGAAGATAAGGGATGCTGCAGGGGTTATGAGTCGGCGCTGATTTGACAGGACCCTGACGACTTGGGCTCCCGATTTTTCCCAGCGAGCCCGAGGCGTGCGAGTTGAGCTGCGGACCACGTACCAGAAAATTAAGACCAATCATGGCTGATGTGTGAAATACAGCAAGGGCGCCGCCATGCCGCTGCGCTTCTCAGCCTCGGATGAAGGGCGGCAGCTTTTCGCTCTTCATCCTTTCGCCTTTCCACGCGATTCTGACGGCGTACGGACGGTGTGTCTTTATTACGAATTGTCTCGAGGTAAAGCTCGAGACGCCCCCGCGCAATTTCCTTTTTACAACCCTAAATCTTCACCAAGGCTTAGCGATCCTGACTCACCGTCAAACGCCGCATTTCTCCGACCGCGAAAACACGGCTCGGAGACCACTCACTCCGTGATATTTTACCCAACACAGGACTCGATCGAAGATCCTTCTTCTACTTTCGACCCTCAACTGTATCCATGCAGGTCCTCTTGTAGGATCGGAATTTCGAAGGATAACACATGTTCCACAAAAGGGTGAACATATTTGGATACGTTAAAAGGTCATCGGATCTCTTTCTCTCTCTCTAGCTCCCATTCTTTGCCACTTTTCAGGGATATGGGTTTACTCGATGGATACCATCGATAAAATGTTGAAACGCTCCGAAAAAATATTCAACAAGTAAATTCCATCGGCAAGAATTTCCGTTTTAACTATAACGAATATCTGTCGATGTTATGGAGAGTAGAAAAAAGTCTAGGAGGCAACCATGCTCGAACCCAGGATCGATACTGCTGGAAGTAGCTCATGCTGGTCTCAGAGTCTGACCCGGAGATTGTACGCTGATTGCGAAAGAGCGTAAGCTGAGTTTCGATCAATCATTTCATCATCTTCTTTTCTTTCCTTTTCTTTTCTTTTCTACTTCGTCTTCTTCTTCTTCCTCTTCTTCTTCTTTCGCTTTTATTGTGATTAATCAAAGCTCCGAGATGTGGCCTGTGGCTCGATTACCGAGGTTTCTTGTCAAATCGAATCACGCCAGGGTGTAGCCAGTGAAAGCGGATGACTCAGAGGCTGTGTGTGATATGGTAGAATGAAAGGAGAAAAATCCTGTACAACACATACAGGCGGAAATTCCGTGGTAGGTAAGTAAGTCTGAAATACTGAAACACTTTGCCGACTGTGGCAATACATTTTCTCATACCTTAATACGCCCACCATTCCTCTTCTCGTACCCCGTCTTCTTCTTGTTCTTCTTCTTCTTCTTCGGTTTCGCGTGGGACATATTTTCACCCGGGGGCTTCGCTTCGCAGGCTTCCGCTGCGCAGTCGTGACACGTAATAAGGATCGACCTCGGGGGCTAGGAAACCGAAGGCTGACGGCGAGCTGTTCTCGCTGTAATCCCTCACAATTTTCTCCAATAAGAGAGGAGGGCGCGAGAATTTGCGAATTCGCCAAGTCGGAATTGTGCTACGAGTGTGCCGGTCGAATCTACGAATTATTGCGCACTTTGGCGGGCGCCGCCGGTTTTCTTCAACAACTCTGCGGATATCAGCCGCGGGGAATTCGTGCTTTTAACAGAAATCCAAGGATTTGAGAACGCCTTCGGTGTCTCGACTCCAATTCTGGGACTCCGACGCTGCTGCACAGCGAGCAAAAACCAACCATCGTCGTACGCCCTGAGAGCCGATAAGGCGGGGAGAAACTCGCGTCTGATTTATTGGCCAATATTGAATATGAAACAGACTTACTAGAACCGTTGTAGCCGCGTTTCGCTCGCTCGTCCAACCCCTGAAACAAAACTTGAAAACTATTGCCGCACTCCTCTTCCAACGGAGAGAACACAAGCCGGCTCTCTTAGGACGGGAGACTGAATGGAAGAACCAAATAAAAGACAATACTTGCGTTTACACCCTGAACCACGGACTGAATTTTTCAGCCAATTCGTACAAGGTCACCGCAACTAATTCGAGGATGAATCCCCGAAGGATTATAAAATCTAAATTCCGTTCTCATATTTCACCCTTATTTGAAGAAAACGAACGTGACGGGCACGGTTGGAATCATTTTCACGGTTGGTTGGTACCGTTTCATATACTTGTATACGAGTATACTAATAAAATAACTGTTTCGCAATTGGGGTTATTTCGAGGGTTATTTACTGCACATATAGTTATGGTTAAAGTTTTCCAAGTTGGTGGCGAATCGTCAGCTGCCAGTGATGCTTGCCGAGCGTTGGTGGTTCTCTGTCGTTGACAGGTGAAAGATTACTTCGAACCGATGGGGTAACTTTCATCATAAGAACCCATCGAGGAACCAACGCTTTCCATCGATCAATGGTGCAACTGCAGTGATTGGCCACTGCTTGTCCACTATCAGACGGTAGTCAAGGGTCACCATTCCGATCCTGGCGATCTAAGTTCAAGTTTAAGCTGCATTTTTTTCTACTTCTGTTTGCCGAGCAGTTCTGTCGAGAGTTGGCAGATCAAAGATCACCTTGGAATGATGGTGGAGTTTTGACCACAAACAGCCACCGATAACCATCGATTCACGTGGATCAATAGTGATGTAATTACAGTGTCTGACAACTTTTCACCTACTGTTGGGGGAGGGGGGGAGAGGTATTTCAAGGTCACCATCTCCGATGGAGTTTGAACGATGGTTTTACACGAAGCAGTGAAGTGAGGCACGGCTTTGACTGACTACCTCGCATCAGGTTGGAGTCGTTGAATAATCACTGTGGTCTGGGTGTTGGCCTGCGTTTTACCGATAAGGGTTTGTTTGTTTCCCGGCTGTCAAGAGGTGATCCCAGACTGCTGCGGATGCGGCTTAAGCGGTGAGAACCTGCATCGTCGTTGGCTTCGCGATAAGGCGTGATGCCGAGTATTGCACCGAGACACAGAAGAAGATATAGAGAGTTTAGAAGAGGATCGGCAATCCCAGACGACGACGATTACTGCAGGGTGCAGTGATCAGCTTTGGCTTCAGCCACGCTGCGGGAAATTGATCAAGTGATCCACGATGGCGGAGGGGGAAGGGGGCATGCCGTTGTTCAGAGATCGAGACACAGTGGACGTAAATAAAAATTAATGAACCCAGATGAATCCGGAAAGTGTTGTCGCGCCTTCACTGCTGCGGATCAATAATCATCAATCAGGTCTACTGACGCCGCGGCGGCGTGCCTAATCCCCTTCCATTAACGTTTTCACTTTCCAACCGCGCGTGCCCCTTGCTGCAGGGGTGCTGAACGTGATATTTCCCCCTGTTCTAGATTCAACCCCACGTGCTGATGCTACACTAGGTCTACTATAATAATACCTGCGACCTCACGTTTCCGATTGTTAACGCTTCCTACTGTAATTATCGTCCCATTCCATCCCGACATGTCTGGATTATGGAGGTGCGTTTACGTCGACGTTTCAGTGGAATTCACCGATCATTCACCTCCTCTCATTGTTCGGTAGGGAAAAAAAAATCGGGAACATGGGTGAGCTGGCGTGAAAAAAGTACACCGATCGTTCAATCTGACTGGTGAAAGGATCTCATCATCGATTTTTTCTGATGAGGTATTATAGGGAGGTACTATATCAATTGCAATACGATTTTATTCGACTTATCACTGATCGCTGAAGCCTCGATCACGGTGACTAATGGATTGTGCAGAAAAATTCTAACAGGGTTGATGAAACGTTGAGTAGATGAGCGTCGATCAGGTTTCTTCGAGGCTAGTTGCGATCGTTCATTTCAGGGTTCGCAAATCGAAGACCTCCTCGACAAGTTTATTACGATTGTAAAAATTCTGATTACGTTGACATCGCTTAAAAAAAATGTTATATCGAATCAGCTGAATAGCGGATAAGGAGCAGAAGGACGAGCTTTGCAGTGGTCAGATTTTGTCCGTATATCGGTATTGTTCCAACGCAGTACGGATTTAAGGTACGATCGGGGCGAATCCAAGATTCTGATACCAACCGGCCAACCGGTTGCGATAAATCAGAGGTTTCGATAAGAATCGAGCATCGGGAGCCAGGATTTTCGTTCCCAACTGTATTGTTACTTTATAATGTGTCTCTATTCGATTTCTGTTATCTCGAGGTCCCTCCTTCGCTCGCTCTGCGGCCATGGGTGCCAACGTTCTGTGGCTTTGGCTGCGGCCGAGTATCCCTTGTTCTGTCAATATCCACGGCTGAATTTACGGCCGTTCGGAGTCCGTGCGGATGAATTTATGTTATTCGGAGCATTTTTGCCTCGGATCTCTTCTCCCGTTCTCGACATCGACTTCTTCTGCCTTTCATCTCACTGGTGCGGTGAGTGCTAGGCTGGTGGTTAAATATGTACGCAAGTGATGTGTCTCAATAGGTGGTTGTTTATTTAATTCATTCGCTTGTGTTTCTCTATATGCAGCGCAGAAAGAAAGAGAGAGAAAGAGAGAGAGCGAATAAAAACGAATACATGTCGTCCGGTCAAAAGGAGTGAAACCAATTTTACTTTGCGAGAGAGCAAACTTCTGGCCTGACCATATACTCATCCAACGCACATATCGAGGCGAAGAGCGTTATTCCGCAGACAAAATATTAGCCGTCGTACGGAAAATATTCGATAGAGAGTTTTGCGCAAATATTTATCAACCGTAGGAACCAGCCAGCCTCACTCACTGACTCTCTTATTATCTCTTTCCCTGTGTATACATCACACACGAGAGTCCAGGTATGACGGCGTACCTGTTCCAACTCTCGTTGAGCGAGAGAAAAGCTGTTTGCAGAGCCAAAAGGTACACGTCGATGTTACGTGTATGTATACCTACGCACGTGTAACTATACGAGTACCTTCAACACAAATCTTCTCTCCCTTGTGTTTATATTCCAGGGTTGTTAACGAACTACGGAAATACTTTTGCCTCGTAAACGAGTTATATTCATCGTTCCACCATTCCTTTCGTCGGCGATTGAATACGATAATAATCGATCGTGGTCGACCTCTCTATGGTCGTCACTTCATCCTTCGACCTGCAGTCAGTCGCAGCGTGCCCGCAGAGTTGAAATCGTACTTTTATTCAAATAAAAGCACGGACGCTATACAAATACCTACTCGTTGAAGTCAACTTCATGCGGGGAAAACGTCACTGCTGCTGCTGGTTTGCTCGCAGTTTCGTGGCGGAAAAAGGAAGAAAGAGAGGAAAGAAAAAAAAAACAAACAAACTAGTTTCTCACCGGTTTGTTGCCCCTTCGAACACTCGAAGCCCGCAGCACTGCATCAGCTCTATACCTATCTGCAACGCGGTTGACGTTAAATTGGGAGTTAAAAGCTTTTACCGTCTAGTTCGGGGTCTAGTTTGACCTCGGCTTAGATACAGCCAGGGGCAGGGGGGGGGGGGGGGGGCATTGGCATTGACGGATGGAGAGTTTGGGGAGGGCTTTCCGAAATCTGCGCGGTGCTTTTTCAGAGCCAAACCGACCCGCTACACGCCAACACTTGATACCCAGCCCCAACGTCTTGAGTGAAGAGAGGTAGCTAGTAGCTCTCTAACGAAGGTGTCTTTGGTGGTCGTTAACGAGGCGTGGGAGTTACTCCCACTTGAATAGTAGTTTCACCTGAGCTTTTAATGAGCTTGTTTGTTACTTGGGAGTATTTTGTACGTATCCACGTGATATGCGAAGGTAGTTGGCACTGTCCAAACACCTTGCTTATCCTTCACACCAGCGACCGTAAGTTGAGAAGTCACGTTTCGGTTCACTTAGAGTCCTTTGACGTACGTCGTTGGAATTAACTCGCATTAATTTTTTTCATCGATGGAACCATTTGGAGACGAGACTTGTCGGGAATCTCAGGTTGGACACGAATTGACAATGCGGAGTCCACCGGGTCTTGTTACAAATTAATTAGCTCTCTAGGTACCGGCTGGCGGTGGTCATGGTTACCGGTTACCGGCTCATAGTTGAATTATGCCACACCAAGCCGACGCTGGTTAAAGACCACCGCCACAGCACGTTGGGGGCCACGTCTCGGCTTCGCAAGCTTGCGACTTGGAGACGTCGAGTCCTGAAGGTCCTCAACGTATCCGATTTCACCTTCAGCGTTACTTGGCTGATATACTGTAATTACTGGAGATGTATTACGCTTAACCGTATACCGTGTCAGGGTGGCCCGCAGACCGCTGGTCGGGTTACGTCAACCCTGTGATCAGTGAACACAGAGGGAATGAATGTATGAGCTGAGCAGTGCTCCTCATTCCTCTCGCAAAAAGAAATTATTCGAGGCTTGGATATATAGATGTATAGTACGGTCCATTTGCAGGCACTCAACTTTACCCAGCGTGTATAGAATATCGCAGAGTGGCTCGCGAATATCTACATTCAGGGAAATGGAAAGTTCTGTTTGTTCCATTCGACGTTAAGTCCTCTGAAAGGAATTTTTAACAAGACCTTTTTCCGATGTACTCTACAGCTGTACATCCTATAATCTTCCCGTCAAAGTTAGATTTCCATTCTGTTTCCAAATGATACTTTGGAGTTTCGTTGAAAGGATCGCATGTTATATAAATTTCGACGAAGGTATACATATTGCAGAATTTACACTGTTGTGGGAATCTATTCGTTTCCACTTTATCACGTCAAACTTGAAATTCAACAAGCTCGCTCTTTACTTATCAGGAATACATCGATCGGACCGAATTCCCTCAGCGTGTCGAATCCCCGAATCAAATTATTCACGACTCATCACTCAGTATTGGAATTACGTGACGATCAGCCTCAAATTCTCAACGCTTCGGCGTTCATGCAGCTGCAACTCGACCGCCACTCTTCATAGAACGTAACGGAAGACAGGTGACGGTTTCCTTTCCAAATTGTCCTCAGGGATGGATATTCCTCTCAAATGTCAGTGGCTGTTGATCCTTTTTCGCCTCGGTACCTACGTGAGAATGAAACGGACAGTGGCCAGTTCATCGCTTCATAGCATGAACGAATGGGTGGGGTGTACCTACCCCGCAGGTACCGACGAAACCGGAATGCTATCTCCTTAACGAAATAAATGAAGGCTGCCAGGTACGTGTCCGGCCTGAAAATCCCGGCTTAACCCTCGCTCGCGAAATATTTCTCCGATTTATACACCCTCGGCCATGTTCCTGCCTCAGAGACAGCTCTCCACCAAGCCAGCCGCCAATCCGCGTCTTTCAGCCTCCGGCCGGGTTGATTCCAGTTGAGCCGGTTGTTACCGAGATGTCCTGGAGCCTCGTGTACGCACCTTTGGTATTATATTTATTAGGGTGGCGCAAAAAACGACTATTTTTTTTTTTTTTCTCGAGTCTTGTGTGACAAAATGTTAGTTTTTGATGTTTTAAGAGACAACTCCAAAGGACAGTTAAAAAAAAAAATTTTAAGAGGTCGCTCAACATTTTTAAAAACGTCAGAAATCGTCAAAAATCGATTTTTGTTTTTTTTAAAATTTTTTTTCTCGTTACGGTATAATTTTATAGACAAAAAAAAAAAAGTTTCCGACAGTTTCAGTTCAAAATTTGAATTTTGAAAGGTCACTAATAATTTTTTTTCAATTTTTTGGTGCATTTCTTTAGATCCTTTCGAGCGACCTTTTAATATTCATATTAAAATTTCATAAATTTTTTTTCTTCAATTTAGCAAGAAAGAATCGATAACAATACACCACGACATGAATTAAAGATCAAACAAAATACTGAAAATATAATTTTTTTAATTTAATTTTTTGACGATTTTTGACATTTTGAAAAATTTTGAGCGACCTCTTAAAATTTTTTTTTCGAGCTGTCCTTTGGAGTGCACTCTTAAAACATCAAAAACTAACATTTTGTCACACGAGACTCAAAAAAAAAAAAAAAAATAGTCGGTTTTTTTTTACGCCACCCTAATACTTATACTCATTCGACGCGCCCTTTCCCTTTACCAGCCGCGTAGGTACGACACCCCCGAAGCTGTTTCTGCCCTCGCGTCGTCCTGCGATGATAACGGATGTGTTCCCGAGTTTTTCAAAGGCGAGGACACGCGTAGCCGAAAGTTTGCAGAAGTGGTTAGGAAGCACCGCGCCCGAACGGAAACGACGTTATTTACGGTTACCGTTAAATTCCGAAATCCGCCCAACTGTTTTTCGACCCTGTGATTTTTCCACGCCCTCGCCGCCGCCCTCGCCGCCGGCTGAAACATCGCTATCATCTCTTCTGCTTCCAGTCTCACCACCACCGGCCGACTGATCCTCGCTTGATCACCCGGACCGCACGCTTATCACGCGAAACTCCGATCCGAGCTTGAATCACTAGCCCATGCCTAATGTTCGCACATAAACTATCGGACGAATGCCAAGAATACGAGATACGGTTGGAAAATTTCATGGATCCGAATTTAACGCTCAGATTCAGCGCTGGATCATAGTCGATGATGATCAAGACACGCGGTTACCGATCCGAGGCGTCTGAATCTTAACACTAGTCATGCGGATCTCTTATTGTTATTTGAATTCAATCGTAACAGGAAACTTGAGGGATCGAGAAGGAAGTAAGAGAAAATAAACATACTTGAATGGAGACGAGAAATTGATGATTAGGCACATCGAGATTTTTATAATCTTGAAGTGAGGGTTTGAAGGAATTCGTAAATTGTGCTCCGCTGGAACATATTTCTTATATATATATATATATATATATATATATATATATATATATATATATATATATATGTGTGTATATATATATATATGTGTGTGTATATGTATAGGTACTTTATTTACTTTTTTATCTTCACTTTTGATTGATTGGCCCGATTCCGTTACGGTATTCAATTTCTGCCCTCGAAGTAAACATTTGGCGGAGATAGAAGGCGAAAGAAAATTCGATCTACTAAGCAAGGGAGAAGGGGTGGCCCGAGTGATCAGTATGGCTGCGTACATATCCGAGAAGCAAATCAATTAGCGATTCAGACGAAAGAAACAGCAACAGGACTACCGAGGATTCTCCTGTTACAATTGAAATACTACGAGAAAGCTCGTTAAAGTCAGAACTGCGTACAAGTCATCAATTAGCGAATTCTAGAAGTTTTGTTTTCTACTATTTTTCCTCTTTTTTTTACTCCTTCTTCTTCACTGACTTATACAGTCTATAATTATTATTATGTTTTGTTTTGTTTTTAATCCTCTTTGAATAAAAAAAACTTCTTCGTGAATCGTCGTCAAAGTTTCGAAATAATTATAACTATAAGTAGTATTTAATTGAAAAAAAAAAAAAAAAATTTTTCGTCCTTCTAAAAATAATTTCAATTCAATTTTCTTACATTATATAGTAAAACGTGATTAAGTTTCATTCTAGCAGTTTTCTCGTCATTCTGCTTGCGCAACGGCATGCATCACGTGATACAATCGAAATTCAGAGAGTACCTATATATATCGCAGATTTAACCGAGGGAGAAGATCGACGGAATGTCGACGGTTCTCCGATATCTTGAACCAGATATCAGGCCTTCGCCTTTCTTTTCACAGGATGTTTCACCGTGTACAGCGTGTTGGGATAGCACTCTTCTTCAAGTCGCGTATCCTACGGGCATTTCGCACGTGTATATATATATAATACATACATGTTTACCCATATATGCTTATACATATATTATATAAACGCGTATAAGGTATTTCTATGCGGTTGTAACAACGCTTTCATGTCTTGTACACATTTTTTCGCAAATATATATTTATATATATATATATATATCAGGGTGAATGGAAAAGAATAAAAACTGTTGGCTACCCTCAATAATCAAAGATATCACTGAAACAAGGGTCTCCGTACAAGATTCGAGGTTTTGACAATTTATATGGAGCGCGCGAGATGCTCAAAAACGCCATTTTTAGCGTTAAATTTACGTAATTACTGATAAACGAGAATAAATCATTCCGAAAATTCTGATTCAAGCGTGTAAAGTGCGCAGGCATGTACTCTTTTAAACCCATATTTGCGGAACATTGAAAAATCGTTCACAACTTCGAGAGATATTTTTGAAAATTGATATTTTCAACATTTTTCAATTAGTTCTTAATTAATACTGATTTTTCTTCTTCTCAAACAGTTTTGTATTTCTTCTATCTTGTTTTTCTGTTAAATTTTGGTATTACATAATTTCATATAAGTCTTTATTTTTCATAACATACATATATACATTAGGGTGGCGCAAAAAACCGACTATTTTTTTTTTTTTGAGTTTCGTGTGACAAATGTTAGTTTTTGATGTTGTAAGAGCCCACTCCAAAGGACAGCCCTAAAAAAAAATTCTAAGAGGTCGCTCCAAATTTTTTAAAATATCAAAAACCGTCAAAAAATTGAATTAAAAAAATCTTATCTTCAGTATTTCGTTTGATTTTTAATTCATGTCGTGGTGTATTGTTATCGATTCTTTCTTACTAAATCAGAGAAAAAAAATTTATGAAATTTTAATATGAATATTAAAAGGTCGCTCGAAAAGATCTAAAGAAACGCACCAAAAAATTGAAAAAAAATTATGAGCGACCTTTCAAAATTCAAATTTTGAACTAAAACTTCCGGAAACTTATTTTTTTACGTCTATAAAATAATACCGTAACGAGAAAAGAATTAAAAAAAAAAATCGATTTTTGACGATTTCTGACGTTTTAAAAAATGTGGAGGGACCTCTTGAAATTTTTTTTTGAACTGTCCTTTGGAGAAAGCTCTTAAAACATGAAAAACTAACATTTTGTCACACTAGACTCAAAAAAAAAAAAAATAGTTGGTTTTTTTGCGCCACCCTAATATATATATGTATATTTTTCACATGTACATAAAATTTACGTACGCATATATTCCATCTCGCATAGCTGCTGCACTCGCGTCGGTGCGTTTGCTGGGTATATTTCCGTAATGTATAATGCAACGTTGTCGTGTTTGCCACCACTTCCCTACAACCCATCTACGTATCTGTGTATGTATAAATATGTATGCATATATATATATATATATATATATATATATATATATATGCATACATATTTATACATACACATACTGCGCGTATAGCCCAGACTTATGTAGCGATACGCAAAAATCCTAGAAAATGTATGCGTCGTGTGACAAAGGTGGAAAATGAAAGAGAGAAAAAAAAAAAAAAATTAAACGAAAGTAAAATATTACACAAATGGCGAGAACGAAAAAAAAACAAATGGCAAACATTTC
The DNA here is from genome assembly GCF_021155765.1 of Diprion similis. Taxonomy (NCBI): domain Eukaryota; kingdom Metazoa; phylum Arthropoda; class Insecta; order Hymenoptera; family Diprionidae; genus Diprion; species Diprion similis. Next base: position 412,023 of record NC_060109.1, on the reverse strand, counting down.
CGCTCTAGTTTTGCTCGATCCCCTCACCTATGACCATTCCATTTTTTAGATTTTTTTTTCTTGTCGTCCTTCAGGGTCTCCTGAGCCGGACATTAAACACTATTTTTCTCATTATTAGATAAGTGATTAATTGTTAGGTGTAATTGATTTTTTTTCTTGTGTCTAGGGGGAGGGGGATGATAACATCACCGCACTTTGCATGGGATTAGTGGCCTTATAGCGAGTGGAAATATATCGCGCAGTCTTAAAACGAGGGATAACGATAATCCCAGATTTAGTTTTGAATCTGACTGTGAATGTGGATCTCATGTATACATATATATATATATATATATATAAAAGTTGGAAAATTCTCGCGAGAATTGAATATAATGCGAGAGTGAGGCGATACGAATTGAGAAGTGCAAAAGAAAATATGGCGAGCGACGCTGTTTCACGAGTTTATCGTAGTATATACAATACAAATATTATTGAGCGTTCAACCCTTGCGTAAAATCATCGAACGAAGGTCCTTCGAACGGACGTATAAATTTTCTATCGGCGGATGGGTTGAGTAATTTTATTGTTATCCGAAAAGTTGGCCCTTTATGGTGTAACCTGCTACCTACTTCCCATGCTTGTGCCCTAACGCGAAACGGATTTCAGTTTGAATTACGACGGGAAGGGTTTCATCCCCCTACCCCCCGCGATATTGGTACAGTGCAGGCGGGTTCACGCTACTTTCGGACTCCCTGCAAGTTCTGCCGGGAACCGGAAGTCGCTTTTTCTGTCACACCCGTAATATTTGACGGATAATTTTCATATTTTGAAGAAAAAAAAAAAAAAAAAAAAAAAACGTAAGAGAAAGGCTCGACGATATGATTTGCGGAATGAAATTCCGTTAACCAAACCTGACACGAGAAAAGTCGTGAATATTTTTTGGATTCTTTTTATTCTTGCCAGCTTGGAAATCCGTTTCAACGTTACAAAATGGTGGAAAAAAATCTCACTAGAGAAGGAGAGACAAACGCTGATGAAAGCTGCTGGCTCCTGCGCGTTTGTTTATGTGAGAAATTCCACGTCAATTCGACCAGGGTCTGACCCTCACCGTCTTGGATTTGATCCGCGATTTCTTATATTGCTGTCGCAACTCTAAAATACATCCCCTTTTTTAGATTCTTCCTGCCATCCCCGGCACCCTCAGAACTCCTTATAAGTGATGATATTTTTTTACAATATAGCCACATTTTTGAAAACTGTTAAAAAAAAAATAAAAATAATCGCACATATTTTATGGCCAAAACAAAAAATATTCTGACCAAAATCGAAGTATATAAGAAAAACCGTGGTTTTTTTATTCAATTTTTATGTAATAATAAATTGTCGTTAGTCATTTTGATTTTGACCCGTAGTACAAGAACAATCTATAAATATTAATTGAAACTCGAAAATAAAATTAAAAATATCTAAAATTCAAAACCATTTTTATCGTGCTAATTTTTTGATATTAAATTTCAATGAAAATTTATGGATTGTTGTTGTATTAAGGAAAAGATAAAAAAAAGAAAAAAAAAAAATCAAAACGTCTAAGAAAAAACGATTAATCACGTGAAAAATTGATAGCAAAAAATTACTGTTTTGACTGCCCACTTCGATTTCGATTGAAATAGTGAGTGAACAAAAAAAAAACAAAAAAAAAAAAAAAATGTGTTTTGATTAAATGATGAAATCACAAAAATGTCCGTCATATTCACTGACAAGTGCACATATATGCCATTTATAATACCATATATATTGAAAAAGAAGGTGACGCGAACCTTCTGCGAAAAGGTGATGTAGGGGTCAGAGAATCCGATCGACCACGTGAACCCGAATAAAATTTGAGCCCCGGGGTGCTTAAGCTTTACCGATTTCCCTGAAAGTTCTTCTTTTCTTTTATTTTGATTTTTCTTACTTCTGTTACTTTTTTCAAGTCCAAATTGACGGGGAATATTCCCTCGGGAATGACGCCCGAGGAGTAAAAAAATTCAGACGCCTAGGGCGCGGGTCCTTTTCCCATATCTTCTCTATTAAATTTGAAAAACTGAAAAACTTTTGAGTACACGTAAAGAGAGAAGATTCGACGCGAATTCTTAGGTTACAAGAAAACTAGTGAAATAAAAAAAAAAAACCTGGATACAATAATGAAAATTAAATGTAACGAAACGCGTTTTTGCAAGGGAGGAGGAAAAGGGTTTTCGAACCTGCAGATTGCATCCTGAATATCGGAGTAATTTATCAGAATAACTAAATTGCAGCTGGTCTAGCGGTTCTGGAGGAGAAATTGCTGGCTTTAGGGTTCGAGTTAAAAATTGAGGGTCGTTCACCCTTCCGTATATCCAGGGAAATACCCTGCGCCCACAATGGTGCTGAATAAGGGTTTGATTCGGCGTGTATTCGAGAGTATATCCTTGGGTCGTGGGACTCAATTCGCCCCGCAGTGCGATCCATACGCGTGTAAAATCTCCCTCCTTTTCATCCCTTTGAGACCGTTTGAAAAATCCTGAAAATCTCCCCGAGGATAAAGACGATAGCAAATCTAGGAAGAAAACTATGCAATTTCCCCGCTGTTAAATAAACAATGCCGGATCGCTCGCCAGGGAGCCATTCCCGGGCCTAAATTGTTAACGCGATTCGGGATCCCGGATACCCGCCGCCGCCGCCGCCGCCGCCGCCGCCGCCGCCGCTTCCTTGCTCGGTCAGCCCTTGGGCTCAGCCACTTTGCCGCTCCCTTAATCGCTCCGCGATTCTTCGCCTAACAAGCTATCCACCGAAACGTGGAAAGAAATTGGAACGCGAAAGGAAGAGGGAGAGGATACGAGTTTTTTTTATCAGTGCATAAAAGTAACGAAGCTCGGTCGCATTTTCATTTCGCAAATTTATACATCTATGAGAGAGGAAAGAGAATCGGTAATTGTGTGTGCAAGTCTTTTTTCTTTTTTTTTTTCTCAATTATTCGAAACGGCGAAAAATTTGACGGAAATTTGAATGGGAAACAAAAAATTCTGATTCAATTGACGGAATACTGTTTTTTTTTTTGCAAGATTGTAAATTAATATCCTCCCACATTCGTATTTATAAATCATCCAAAATTTGTTTCATGTGTTTTACTTCTTCCGTTTCTTTTGATTGAAGAATAGTTTTTACGCTTTTAAAATCATCAAAAGTCGTGGGAATTGAAATCGTTTGGCGACGATTTTTTTATTTTTATTCGTATCTTTGAAGATTTTCATTATTGTCATAATGTAAGTGACAGTATGACTAATCATACGTTTCGAGAGAATTGCGTTTAATTTTGATTTGTACTTGAAAAGAATCACACAATAGGAAGGTGAAAAACGAAGAAGTTTAGACAAAATTAAAGCTATAATTTAAAATATATGTTACATAGCTTCTATTGATGACGATGGTGGACGTGTGAAAAATTACAATAAAAAAAGCCCGATCGTTTTACGAGAGGCTGAATTCTTCTCGCGTTGACGATTTTTTATTAACGTCATTAATTCTTCTCTTCACTCGACTGGCGGATGAATTCGATTAAACGAAGAGGCGAGTGAGTCTGAGAGAAGGAGAGAAAGCTCGTGAGAAGGATTTCCTCGGGGTACCTAATTGGCTGTTTTTCAAATTATCTCTGAAACGTCTCTCTACGACTGAGCTTTGCCACTCAATTACGAAGTATTGCTAATGGTCAATTACCGGGAAGCTGATCAATCGTCTAATTATTATTGAAATCATTAATTGACTGTTCATAACCGACGCATGATCGCCCTTGTCGAGCAGACATGTGCAATTAAACGTTCGAATCCTTACCTCATTGTCTCAGGTTTGAAAATCCTGAAAACCAGGTTCGTTTGAATTAAGAAGACGGAAGAAATAATAGAAAAAATTTCGCGGGTCTAGGATTTGTTGGAGAATTCTGGAGGCTAAAAATATCTCGAATATAAGAATGTTTCAAAAAATTCACTCGACCTTTTATTCTAAGACTTGGTAAGAACTTTTCGCCAATATTTTACAACAGATTTTTTTAAAGCTTACGAATCTGCAGCCCGTGTACCTCATCCCCTTTGACTTTGACCATTTTTTACTACGATATTCTTACCAACTCAAAAGGGTCTCGGGAATTTTGTCAGATTTTTAACCGGTGAAATTTATAAGTAATCGCAAAAGCCAATTCCGAATTGGCAATTTTTGAAAATCTGCAAAGATTCGCATTATATGTATATGATTTAAAATGTGGTTACTGAACGCCACACGATAATGTTATCTCAATATTTACTTTCTTCTCAAGTTTTCAGTTTTTCCGTGTCAGTTTTTTTTTATCTTTTCTTTCTTTCTTTCACGTCAAAAATCTTAAAATTCTTAAACACGGTGATTTCAAACTTGGCTTTCCGCTTTTATCAAATCTCAGTGATGGTTAAAGAAATGTAAATAAAAAATCGGTCACCCTTTTGGATCGGTAAGATAATCTTTCTAAAATACGATTGAAATCGAAGTGGGTTAGGTACACGGACTCCTAATTTGACCTGGAACGCCTCATACCTATTCACAAGATATTACGATTCTCAAGGGATAAGATCTGATACTTTGTGAACGCACAGTATCAAGCCTCAACGTTCTACGTAATTCACGGTGCGTAAAAAGTTTAGTTTGCGGAAGAATTAGGAGTTTCAAAAAGCTCAATTCACACGAGGAAGTTCACTTCAACGCGGCGTCTCGCTGTTACTGCTTTGCGGATCCTAGCCTCGAGGCTTTTCATTCGGTATACATATAATAGTCCTGTGCACATCCTCCCCTCGAGGTAAATCCTTACCTCGAACGGATACAACTTTAAATATGAATAGCTCTTAAGTGGGAATAAAAGGTGCGCGGCGTGTATATATACATTTACATATATATATATATATGTATATTGTGTATATGTATATACACGTGACGTGTAAGGAGAAAGGCGAAAGGGGTGCCAGAGGGGAGGGGAGAGTGTAAAATAAAAGCCCCGAGGCTATATCACCCCGGTGAGGTGGTGGTTCCTTCACGAGCTGGTAGGTAGGTAGGAGATAGGTGTAGGTACCTACTACGCTACACTTTTGTGTTCAGACTGGATATTTGCATCTGAAAGAGGCCACCCACCGATTTATAATTTTTCCGACGAAATAAATCCAGCAGCATACACGAGCATGCACTGTTGCTCGTTTTTACCGCAGCCTTTTTACTCGATACAGCCAACCGAAAGTATGAAATCCTCGAGAGAAACTCGGTCTCAAATAATATTCACAAAAATTTTTCTCGATTACTTTTACAGCCAAAGCATATTCTGCATAGTTTCGACAGATTTTTCGTTCGCCGTTTTAATTGGACACTATATGAAATCGGTGAAGAAAAGAGGACTTCGTGTGAGTTAGAAAAAACGACAAAAAAAAAAAGTAGGACAACAACGTTGGAATTGAAAAGGAACCGTTAGTGAACAATTCATTGTTGCATCTGCTCTGCGAAGATCATCCGATGAATGAAAATCGTGAACTGAAGAGAGAAAAATATCATGGTAAATGAAATTGAATGAGGCGGCCTGATTTCAAGACGACAGGGAGAATCAAAGGTGTCTCAAGATCGATTTACAAGCTAGGCAGCCGCCACGCGGGGGTGAAACGAGATGAGGAAAAATGGGGGAAAGTAATAGAGCCGAGTCTGAAGATTAAAGGAAAACTAGATAGAATGGTGCGCAGTTGTGGTAGAAGGGGGAGAAGAAGAGAAGAGGGAGAAAAGATGTGGGAAAAGGGGATGAAACCGGTTTTCGGAACTGCAGGAAACGCACACGTTCATTGACGTTACGGCGGGGTTGGGCTGAGTCCTTCTGGTTTATCGGCGCCGCTGGATCAGTAAGCTTTGTGTACGTGCGTAGGTGTGTGTGTGTGTGTGTGTGCGAGCGCAAAAGTGAAACAGCTCCATTGCCGGCAGGGTGAAAGAGGGGAAGAACGAGGCGGAGGAGGAGGAGGAGGAGGAGGAGAGGAGACGCGGGGGATAAAAGCTTAATCCGAAAATAGAAAAATCCCGGGAGATTAAGAAAAGCATGAGATACGTTTTTCCCGCTCGTATAATACGTCCGGCTACATGCGGCCTCTGAGAGGGTTTTCATCCCCTCTGGATTTCCACTCCCTCTTCCTTGCACATTCGTCGGTGCTTGCAGCCCGCGGGATCCGTAAGCCCGCGACAAAGCAGATTAACCATTATTTCACCTATTTGACCTGGAAACTTTGCTGCGAAGAATGAATTCTGACTATTGTTGCTTCCTGCAACCTGTCGATGACTTCATTCCGACCCCGAAGCTTTGGGGAACGACTTGAACCCACGAATCGTATTACGCCACGTTTTTTTTCTCTTGCAAAGAGCGAAGAAGTCGTTTCGATAACCGGAAAACGGCAGAGCTTGCAGTCCTGCTGAATTTAAAGGTTACTGAGAAAAATTAGGAAGATCATATTACAGAGTGTTAGGGTAGTTTTTCACTTCTGTACGGTTTTGGTTCTCTGTGAATGTGGAAAGAAACTTCTATGCAAAGTAGGAGCTTTCAAAAAATTTTTAATACAAGGAAGATGTTTACTAATTTTTAAATACCTATCTAATATTCTAATATCAATTCTGTAATATTAAACTTTGTTCTTAACACAATCAGTTAAATAGCCTTCATGTTACACACAAAAGTCAATTGTTGTTGACCAGTGTTGTTGTTGAAAAAACTTAGAAAATATCACAAGTGAAAACCATCCTAATACCGTACAGTTAAATCCCATTACTGCCGCACTTTTCCACCGATATTCGGAGTTCCTATTACTACGATAATCCTTGTGATTTCTAAAAGTACAAATCATCCCTGGATAGAACAGTCACGTGAGTGAAAATAGGATTTCCTGAGCTTGCCGGTGAGTCTTGAGATTTGAAGGTCGAAAATCCCTTCGCGCCGCGCGTTGCCGACCTTCCCTTGGTTGTCCGTTATTCGGCGGGTGGTATGTACAGTCAGTTTGATATATTATTAATTAAGACCCGCATAAATGCTGAAAGCCGGAAATTCCGGGGAAATATGAACTCCGTTAATGCCGCCACCCTGCCGGCCGCCCTAGCGAGCTATGCTGGCGCTAGACTCAACATCCACTTCTTGATGCCCTGCAAGCCAGTCTGCAAAGTAACTGCCTAGAAATGAACGGCGTGAAAAAGCCCTGAAAGCTTTTTTTCGAGCTGCTGATGCGGGGTGCAAATCCTTGGTAAGAAAATAACGTTGCTTCAACTACAAACTCTATTTTCTCTCCTTAACGCGGAACTTTAAATCCTATTTGCTCGTCAGGATTTTTAAAAGGGTTGCGGTCCAGGCTTGGAAGGATCAATATTTGGAATAACCGATTTTTCAAACATGCGAAAACAACGTTACGGATGACGAATTGATCGAAATCTTGATTTTTAAAACTCATTCTGACGAGTAACAGACACTTTCGAAAATCAAGATTTCAAACAATTTATCTTAACTTATTTTATTCTCACATATATCGGCCATTCCAAATATTGATCCTTCTAAGTTTTGACGACCACTCCATTAAAAAACCGACCTCAAACACTGAAGGAGAAACCAAGTTTCGTCCATCGAATGAGTTTGGCATCAGAAACTCCGGGGGTGGGATCACTATCGATCATCTTTCAACCGAACAGCGGCCACAAGGATCACGAGCTTCTCGAGGCTTCTTTTGCCATTTCACGAGAGGTTCTACCATCGGTGTCTGGAAGAACATTATAGCATAGCTGCAGGATGGGGTTGAGGAAAGTGGCGCTGGTGCGGCTGAGTGTGTTTTAGAATTAAGTAGTAATTAGTCGGTTAGTTTCAAGAGCCGAGGCGCAGTGCCGCTGACTTTGCTTTCGCAATTCCGCAGTCGGTTTTGCCCTGGATTTCCCACTTCACCCTGACTGCAGCTGCAGCGGAAGACAGAGACTCGCTTTCCGGAATTGTTTCAGAGAAGCCAGTCGCTCCGGGTCCAATAACGCGACAGTGCAACGTGTGTATTTAAGGCCATTGCCTCGCTCGGCGAAGCCCCGCGTTCAAATTCGAAACAAGGATATTCCGGTCCGGTTCGTCCAACCGTATCTCATATACCTAAACTGCACCCACCGTTTGAGCCACTGTCTTTGACGAGCGCCATCGGGGACCCAATTAATCAACGACACTGGAGGAACCACCGACCTGGAAGACAAAGCTGAGGGAAGAATAGGCCGTTCGGTCGACTGAGGTTCCCCCAGGACTCGGGGGATGCTCCACTTGTTCCCAGCTTCGTGCCGTTCGAGTCGTACTGCGAACGGGGCACTTGAACTTCGCAAATACTCTGATATACGGTTACGGATTCTTGGTTCAAAGGAATCTCAGTCCTTCTTCTTCGGATCTTGTGAATCCCAGAGAGTCGTACCAATTTGCTTCCGACTGCAGGCTGCGGCTCATCAAGATCAACGAATCTTGCGTCGTGCTCATGAAGTTGACCGTTACTTTATGGGCACTTGAATTCAATCCAAGTATCGCCAAGTCTTCCGTGTCAAGTTGAATCAATGATGGTCTTGAAGTCGTTTCAAGTACATCGCTGAGCGTCTATCTACTTGTACCCAAAGTTAGGGTACTTCGAATTCATCAAGCTCAATCCATCGTGAGCTACTTTATCTGTTTTTGATGACCGTCAAGCGACTACACTAGTCGGAATGAACAGTCATTGGAGCATTAAGGTGCTTATAAAGAAGCGTTGTACACCTCGAAAATGCGGGGAAGCAAAACTCCTATACCGCTTAAGCGATCAGAGTGAAACATGGGCAATTATTGCCTTATTTTGGCAAAAAGTGGAGCGTCTTTTTACTTTTTTAAAATTTGGAAAAAAATTTTACAGACTGGTTACCACTTACAGAAATTGGCCAAATTTTCACAGTTGCACTGAATGGGTCGAACTATCCGGTATGATGCCACTCGGCGGTGATGAAACACACATTTTGAGCCCAGTCCTATGAGATTTGATGGTGAAATGACGAAATGACAGCTGATCTGGTTTTCGATTATGAAAAACACCGAAATCTCATTTTGGCGACATTTGTTACCGACATTACGCGCATGCCGGTAATATGTGCGTGTAACGTAGGTAAGAAATGACCGACAAATGTCACCAAAATGAGATTTCGGTGTTCTTCGTAATCGAAAACCAGATCAGCTGCCATTTCGTCATTTCACTATCAAATCTCATGGGACTGGGCTCAAAATGTGTGTTTCATCACCGCCGAGTGGCATCATACCGGATAGGTCGATCTATTCAGTGCAACTGTGAAAATTTGGCCAATTTCCGTAAGTGGTAAACAATCTGTAAAATTTTTTTCAAAATTTACAAAAAAGTAAAAAGTCGCTCCACTTTTTGCCAAAAGCTGGAAGCGTAACTGCTGTTACACGACGAAATTGCAACGTTGCTTTGGTGTATTTTTGCATCCTGTTCCGGTGACGATTTCCGTTTCTCTTTCATTCCATAGCCGCTTATTTTTCCTCCTTAAAATTCCCTACGTCGTGGATAAGCCCGCGTATGCTGCACCAGTCTCACTGGAAGCTGTATCTTTCCTCGATTCATTTCACCCTCTAGCTCCTCCGTTCTTCTTCTTTTTTGATTCTTCTATTTCCAGTCGACTACAAGCTCAACTTCCGCAAATCCAAAGCTCCACGAGAAATCCCAACGGTACCGCTAATCTCTGCCACTTAACTTGCGGAAGTTGAAATGCAACGCGTTTTTACCCAACGACGCTCTGCGACGTACAGCTCGTTTTACGGCGTGCAAAAACAGCCTGGAAACTGCTTTACCGTTTCGAGCTTTCGAGCCTTCCAGCGTGGTTCGACGAATTAACTACACTCTCGTTTACTATTTCAGTCTGGTCTGGTCGTATCTCGTCGCGTTTGATCATATGCGTCCACGCCCCTGATTGGCTCGATAGTCTCAGGGAGATTTGAGCAAGATGTGTCTGTTTTACCGACTGTGCAGCGTTGTTTGTCTCAAAGAAAAGTAGACCGCGCCTCTATCAAATCATGGATTATTTTCACTTTGCTTTGTAAATTTGCCTTCAATCGTTCTGCACAACGCTCCGGTGTCTGAAAAACTAAAGCGTGAGCGTTTAATTAATGCTGGATTTATTCATACGGCCACTTTTACCGATCGTGATCAACATTGCGAAACTCTGTGAAATACGGTAAAACACCAGTGACCTCAGAAATGGCGGGATGTTTGAATTCATTATTCTACAAAGACGTGTACAGTCTTCTACGGGTCTTATATAATTTTCTGTAAATTACCGTAATTATCTTGACAATCCTAACAGCAGCCGAAGCATTTTCTTCAAACATTTAATATTTTCATTCAGGCCATCATTTTCTTCAAACATTCGAAATATTTTCAACAAGTCGAGAATTAAACCACTGATATCACGTTCTTCGGAGTTCGGATGTCACGCTCAAGACTCCTTAACATCGAGTATATCGATCTAATTACTAAGAGCTTGCGCGCATCACGCACTCACAAAGCTAATTCAGTGGCGGTTAAATCGAGTTCTCAAAGTACGCTGCGAGTAGGTTACACTTGAAAGTTTCGACTATGGATGCTGGCACACATTAAAATACGCTAAATTTCCCATCCGCGTGATAAATCTGCGAGACTCTGGAACGCCGGTATAGAATTTAACGGGAAAGATGACGTCGTCCGCGCAGTCGTGTAATCTTCTCTTCAAATCGTCTCTGTAATTTTCTCAAGTTTCGGCTGTTCTGGGAGAAGCTCGCTTTCCTTGTACCGGAAACTTATTCGTGACGGGATAAATACGGGTTAATATAACTATTAGGCGCTGGTGTAGAATTACGTAGTATAAATTCTACGTCGTACGTAAAGACTCCGTGATACCTACAGATAACGTCGTTCTCGCCTTACCGACGGCTCTTTTGCGTCCTTAAGTTACAACGACAAACGGCTTCGCGACGATCCGTGGCTTGTAATACTAGGCAAATCGCTGCTAATTCAACTCCCGAAAGATCAACTTCTCTCGATCGAATTCTCAGCGATCTACTAAATCGATGATCTACATCTCAAAATCTGCCCGCCAAATAGAAAACTCATCATCGTATCTGCCTTGATTCAGGTTTTCGTCAAAGCCCCCGATGTGAAGTAATTTCTATTCATTACTAACGTAAGTCAAATTAATACACAACCTGTAAAAAAACCTTATATACGAATCGTGACAGGTGATGCGTTACTCGAAGTTTGATCTGAAATATTTTCGACAAGTTCGTCGAAGTATCCGGTGAAATATCATTGAATCAGTGAACAATAACCATATCGTGCTGGAAAAATCCATTTCACCGAAGTTATTCAACTGGGTGAAATAAGATGAAAAAAAGATTAGAGAAAAAAAAAAAAAAAAAACAACAACAACAACAACAACCCCCCCAGCTTTCTCGCGATCTTATCATTTCATTCGTGACAAACGTGTCAGCTTCTTCCGCAAGAGGTATATAGGTATATATATAAAAATATCGAGAAATAGAATAAAAGAAAGAAAGAAAAAGAAACGTCACCGTCGCTGGGGTGAGAACCGTAAGAGCGTATCATGGTGTTTTGGGGTTATGAAGTGGATGCCCGGGGGTCGTTGGCCCGGATATACCTGTGCAAATAAGCGTTATCACGTATCAGCTACTGCCGCGCGTGTGTACCAAAACTCGTAAGGGTGGAGAGAGAGAGAGAGAGAGAGAGAGAGAGAGGGAGGGAGTGAGAGCTTGAGGGCGGGTATTTATATAAAGGGAGCTAGTTATGCGGGTAGATAGAGAAGCCCCGCACCTTGAGTACTCCGTCCTTACTCACTGCCCTCTCTTTCCTCGAAACTTTATGCATTATCCCAGCGCAAGCCGACGAGAGTATATTCACAGGTCGCCAACGTGTCGCGCTATCAAGAGACTCGAGCTTTTCCTCCTGCAGCTTTTGTCTTGATCTCCGCAGAAAAGAGAGAGAGAGAGAGAGAGAGAAAGGCAGTTGGATGGAATATATATATATATAGGGTATTCCACGCCAACTGGACCAGTGTTGAATCTCGACCATCTCAACGATCATTTCATGTTTTTTTCTAACATTCTACTTGGTAAAAAACGCGAACTGAATTTTTTTTTATAAATATTTGAAGTCGATTGCGAATGTCCATTTTTTGAAATCTGAATAAATTCTAAAAAATCCAGTAAATCACACAAAACACCTCCCGTTAAGAAAAACGTGAACCCAATTTCTTTTTTACTATTCTTTTTATCACCTAATTCGGAATTTTGAAATTTTCAAACCCAAAATATATACAGACATATTCAGTTTAGATTTTTTCTAGGTGGAGAAAGGGAAAAGAAAAAAAAAAAAAAAAAAAAAAAAACACCGCGTATTAGAAAACTTGGAAAATCGTTGCGGAGAAGCGAATATATGGAGGAAAAATATTTGTCGTTACTAAAATGCTTCGCCCTAGAGTTTGGCGGGTCGGATTTTATCGTAAATACATACAGAGAAATATAAAGAAAGAAGGAGAGAAAGCTCAGCCCTAGCGAATTTGCCGGATATATATCGCTAGACCGCAAAACATCCGGCTCGCATTGTATCTCAGAGTTAAGCAGGAATCAGTGTTTAGTGCTTTTAAATCAAGTGCTCTTTCCTTTTCCCTACTCTATCTCTCTCTACATCTGTATCTTTCTCTTTCTCTTTATCTTTATCTTTCTTTTTCTCTCGTACCTTCTCATTCTCGTTTATTTTAGTAACGTGGCATCGTTCTTTATTTGCTTTTTTCCCTTGTAAGAATTTTTTTCACTCATTTCCCTTCGTCTTTCACCCTATATTCGTCACTTCATATTTATGTGGGGCATTCGCCGTCAAACTGTACGGGAATAATAATACGAATTTTTTGATTCCATCAAAATTTTGTACAGATGATTACACCTAGTGAGAAAAGTTTTTACGATTTTTTTCTATATTTTTTTTTTCCGTTCACGTGCTCTTGAGATATGAATTTTTTAATATCGGTTTTTTTATTTCCAAAATTCAAAACTTCTTGAAAAATTTTCCAAATGATTATCGCTAATTTCGGTGTGATCTTTTTCCATTCAAAGATCAATCTTCACAATTTCGAGAGGTTGAACATGTTTTATTTCTTTTTTTTTTTTTTTTTACAGAAGATACACTCATTCACTAAATTTTACTATTTTGAAGTCTGGAGACTATTTTCCATAAAATTTTCGCGATTTTCGAATCCTGATATCAATATTAAATAATCTGTCCACGCTGCGATATGTTTTTTTTTTTTCTATTAGAAAAGCATACAATTCGTAGAAAAGCTAGATTACTTTGCAAAAAAAAAAAAGAAGATAATACTTTGACATTTTTAAAAATTTGAAGCGACCTCTTAAAAATTTTTTTTCGAACTGTTCTTTGAAGTGGGCTCTTAAAACATCATAAACTAACATTTTGTCACACGAGACTCGAGAAAAAAAAAAAAATAGTCGGTTTTCTTGCACCACCCTGATATATATATATTCAATATATATATATATATATCATTTACCTTACGCACGCACTTTTTTCGCGGTAATAAACGTACGAATGTACTATATTTGGCGGGTCGCAACAGCAGTTAACTTTTCAATTTCATTAACGACGAGTTTCTCCGGGAACTTCTCGGTTCCTCCTCGTCTCTCCATTCCGCACAGGACCAATCTTGTGCTACTCGGTATCTTTGAGGGACCGGATAGTTTCCGAGAGATCAACCGCAGCCTCGCGCTTTCATCTCGGGCTTCAAACTCTTGGATAAATAGAGAAAGAGAGGGGAACAGAGAGAGAGAGAGAGAGAGAGAAGGATGGATAGAACAAACTGGGGAGAGATAAGGACGAGGATACAGAGACGCGAATAAATTTTGAATACTCGAACTGTTTCGAGCAAACTTTGGAAGTAACTGAAATTTCTGTTTGCAGAATAATATAACCGCGATTCATGCTAATTATTGTATAATTAATTAATTAACGAGAGAAGAAGACACGAAAAGAAGAAATTAACGTATTGATTTACTATCGAAACGATTCGTAAGAGCCAAAGATTGGGTGACTGAAAAATTGACGTTTCTTCTGACTGATCCAAAAAAAAAAAAAAAGACAGACCGAAATTTTTCCAAAAACCTGTTTTTTTGGATTCTGGAGATTTTTCGAAAGCGTAAATATTCGTTGAATATTAGAAAAAGTGACGTTTGACTGAAACCAATACTTTTCTGTTATCACCAACGCTGTTGAAAAGTGAAAAAAAAAAACAAAAAAAAAAACAAACATCCGTATAACAAAGCTGATTTTGCAAATGAGAACGATGATAAAATTGTTGAATATTCACGGACCTGAATTATCCTTCGAAATTCATCTTGTTCGTGTCCCTGCAGCAAACATCGCTTCACGTCCCGAGCTCCTCGCCTTGGAATGCAGTTTCGTTCCCCAAGGAGACGAGCACCAGCTTCTGCATAAGATTCTCGGCATAACTGTCGCTCAGCATTTAGATCCACGCTAGTCCCACGAACGTATCGTGTCAAGCTGAAAGTTCGCATGTGGATACGAAATTGCTTTCCCCGTGTTACGGTGACACGAATTTTCCTTCTTTTTCCTCCTTTCTTTTGTTCTCTCTTTCTCCCTCTCTCTTAACATTAAATTTAGTGTTTTTCTTTTATCTCTCTCACTTTTTATACTTGATTTCATTTTACTTTATCACAAATCTTACTTATTATTTTTCTTCTATTATGTGTTTAACTTTTTCATGCTGCCTCAGAGGACTTCTTCCAAGCTAACTAAATAAATTCTAATTCTAATTCTAATTTTAATATTCTAATTCTCTCTCTTTATTTCTTACTGTCTTTCCTTCTTTTTTTTTCCTTCAAACGCTTTACTTGTAATATATTTTTTCGCGAGAAAATAAAACGAATCTAACATTCAGACGAGGAGGAAACGTCCCTTCCAACTGAGATCCGCATCTGAACTCGATGTTATACTTAAGCTGGAAAAGTTTCGAAACTAAGCTACCGAAACGCGATTAATTATACAACGGCCATTCAGGTAATTTAATTCGAGAGTCTTAGGTATTACGTTGTACATGTATAGAAAGAGAGAGAGAGAGAGGAAGCGAAATTCAACTTCAGAACTTTATCCGACGGAATTTAATACTTTAAGTGTGTTTACCAGTTTTCACGACGTCATCTTATCATTACCCCTGAGATCTTAATCGACTGTCACGTCTCGTTTCTCAATATACGTATATAATATATCAATGTACCCTTGCAGACGATTTTTCAGGAATTTTCGCAAACTGTCATCGCTCCGAATTTCATCGTTTTTTTTTATCAAACTTCAATATAACATTAAATTGACCGAAGAAGCCGTTTGATAATATAATTGGAAACATCAAAGGAAGAATAATCTTGAGTTTTTAACAGATTTCACTTTCCTTAGTTCTAGTGTATTTCTCGAAAGGAAAAATATCTCGTACAACGAATCGAAGTTGGAATGATCGTTTCCTCTCATTTGCTTTTCATCTTCATTTTGAAAGGGCGAACTTTCAGAAACCTCCGTTGTTTCTCATTCTCGCAACGAGACGACACCGGCTTTTCCAGGCATGGCTGTCTTGCCTTCTTAACTTTGCCTGTTGAAGTAGACAGAGTGAAAGTGAGGATACACTTTCCAGTCTACAAACCAATCTCCTTTGTTCCTCTTTTAGGAACAATGGACAACCGAGGCGGTAAGCCATTACGAATCCACTTGTGATTTTACTTCGAATACAACGTTTTAATCCGTCCAAAAACGACTTGCCTGCTGAGCTTGAACTTTTCGCCAAAAGAAACGCTATTCAGATTCGGTATTCGGTGTGCAATGCGCGCGGTGAAATTAGGTGGAAGACCTTTTTGCTACTTAAATGTTGTTCTCTTCGCTTCTTCCTAACGTGGAGAGAAATTAATTATTCGCACTGTTATTAATTCAAACACTAAAACTCACATCGAGAGCTTCTTTCACCTTCGAATTTTCAACGTAGGTATTATCATTTTTGTACTTTGCCAATTATTGCAAAAAGCAAACAAAACAAAAAAAAAAAATCATTTTTATCATCGATCTTTCAATGATCATAATTATATTCCATATTTTGGAAATTGAATTTAAGTAATGATCGGTTAAAAATTAAAATGGCAAAACGATAAGAGAGAAAAAAATATATGTATATATATATATATAAATTTTGCACTTGATTGTAAAAAGGAAAGTAGAGAAAAATCAACCTTGCGGTTGAAAAATAAAACTTTTTCGATCGTGGCTCGGGATGCCAAAATTTTTTTTTACTACTTGTTTTCTTTTTGTAACAATCTGCCGTTGCAGGTGCTGCCAATTTTTCCCCCGCGTCACGTACTTTATATTATACGAGTTTCGCCTCTCCTCTTCACTTCTTCTGCCTACATCAAGTCAAGAATTGCGTTGTCCGAGAGAGAAAAGAAAAATCTAGTCACTTTTTGACGTCGCCGGTTCTCTCACTTCTCTCCTCTTTCTCTCCATCTCTGACATTTCTCCCAGCTCGTGGAAAATATACTTCCTTTATTCTATCTATCTCTCTCTCTCTCTCTGTTTCTCTGTTTCTCTCTTTCGTTCTCTTCTCGAGGAGATCTGCAATTTTTCACTAAGACGGGAAACGAGTTATACTTCTGCCTGGGAATACTGTCAGTGTTCAAGATAAATAATCGCGTGTTTCTTTTATTATTTTTCCTATTTATTTCTCTTTTTTTTTTCTTCTTCTTCTTATCGGCCTTCCTTTTATTGTTATTTTTTTTTTTCATATCATCGTCACTACAGTGATTATATCACCTCATCAATTGTATGGAGTTTCTCGTTACTCTATCGCCGAGTTCCTAAATTCGCAGTATCATCTTCTTATTCTTGTTTTTTTTTTTTCTTTATTCATTATTCTTCTTCAACCAGTTGCAGTGTAAAAGAAAAATCCACCATAACTGAGTTAATTTTTATTACTGCGATAATTCGAAACTAAGTATGACTATTACAGTCTCTCTCTCACTCTCTCTGTGTTTCATGGTATACAACAGAAAAATAAAGAAAGAGAGAGAGAGAGAGAGATAGAAAGAAAAGAAAAGAAAAGTTATAAAATAAATGTCAAGGTCGTAAAAATAAAGATAAAGGCAAGTTTATGGACCAGGCAAGAAAAATCGCAGTGCAGTCTCTCGTTTTCTTAGGGTATCCATTTTCTTTCATTCCATGGTTTATTCTACTCTAACACTTCACTCAGATTCTTGAAGGCTAATTTACACGGTATTTTCACTACGTTCACCTCTTCTTTTTTAATACCTTCGTAAAACGAATGGAAAAAAAAATGCCAAAAAAAACGTGTCGCGTAAAGCGGAGAGGGATGAAAAAATTTAGTGAATCAACACTAACCCTTCCCATATGTTACCAGTAGGTATGGAAATGAAACGCGCCCTTATGGGGGAATTTTACTCGGTGAAAATTATACATATATATGTATTCGTGTTGTGCATTAGAGGGAAAACTGCCGTTTGTATGTATGACCCAGCTCAACGAACCAGCAATGCCAATACACCGCACACATTTGTATTCCGCCTGCGGTTGTCCGTTTAATTGTCCGTTTTGCGGTACGCGTTCGCCTGCTGCAGATGGAAGCCGTTAAATTTTAAGACCATCGGCCGCAACCATCATACATTATTTTCATCCATGGCCATGGCGTGAAGCAGCCGCATCTTCGTTTACACACGTGGAACTATGTTGGTAGGTTTTAAGGTAACGACTGACTGACTGACTGACTGACCATAAAAGTTAATCGAACTGATCATAAGAAAGAAAAGAAATGGTAACGAGTGGATGTTCAGGGTGTCCAGTATTCGGGGAAATTTTATGGAAACAGGGAATTCTCAGGGAAAAAGATGGAAGTCTCAGGGAATTTCATGTCGTATATCGAATATATAATAATTTTTATCCGAGGCTTCATAAAAATTTAACCATTTGGTGAGAAATTTTTTTTTTTTTTTTTTTTTTTTTTTTTTTCCTTCAACTTTCAGGCAATGGTCATGAACCGAGCCCTGATTTTTTTTGAAAAATTTTCGTGCTAGCGAATTCTTACAAATTTGCTTTACAACAAGCTGAGATCTAGTCAAATATAAAATATTCTTATTCGTACGAATGTTGCATTTTTTATTTATTGTGTACATGAGAACAATCTGGATGAATAATGATCCTTGTCTGGAAAACCTGGAATTCTCTGAGAATTACTTTGTCACAAATAACTGGACACCCTGATTGAATTCCCGCGGACGAAAATGAATTTCTCGCAATTTTCCCACCATTTTTTTTCACTTTTCGTTAACAAAATCGTTCTCTTTTCTTTTTTTTCTTTTTTTTTTTGTTCGTTTTCATTTCAACGAATCTCTACGTCTTCGATACTCTGTAATCCGATAAACAGGTTTTTGGAAAAATGTTCATTCGGTGGTTTGTTCCGACAGACTCACGCGATGATCTCGGAAAAAATTTAAAACTTACATGAAAAATTTCGGTGTCTCGTCTAATTTTAACTTCTGGTTGTACTGGAAATAAATCGATTTTCAATTTTTCAACAATCCGATAATTTTCATCTAAGTAATATTATCATAGATAAATGGTAAAATATCTATTTTTTATTGTTTAAAATTAGTAAAAATGAATCTTTCATTCACATCATGTGAAATGATTTTTTTTTTTTTTTTTTTTCTTTTCAAATAATTCTAAAATATAATAAAAATCATATATTCTTCTTGTATTAAACCTTAAATGATAATTATGATTTATTTTTTTAACCTATTTTTTTTTTTTTCAATTTAACATTTTAACGGGACGTCGAAAAATCGTTTTTTTCTGATAAAATTCAACGTTTAAACCTTAGACTGGGATAAAAAAATCACACAAAGCTTTGGTCGTACAGGAAGATTTTCGGAGCGATATCTCTTTGTTTCGATATATACCTGCAGGTGTCACGTCGTATCAGCAGCAAAGTGAGCCGTGAGGGTCAGGAAAGAAAGAAATGTCCAATCTTGTAAGAGACAAGAAAGATGAAAAACGAAAATACAAGCGAGAGGACCAAGTGCCCGTGGCTCCTGTAGTCTTGTCGATCCTTGTCATGCAGATCCAGGACGATCCGGTGTTTGACAGGTGTTTCTTCTCCTTTCTAGAATTCAAATCAAGGATTCAAAGAAGGATTTATTTCATCATTTTTCGCGAATCGACTGCAAGTCAAGAAATTTCACTTCACGTGTTAAACAATCAAAACAGCTTCAGGTTTTAAAAGAAAAAATTCAATACACGTCCAGTTCCGTGGAAAAAGTTGCTCCTGAATCGGGTATCGAAATTGGTAAACTTTTCGAACCAACTATCGTCAAACTTTGAAGTATACAAGTATATGAAACGGTTGTATAATAACGTCGAGGTATCCAAAGCCTGGATTATCGATTAAAAAATTCCAATAACCCAATTATGCAATCCTCCCTCCCTTGATTCTCGCTAAGAAATAAACTGTGGATGCAGAACGAAGTAAAAATGGGACGAAGAAGTAAATTCGGATTTGTGAATTTTTTATTTTGAAAAATGAAAGTCGCCACTAAAGTATCCCCTGAATTTTTCACCGAACAATTCTCGTCGTTCCGAGTGGATTTTCAACTTTTCTACCCTCGTTTCTCCCTCCCTCCCCCTCTCTCTCTCTCTCTCTCTCTCTTTCTCATTTCGTTTTTTTTATTCTCCTCGCTCCCGCGAGGTTTTATCTCTGACCATCGTCGACCCTCCGCGACTTGAATTTTATTTCTCGACTTCACCTCGCGATAGCCTGCAGAGTCGATGGCTGTGCACCGAAAGCCCCCGACCTGAACTTGTGTTACGTACTACCGTATTACTTGAATAATTTATTCACTCCGGTTTCCTCGGTGTAAGGAAAATGAAAATAACGTGTAAACGGTAGAGAAAACAAATCGGAAAACAGTCTTTTCTTCATTGTGAAAAGGGATGAAAGTCTGTCTGTCTGTCTGTCTGTCTGTCTGTCTGTCTGTTCGAAAAGCTTCAGCGATGATCTCGAAAACGATCGAGTGAAAAGATTTTGGAAGAAAAATTAGAAAAATAATTTATACGTTTTTTTTTATTCTCATAAACATTGAGAAGCGATTCGTTTCCGGTAACACCGGAAGTTCGAGTTAAACGGAACGTGGCAATCTTGCATGCTCGTCATTTGGTTTTACAAGCATGTAAGATTCAAAATTTTTTCTAGTTTGTCCGAGAGACCGAGATTTTTTACAAAAACCTATTTTTTCGATTCTAGAGGTTCGACAACGTAAGGATTCGTTAAAGTTAGAATTCAATGATTTCCGATATCGAATTCAATACCTTTCTCGCATCATCGAGGATTCTGAAAAGTGAGAATAGAAAATAATGGTCATCATTCACGATTCTGAATTTGGAATTTTTTCATTTCCGATCAAACGATGTAGAATCACTCCGCTGATTAACATAAATTTTTATTCGGTGTATCCTGATATTCCACAATGAAAAACCGTATAAACTAAAAAAAATAAATAACTCAAATTTCGAATCACCGTCTCTAGATACAACATACAAAAATTCATCCAACCTCAAAAATCAACGATCCCTTACCTATTTCGAATCCACGAATCCTTGAACTTCCCTCGGCTTCTAATATCCCTCTCGATCTCGAGGCCTCGTTCAAACAACCCGCGTCGTATATCCGGTTTCGCGACTGAGGAATCAGGGGGCTTGAAATACATTTGTTTATTTGATTTGAATTGGTATAGTTCAAACGTTTCACGGTAATTCCGTAGGGGAAGCTTATGTACGTACTCGGTGCCAAGGTTATGGTTTGAGGGACTTGGGAACTGTGCGTTGATTGGCAAACACGTTTATACGCCAAGAGGGCGGTATCCTCGGCTCACCGAGCTCAAAACTCACCCTTAAGACCTACTCAACCTCGCCTGCAACTTCAACCAGAGTTCATTAATTAAACGATATTTGTTCTACGCTCCGCCGAGTTTCGTCACAAGTTTCACTCCGAGATTTCCACGTGTGTTACAACACGTCAGGTTTACACGCGTCATATTTACATGTCTTAACTTAATGTCATAAATTTGTGCGTGTGTGTATATTTATGTACGTAAATTGTGCGTCACGCTGGCTGTTTCCGGAAATCAACGAGCGAGATCAAGCCGATTATTGTCATTTCCTCGAATCTTCCATCTCGCTGATTAAAATCAACGACAAATTTACGGATCTCTTCCTTTTCACGCATCCTTGGATAACGGATTGGAAATAGATTCACTCGCCAAAACTCAGGTGAGAAACTGTTAAGGAGAGAAGTGTAATAGAATAAAATAAACACGTACGCGAAAAATAAAAAAAAAAAATCAAAGAAAACAACGAAAGACTTTCAGAGAAAAATCCTCCGTCGACGAGGGGGAGATAAGACAAGGACTGGGGGGAGGAGGGGGGGGGGGGGGGGGGGGGGGGGGCTCGTAAGAACCGGAAAACGAGCGGGACGAACGTTTGTCACTTTTTTTTTTGTCTGTGTTTTTGTTTGATTTTTTTTTTCTTATCTATCCGCCTTTTCTCATACTTATCGTTTCCTTTTTTCTTCTTATTTTCCTTTTTATTACTTTCCGTTTCATCTTGATACCTTTTTTTTTTCTCCTTTTTTCACGCCCAGACTTTTGGTATGATGTACGTTCTCCGGACAAGATGGCCACCTCAAATTTGAATAGGTTTCGTGTTTTACACCCTTTAACGTTTGTTGGTAAGTGTATATATCCATGTTGGATATACCGGGTGTCTCAAACCACTCGTCAACCCCTTATAAAATCTGGTGAACTGATTCTTTCGAAAAAGTTTTTAATCCAGTGTGGCTATATGAGGCATTCTCTATTGAATGATGATATTGACGACCTCCGGTGCAGACTGGATAGTCATACTAAGTTTTAAAATTTTACAAAAAATCAGTTTTCTAAATTTTAGAAGGAGTGGACGGGTGGTCTGGTACACCCGGTATATGAGATAGTTTATTGCTTTTTTCATACCGATATGTTATGTCTTAATTTTGTTTCTTTTCTGTCCTTTTTTTTCTCTTTTTGGTTTCTTTTCATTTATTTTTCATGCGTAGCTTTCATCGTTGATTCTTTAGAGTGAATCGATTATGCAGTTAGTTATTCATTCGCGATACGTGCGAGAATTCTTGAAGGCAATTTAAACGTCTCATTCTATGAATTTGCAATGAATTTGCTACTTTGGTATAAATCGTCTGCTTCGAAGGAATATGATTCGCTTCTCGAACAGCTAATCGTGAACCTTGATTTACTATCGAAGTTTCAAATTAGCTTAGAGTTTGTTGAAGAAATCTTTCTCAAAACTATTCTTGAAGGGAAAAAGATTCTTGGATCGAACTTGACGGATAATTTAAATAAAATGACTCGAAATCTGGGGAAGAGATTAAAAATCGTTTGGAATGAGGTTAAGAAGTTAGAAATTGTAACGATTCAAGTCTACCCGCCTAAAATCAAGACAATAATTCTCTTTCTGTAATTCTCTTTGGTTCGAAAAATCTTGAATGATTCACGACCGGATTAGAAATTGGAAACAATAAATGGTGACAAAGGTTCTAACGGTAAATAATAAGTTTAAACAAATAATATCAAATTGAGATAAAAATCGATTGGAATATCGATGAATTAAATTTTTTAATGCATCGGCATTTTACGTTAATGATTAATTTTAATTTTTTAATGAGAAAAATTTTTAATGAAAAGAAGTTTCATTCAAAAATTAAATTTAATGGTCGATGTATTATTTTTTATTCAATAATACAAAGAAATATCGAGAGACAATTTTAAAGTGAAAAATTCAAGGGAAGACTATTTCCACTAAACAATTTCAATGTTGTACAGTTTTTTTAAACAATTTATCGAAGTATGAATGGTCGAGTAAATGAATAAACAACTTTGATTATTCACGAATGCAATTTTGTGTGCTATTTTTCTGCCTTCAGTATGAAAAAGAGAAAAGCTAGGACAGAGAAAATCAAATATTGTTAAAAATGATCTATTTGACCGCGATTAAACTGCTATTGAAAAGTTATTTCTCAGAAAACCCATCTTCGATCAGGGTGTCTTTTCACGAAATCATGGGGTGGTTTCAAACTCCTCGTTTCCTTTATTTATATGGTTATTAACGGTACAAAAAACAATTAAAATTTATCTATGATATTATAAAATAGGTATAATAAAAAAATATGTAGATTTGGTGTTTTGATATCGGTTAAAAAATGCGTAACCCGGCCTTGTTTTAATTTTCACAAAAGACTAGCGAGCTTTGAGAAATTGAAAGAGAGAATAGAAAAAAAAGGAAAAATTATTTGGGTTTCGATCAGAGCCTTATCTCACGATATGAAGTGAAGCCGAACGATAGGGAGTAACGTATCATAAATTACAAGGATAATCGTGGTAGACGTGAAAGCCAAGGATGAAGACTTTTTGTGATCCAAGGGAAACCTTTGAGCCCCTTTTTCTTGTATCCGTGGTTACGTGACCGCGGGCGCTGCGAGCCAGCCGAAAACGACGATTCTCCAGACAAAAACCAGAAGCCCCGATGCATGCCGGGAACAAGCAAGCAGCCTTCGGCCAAAAGTGGGATATGATCGTTGAGTATACAGGGAGGAATTCGTTTTTACATTCGTCGAATTAGCGAGAAACCCTTTTACCTCAGCGAGGTAAAAACCTGACGAAATATGTCATGTGCAGAATTCTTCGTTTAATAATTTTTCCTCAGCTTCTCTCTGGGTGGGATTCATTTTTCTTCACAAAGTTTGCTCCGATTTAACAAAATCAACGCAACATTATACTCCCAAATTATTTTCGAATATAAAGGGGGGTGGGGGGGGGGGGGGGGGGGGGGGGGGGGGGAAGGCAAAATGAGATACCCTTAAAATTTGATGAAAAAATATTGTTTCTGAAAGTGTTTCTTGAATGTTACTTCTATATAAACATTATTGAGAATTTTTTTCAATTTTCCGAGATTTCAAAAAAAAAAAAAAAAAAAAAATTTCTCCGCAATAACTGAAAATCATTTTTATTTTCTTTGGTTACAATTTGAAAAAAAAAAAAGATTCAGCGTATTCGAGTCCTCGTAAAATAAGTATTTCGCATCGCGTTTTCGGTATCTCTGATTATATGCAACAATTTATTGTATCTATCACGGTGAATGAATAACGGATTTCATTGAAGTATGAGTTTTCTTTGAATTTAATCTCACGAAATGAGAATTTATGTATTCAAAACAAGAACATTAAAGAGCTAATAAATTCAAAAAATGCGCAATTAGTGTTGGACTGACAAAAAATTTCATTTCGATGTTTAAGCGTCGGGCTTGCGATTTTGCATCCTATTATGTTTACGAACGGGAAAGGAAAAAAATTCCGCCTTAGAAGCTGCGAGCGAAACGAACCAGCCTGCAAATATTTGAAATACGTCTGTTTGAAAAAAAATAAATAAACAAATATGATTAATGATTGTCGATTGTTTGGAAAAAAATTTTGTAATCATACAACGATATCGCGAATTTGAATATAATATCGTATCTCGATAACATTAATCGGCGGAATTTTCTTCTGCCGATATTTTTATGTTGAAAAAATTAAACGAAAAATTCATCGGATAAAAAACTAAGCGGGTATAAAATGAAGAAGTGCGAATGAAATCTGTAAACGTGAGAATGTCGGACTCGGTCTGAATATCATCGGCTTATCCCAACGACGTGCATAAATTCCGTCGCACCAATACTCCGGCTATAATCCCTGCGTACTTACCTGCGGTTTAAATCGTCGCCTAGGTAAAGTGAAATCGATCGCGATAAGCTCGTGGATAATGCACGAAGCCCCGGGCGAAACGAGCCAAGCTGGGACAAAAAGGGGCCCAGCTGCTTCTGCTGAAACAATCTCCTCGTGGACTTGACCCTTTCAGGGCGGTCGGCCATTTAAGGAGACGACTTGAGTACATATAATACGACAGTTCTAGATTTAGTTACGATTTCCGCCACCAGCAGACGGCGTCACGAAATTTTTTCAGAAAATAAAAAAAGCTTTTCCAAGGATAGAAACAAGTTTTTCGAAAGTAAAATTCCCACCTTATTGACAAGTGAGGAAAGATTTTCCAAAAGGGAGAAAACGTTTCCCAAAAATAAAATTCCGAAAAGTTTTCCGCATTTTTTGAAAACTTTTTCGTCGCGCCGTTTGGTGGCGGAAATTGGAACTAAATTCAGAATTGATATTTTATATCTTGTGATTTACGTTTCAAAAATTCATAAACAAAAGTTGCGATCATCAGATTTTTTACTTCTTTCATCATCTTTCGCGATGTAGGAAAAGTATTGGCTTCGATCGAAAATCACTTTTTCTAGTTTCAACGTTGCGTTTTCGAAACCTTAGAATCGGAAAAACAGGTTTTATTAAAAATCGTCTGTCCGACAAACTCGTGCGATGATCTCGAAAACAAGTGGATAAAAAAATCTAAAACCTACAGGATCTTGCAACGAAATTAATGGCGTGAAAATTTTCCATTACCGGTTTAATTTCATCTTAAGTTTACTTTTTCAATTACCTACTTTTGATTCCTGCTAAAATTCTGCTCACGTTTCTCGATATTCCGGGAATTAAATTAGTAATAAAAAAGATCCTGAGAATCGATTTTTCTATGATAAACATGGCGCTTGGCCTCCAAAAATCTTAAAAATACCAAGGCTATCAAGGGGATGAATAATGCATGGGGTTCCTTATCAGAATCGTTGCGGGAGAATGAAAGTTTAGCTTCCATGTTTCAGGTTTTTATTTATCTATCTTTTTTCGTTATTTTTTCTCCAATGGGAGGTGTGGGATTTGGGAAAAGAGTTCTTGCGGCTACCGCAGCGTGAATAACGAGGCAAATAAATGTTTTAAAAATGGGGAAACCCTTGCAGACCAGCTTATGGGCCTGTTTCCAGTTTCGTCTGCCATTTGTAGAGACAACGAGGCCGCAATATCAACGATTCGCAGCTTCTCCCTCCCTCCCACCCTTCGGTACTTTGCATTTATATCTCACCGAGTGGCCTCCGGTGAATAATGAGAATTGTTGCCCTTATTCAAATGTTAATATCGTAACCCCTAACATACTATTTCAGGGAATTTGTCTGCCTGGAATTATCCAAGGGGTACGAAAAAGAAAGGCGATAAAAAATAAAACAATATTTTATTCATCGAGGAATATTTGAGGAATATTGAAGATTTAATCCGTCTCGTTTCTATTTTTCAACACAATAGTGTAAATTTTGGTGAACTTGACGTTTTATCTTTTGGAAATAATTCTTTTTTAGGTATACTCTTTTACTTCAAAGTAAAGTAAGTCGTGTACCTACTTGAAGTTCTTATATATTCTTATTTTAAAATCAATCATTGATTACGCATTGCGGAGAAATAACGACTTTTGAAATTGAACCGATATAGCTGCGAATTTGAGTAAAAAATTCCAAACCGAACCAAAAAC
The DNA here is from genome assembly GCF_021155765.1 of Diprion similis. Taxonomy (NCBI): domain Eukaryota; kingdom Metazoa; phylum Arthropoda; class Insecta; order Hymenoptera; family Diprionidae; genus Diprion; species Diprion similis. The sequence continues at coordinate 385,334 of NC_060109.1, read as the reverse complement.
GAATTAAAAAAAAGTTGATCCAGACGTTAAAAAGCGAAATTTTTCCTTCTTCTTTCCGTTGCTCGGTTTTTCCACCGAACATATCGATAATAATAATAATAATAATAACAATAATTACTAACCCTTGAAAATCAGTTGCTCGTATTTTCATTTAATTCGGATAAGAGCTTCTTGAATTTGTACGGAACTCAATTCGACATGCCGCAAGATCATCAGTAATTCCCGTGCCGTTCTTTTACGAACGAGAACTAATATTGGCTCGGCATTATTGCCTTATCATTATTCAAGCCGAGTGGTTTTAGCGAGCCGCACCAGCAGCGCGCAGACGAAAAGCTCGAATTCGAACGTCAATTTAAATACGATTGGTCGCATGGCCGAGGAGTTTTCAGGATCTGACTGTCGTATAACTAAAGCCGAAGAAACATTTCTCGCCGGCATGGCGCCGTTGCTGTGTTAATTTTTTATACAAAATACACCCTCGGACATGCATTGGTCCACGGAAAATAACGATTCAATATAATATGCAAGTACCGCGGGTGAGTATATATATATATGGATGTATATATCTATACCTTCAAGCGAAAACCCGCTGCACAAATTCTCGCGTTGTTGAGAGCCTAATAAAAATTCATTAATCCGTTTGTTAAGCTCTCTTCGTTAAAGTACCGGATTTTCTGTTTTGCTTTGTTTTTCAATTTCCGTTCATTAGCGTCCATCTCGGTTCTTCATTCTCTTGTTCATTTTATTTACTAGTCGAGGTTTCCGTCTCTCGCTGTTTTTTTTTTTTTTTTTTTTTGTATATATTTTATTTCACTGCTTCTCTTCTTCTCTCGAATTTCGTTTCATTCGATTTCTGTATATTTTCACCGCGCCAGTTCACGTCGGTTTTATATTCATTTCTCTTTGGCTCTGTTTTCTTCATTCGATCAGTCGCCCACTGTTTTCGATTAATTATAGATATACACGAATCGGTGAAGGGTTTACCTCTAATGCAGACAATTATTTACCTAAAAACTCTGTACGATAATTTACGTGCGATTGGGAAAAAAAAAAAAAAAAATAATCCGGTATAGAAGTAACAACGTAAAAGAAAGAAATAAAGAATGGAATCAAAATTAATTTAAGAGGAAAGAACCAACGTCACAGATTTTATAAACATTCAAGGATCGATATATTATTCACTGTAACGTTAAGTCGAAAAACTGCTTCGGTAACGTTTTACAATTTCTATCACAAGTTGGCGTATCGATACTCGAGCTTGATGAAAAAAATTCTCAAATACGATAAATATTTGTTGATTATGGCGAAGGCACGTGTGATCTGATTTTTTTTTTCTCTTTTTTTTTTTTTTTTTTTCTGCAATTCCGACAGACATCGGGGTAAACATTTTTGAATAAGAAATTCCAATTGAAAAAAGAATTAGAAGAAGAAGGAGAAGATCTTGGCGAATTTTGGAAAATGGCCAGAGTTTCGAGCACGCAGCGAGAGAGGCCAGCGACACCCGGTGGTGGATTATCTGTTCGATCCCTTGACTGACAATTAGCGCGAAGCTGCTAAGCTAATCGTGGTTAACGCGATTTGTCACGCTCACCAGCGTGTCGCAGCCTCGCGTCAACTCCTGATAATCGATCAGTAGCGATAACCTATCGATCCGGAGTGAAGGAGCGAGGGGGAAAGAGAGAAAGAGAGAAAGGAAAAACTTTTTAATATTCTTTTCTTTTTTTTTTTTTAAATTTTTTCTTCAATTAGGAGTAAAAAGAACGTGGAAATATTAGGGATGAAACGAAATATTGGGAGTTTAAAAAAGAAAAAGAAAAAGAAGAAGAAGAAGAAGAAGAATGAGTATGTAAAAGTGAGAATCTTCAGGCGTGCCGAGTAAAACGTTGTTAATAAAAATAAAATGACAATAATAATAATAACAATAACGTAAGTATGTACATATTATTTACGTACGTTGTATGTATATACGTATACATATAACTTTGATAATAATCCGACGCCACGTTTCGTTATTATAACTTTCCGTTTATTCTTATATAATAAATAATAATAATAATAAGAAATATCGGGCCTCCAAGTTCTTGGCAAACTTTTTTTTTTTCATCTCTTTCTCTTTCTTTTCTTATCTTATACACGTTTTGTTTTATTTCAAACGATCGACCCTTGAACTTGTGCCAGAATTTTTTTTAATAATAATAACGAATCTACCTACTTACACTCTTGCATATACATATATATATATATATATATATAATGTGTGTGTGTGTATATATATATACATGTATTCATTGCGCCATTACTGAAACGTCATTTGGAATAAATTATTACTTAATCAAAACTTTAGCCACTTGATTCGGTCATTATGTACCTTAAGGCAACCATAACTGTTCGCTATATTATTATTACGCCATCTTTTTAATGAGGAACCCCATTCTCTGCAGGGTATTAATTTTTCACCCAACCTTGTATAATAGCCGTGTATATAACTATTTTCTTTCACGAAAGTAAGAGTTTTTTTTTTTTTTTTTTTTTTTTTTTTTTTTTGTCGCCCTGATTCTTTCCGTAAATTTTGTTGTTCGAGAAGCTAAAATTTACGAATAAAATCATGATTATATTAGAATAACTCTAAAATTTTCTAACATTATTGTAGTATTATATAAGGAGTTGAATGATTTCTAATATAATCGTGATCTTATTCGTAAATTCTCTAAACTTTTATCAAAGGACAAAATTCACGGAAGTAATCGGTGTAAGAAAAAAAGATTTGATTTTTATTTTTTTTTTTTGTTTGTTTGTTTGTTTGTTTGTTTTTTCTCAAGTTGTATAGTGTTTTTGTGATAGATTTTAGATATTCGAGAGACCAAAAGAAAAAAAAAAATCAAATTTTTCATACAAGTGTCGGTCTCTTGAGAGTGATTGATATGATTATAGAAAAATGTCGATAAAGTAAATAACTGGAGTCAATTTTTAAAAACTAGAGTTACTCCTGGTGGTCATTGACATCGAATCTTAATGGACAACCCAAAATAATATCGAGAACAACAAAAACACTCTCGACCAGTGTGATTAATCACTTTGCATATATGGAAAGTGGAAAATTAAGGCGCCACGTCGACGTGAGATATCGGATATTGTTTCCTCCCGTGGAATTTGGCGAGCCTTTGCGATGATCCTGTGCGAATTCTTCCTTTATTCCGTAGAGGCGGGGGGTGAGGAAGAGGACGAGGGTGACGAAGGCAATATCGAACGATTATCCCTGCACGGGACGCGAGGCTGCAGCAGTAAACGATTCGATAAATTACAATTCGCGTCGGGCGACTTGCGAGTAATTACACCTCGCGTTGTTTACGACCCCGGTTATCTCCTTCGCCAGACCCATTTCTTCGCTCGTGCCTACAAATGTAGCGAGAAAAATCTCCGACCTGACCCAAGAAATTTTCATCCCCGATACTCTGGAGCTGATCCGTTTTTTTTTTTTTTTGTTTTTTTTTCGAGATTTTTTCCTTCTCACTGTTTTCGAGTCATTTCTGGTAGAAGAACGTTAGAAAAAAATCTTAGTAGCTGGAGTCGTTTTTTTGGACGTTAAGAATTTTCGATTATTATTAACCTTTGGGGATATTTTTTTTTAAGCAAATTTCTGCAGAATTATGAATTTTCAATTCACCGATAAATATACTTATTCGATTTGAATAAATATCCGTCTGTTTCCACGTTACGAATTAATACTATCCGTATCGATTTTTTTTTTTTTTCATTCTTCGCTCGTTTGACGGTTTTGAAATAATAATAATAAATAATAATAATAAACCCGAAGAGAAGTAATGAAAGTAATAAAATTGAAAAAAAAAATAAAAATAAATAAATAGAAAAAACAACCATCAAACAAAAATAATAACAACGAAGAATTCCTGAAATTATTTCACCATTTCTATTCAAATATCGACGAGACTCGATAAATAATTTACGATCATCATTCACAATCCTCATTGTTGATCAGTTCAATTATTGCTCACTTGTTCAATGAATGTTGAATAAATTTGTACGAGGAAATATGATAAATACAAGCGCATCAGATACGGTATAAAAAAAAGAAAAAGATTGATTGATCGATTGATTGTTCAGTTTATTATGCCTTGATAGCAACTTGAGGCAAATTACAATGTTATAGAATAATTAGAAATAAGTCGGTAATTAAGTTTAGAATAATAGGTAGGTAGAAGAGAAATAAAAGAGAATAAGAAATAATAATATAAAATTAAAATTAAAATTAAGAAAAATAAAATAAAATAAAATAAGTAAATAAAAATTCAATAGAGATAAAGATCAGAAGATCTTTAGAGAAGAAAAAGAAAGAGAGAGCGAGAGAGAGAGAGAGAGAAGAGCTGATACGGGAATTGGCCGGTCTCGTTTTTGCAACAATTAATTTTCGTTTAGCTTAATTAAATTTCGCGAGTGCCTTTCGGTCCCTGCCCTCCAAAGCTCTCCTCAGCGTCGTCAGGCAACTCCCGTCGTAGAATTGATTCCGGTATTGTGATACATGGAGCCGAAGCTGTTCGCAGGGTACGGATAGTGGGCAGGTAATTTCCACCTTGTAATTCGTTTAATCTTTCGAAACATCAAGGGACTTTCTAACCTTTTCCGGACTCGAAAAACATGTAGGGGAGGAGGGGCGGAGGGGAGGGGATAACGGGGTACTTGAGGAAATACTTAGTTTTCGAGAACTCAAACACGCTTAATGTGGTGTTTTTTTTTTTTTTTTTTTCTTCATTGCAATCAAAGAAAATAAAAACGATTTTCAGAATTTTTTTTTTTTGAAAAACATTAAGGGTACTCCACTTTGCCCCCCCCCCCCCTGCCGGGGTATAAATATTTCCGCATTTCGATCGCCCCAGGAAAAGCAAAAAGTTCCACGGTTGAAAAACTTTACCTTCCGGAGAATATTTCTTTTTTCAAACTTCATACGTGACTTGATTAATTTTTTATTCTTTGTTGAAAAAATGTTAACCCTGTCTTGCTAAATTATTCTACAAATCAAATATATGACGAATTTTACGCGAAACTGAGCAACGGCTGACCTTCACCGTTTCTGATTTTGTTTAAAAAATTTTGTGAATTGTCCCAACTTCGAAAGAGTGTCCTGAATTTTTTTTTCCAGATTTTTTATTATTATTTTATCTCCCGTTTAATATGGGAATATTCATGTTTTGTCGAAAGAAATTTAGAAATGAATTTACATGAAAAAAATTAATTTTTGTCAAGAATATCGAATAATATTCTCAAAAATTTACAAAATATATTATAACTATAGTCTGAATGTTTTTATCTATGATATAATGTACGTCGTCATGCAGGAATGTTAATTTTTGGAAAGATGTAAAAATAACTATAGAATTTGAAATTTACGGTTCATGAACGCGGTTCGATTGTTTTTTTTTTTCTCTTTTATTATTTCTCTTTATTTGTTTTTCACTCTTTTCTGGATACCGAGAGAAAAAGTTTGAATTTCGTAACCTCTCGTTCCTTTATGCGTCTTTCATACTCGAATCATACACTCGGCAAGACGAGGTTTACACGTGTGTTAAGCCAGAGTGAGATCGGTTCAATCTTCCCCCACTTCCGGTTCTCACCGTTACGGAAAATTGTGCGTCAAGAGTCTGCTCAAGATTAATCGGCGCACTTTCGCGAGTGACGCTCGACGGAATCTTGATACGCGAACAAGATGACGGTTCCCTTTTTCCGTTTCATTTTCTCTCTCCTTTTTACCCTCACACTATCTCTCTTCCCTTCTTCCTCTCTCTCTCTCTCTCTCTCTCTCTCTCTCCTTCTCTTTCATCTCTCATCTCGAGATACCTATTCGCAAATTTATTCTAAGTGCAAATTTGAAAATGCGAATTTATTTTCGATAATTTTACGACGATTGTTTCAACACTGGTCGAGTCAGCGCGGAATGGAATGCCCCATACAATTCAGTCAATATTTCAACCTCCCTTATATTTATTACCGATGATTCTGCATTCTGAAAAAATTTAAAAACGATTAGTGATAGTGGAAAGAAGTGTTTGTCACGTCTTCAATGGAAAAAGGAATTAACAAGACAGAGAAAATAAAAGCATCAGAGCGAGAGGGAGAGAGAGAGAATGAAAAAGGAGATAAGGCAGATAAAAAACGATATACGGGGGATTAATTAAAGTCCTTAAGCGATGAAATTGCTCGTGGCTTCCGCACGCTTACCGGAAGTGGTGTTAACTTCAAACCGTGAATTACAAGTAGGACTAGGAATCAGCGAAAGCTTTAAATTTCAATTTTTTTCGTATAACGTTTCTGTCATTCTTCGTAGTTTTTTTTTTTTTTTTTGCTCTCTATTTCCTCGCGGATTTTCAACTCAATTTCACGTTACCGTTACGGATAAATAAACCTCGTTTTCTGCAATTGTGTCAAATTTTTATAAAAGTTTAATTTTTACAAATCAAAGTAAAATTTTCCCATCAAATATGGATACCGATTGAGAAGAATAAGTAATTAATAACAAAAAGTTTTGTTCCAATATAAATATTGATTTGAAAAAAAGAATTCCGTTGATTTTTTATTGAATTTAATCGTAGATTCCAAAAACAAAAATCGTTTGAAATAATTGTTTTGTTTTTTTTTTCTTTTCTTTTCTTTTTTATAACTTCTTTGTACTCTTTGCATATTAATTTTTGTTCGTCTCGTCTCACCTTCGACGCGTCTCTCTCTTGTTTATTCGCGAGGGATTACGGGCAGCCTTCCCTAATCTCAGCGTCGAAGCTTCATTCGTCCTTTGAGTGGGAAAGTTGGTGTTTATGTTGACCGAGGCGAGGCTAACAGCCGTCAGTATATTGACACAGCCCTGGGCTGACGGATGTTTCGGGTCTTCTGCTCTCGCCGGCTGATCAAGGGATGACCCGTACTACTTGGAATCCCGGGATGTCATTCGATGACTCAAATTTAACTCGATTATAAATTTGGCGTAAAATTAAATTACACTTAATTATATGCTCGCGGTTTCGAATCGAATTAAAATCAGTGAAACGGTGATTTTTGTTGAAACGTGAATTTTTAACGCAAGTAATGTAAACGTGATAAAGTTAATTAAGTAAATATTAATTAAAGCCTGGGTGAATACCGTTTGGTTAATAATATGAATTTATTTTATTTCGTAAGAAACGATGTATTTTCTTTAACAAGATTGTTCATAAATATTGTTCACTGTTGATATTAGTTTTTCTTTTTTCTTTTGCTTCGATTTAAACGCGGAAGTGAAGTGTTGAAGAAACTTTTTTTTTTTTTTTTTGTTTGTTTTAAATCGAAGTTAATAAATTTTATTCTGTGGAATGAAACGAATATCCTGTTTACAAATCAACGAAGCTTACAAATTGACGTCACGGGCTGATTAACTATTATGAGTGAGACAAACTGAAACGAGTTCGTTAAGTGATACAGTTTAATTCTAGTTTGATTTTACCAAGCTGTTGATTCTGGAATTCAACGATCACGAAAATATGTGAGTAACAAAGTTTGGTCAGACTTATTCTCTTATCTTAGAATTTTAGGATCGATGTATCAATTTGTTCTTCTTTTTATCTTCGATCGAACTTTCTTTTGAATCTAGAAATGGATTTAACAATTTCAAAATTCCGAATTAGGTGATAAAAAAAAAAAAATAAAAAAAAAACAATTCGGCCCACGTTTTCCTTAACGAGGGTTGTTTTGTGTCATTCACTAGATTTTTGAGAATTTTTTCAGGTTTTTAAAAATCGGCATTCGCAATCGACTTGAAATATTTATAAAAAATAAACGGTTCGAAGAAAAAAAAACAAATTGAAAAAAAATCTGGATCCCTTTTTTACCGAGTAGAATGTTAGCAAAAAACATGAAATGATTTTGAGATGGTCGCGGCTTAACACTGGTCGAATTGGCGTGGAATACCCCATGAATATTGGCAGGTATTTTTGTATCCCGATCCGTAAGAGCGCGATCATTTCCGTGAAAATTTTATTTCCAAACTTTTCTGTATTCAGACGCGTCGACGTTACGATTGGCTTTAAGTTAAAATGAGCTGGTTTTCGTTCCTCGAATCAATCGGAGAAAGAATTTGCGGATCCCGTTTCACGTTCGTGAGGAAAATGAATTAAAGTTTAAATTGATTTTATCTTATTTATTTCTTTCTTTTTTTTCCTCATCTTCTTTTTCTTTCTCTTCTTTCCGTCAATTGAAAATCTCGAATATTATTTGCCAAATTGCCTGCGGCAAGTGGATGAAATCGTGAATGAAAATCGAAAAATGTCAATTGACACATTCCGCGGATTTAAGAATTGAAGGAAACACCATATTGGGGTTATACAGTTCCGTCTGCAGATGGAAAAGTGTTTTTCTAATATGAGAAACTTCTTCATATTCAACGATGTAGAAACGAAGAGACGACGAGAGAAAGGGCGGTTTTAGGCGGTGGGAAGGGGGAAAAGATTAAAACTTTTATTTTAGTAATCATCTTATTTCCCACGTAATATAGGGTGAATAAAGAGCATTTTATGTTGTTTAACTTTGTTGGTTCCGAAGTTATATATTTCCCGTCGTCTACCTGCAAGCGGTGTGGAAAAACTTTTTCAAGGGCTGCGACCGGCGATTTTTATACTTCACCTTTATTTTTATTTTTATTTTTATTTTTATTTTTATTCTCTTACACGGGGACAAAATGAAATGATGGCCTTTTAAATTAATGTCGTTAAACACAAGGGTGGTCTTCACCCTTTTTACCGTCAAATTAGCCCAGCTACCTATATTTATAAAAAATAAAGTGCGTCGGAAATGGTTTTGCAGAAATATGTACGATGTTATAATTTACGATTATATATCTATATATATATATAATTTAGACTGTATCAAAAAAATTGACTTTTTTTTTTTTATGGTATACTGAAAATATTGTTCAAGATGACGAAAAAGAAATACCATAAAAATTTCAGATTTTAATATTGATATTTAGATGTGCCTCATCGCGATTTTCTACTTTCCATATGAATAACATGGCAAAAATGGTTCTTGCTCCTTGGGATTTTTATAACTAGATAACGACGCGTCGTACAGAAAATTCATGAACATTTTTTTTGTAGGAAATTGTACGTTCTACAAAAAAGGTCTCTTGTCATTTTACGATAAATCTACTCCTTCAAAAAAGTTATTTGAGGTTCTTTGTTGATGTTTGACCTCAAACGAAAAAACGTAGCAAATTAATAATCCGTTCGTCGTTTCTTTTTAATTAATCATCATACTGTACATCGATAATTGATTTTCATTAAAGTACGTTGCAAAATTTGAGTTAACATACAACCGTGCGGATGAGACTTGATTGATTTTAACGAAGCTTTTATACGTGGAAATGTTTTCCGGCTTCCGGAATTGCTACCCGGATTTATACTGTGTATAAATTTAATAAAAATGCATCTATTTCTGCATCCGTTGAAATAGCGATTGAATATAATCAGCTTTGGATTTCGTCCGAGCTGATTGTTCATTTAATATTGTTTCAAAGCTAAACTTCGGGTAATTGTTGACTGAGATTAATGGAAAATTTCCACTCAATCGCAGAGGTTTGAAATTAAATTTTTCAGATTTCGATCGTTATTTGCATCCGAGGTTTAAAATCTTGCGAAATTTACACGAGAAATTCAGCAAGCAAAGTGTAATAATAAAAGTCGTCGCGTAGCTTCGGAGTTTTTTTCTTCTCTCTTTCTTTCTTTCTCTTCTCTTCTCTCGTCGGTTTCGCTACGGAATCCGGATCCTCGTTTCGTCTCGAGTTTCGTTCTCTCTTATATAAAATAAATCACTCCGTTACACTCCTAATTCAAGACACTTATTTTTCACAGGCCGGAAGTATTCTTACTGGCTAAAACGTCGCCGTTTGTTTCGCTCTTCCGGTCTCGCGAGGCCTCCCTTTATTGCGGGGATGGATCAACCCCCGAAAACACTCCCGCTTCGCGAAATTCGACGACTGATCCTTGGCCTATAAATTTTCTTCTCGCATCCGATTGCGAAAAAACGTCACGATCCGTTGTAATCACATCAGGAATAAACAAGATTAAAAAAAAAAAAGAAAAAAGAAAAAAGAATAAGATAAGAGGAAACGAAAAACTGTAACAAAATCGTTTCGTCACTGTATCACGAATTGTTCATTGATTTCGGTATATTTGTTACTTTCAGTCGTTTTTCAATTACGAGGTAAAATATCATTTATTTTTCACGATGCAATTCGCTGATTAAATTGAAAAGTGAATGTTGGAAAAAAAGAAGAAAAAAAAATTGAAAAAAGAAAAGTGTTTACTTGTCAAAAAATGTCGACGAATCCATACGAAATTGTAAATATTAAAACTAATCTCTTGTTAATTAAATATAAAAGACAGACAGATGAAGATGAATATAAAAACTCAAAATCAATCATTTCAGTCTAGATATTTGAGGATCGATTTTGAAGTGATGAAAAAAGAAAATTGTTTTTGTGTTTTAGTTTCGCTTAAAATATCGAAAAAAAACAAAACAACAACAACAATAATAATAATAACAACAATAACAACACTGTTGCATGTAGCTTGATCATTTCTATTGATATGGGACATCGATTCTGTGATAGAATAAAGGAAGGAAAAAAAATTAGAAGGTTAGAATTGTGGAATAATTTGACGATGCTTCAGATCGAGGTACGTTTTTATAATTCGTCCTGAATCGAGAAGGGCTCGGCATACATAGATTTACAAACGAATCGAAATCCCCTTGACATATAATTACCTGTCAGGCAGGGTGAGTCTGGGAAGTGGTTTCCGCCATTTCTACCAATCTCTCTCTCTTTCTCTCTCTCTCTCTCTCTCTCTCTCTCTCTCACTCTCTCATCTCGAACACGTATAAGGGATGCCAGTCGAGAGATGCCAGTCCGTCGGTTGACTTGTCTCAAGGATCGCCAGGAATTTCGGCCGCCATCCCCTGATCTTCGTTTTGTTATCCCCTGCTGATGCGAAGGTCGGCATAGCAGAGGTAGATATATAATACCAACTTCTATCAAATCGATTAGGATTAACACTCGTGATCGAGTTTATCCACCGCGAAATTAGCCCCGCCATACTACCCCGTAGATCGCAAGATCACTTCGACTCGATTCTACTCGAAGGTAGAAGATAATTTCTCGAATCCCCGCCGACTCGGTCCTTATTTATTATACACTCGAAACTCTCTCTCTCACTCTCTCTCTCTTTACTTTTTTTTTTCTCTTCCCGGCGATCCTGTAGCAATTAGATAAAAAAATTTCAACTTCTCTGGAATCTTTTTCTCCCCTTTGTTCTTCATCTTTTGCACTTTTTTTTTTTTAACTTTAAGCAAGCTTCGTTGCCTGGTTCTGCCGTCTTTGAAATTCCTCTTCTCTTCGAATACTTTTCATGCCTGATTATAAATTTACAGTAACAACGTTCGTTAATATGGGGTTTACCGGTGGCTCGATATTTTATACGAAATAAAAAACTCGAACGTGTTTTCTTTTCTCAGAAAATTTTGCGTAACGTGTCTAGCGACGCAAGTGACGGTGAAAAAAAAAAAAAAAAACTATACACTGATCATATATAGACGCGTAAAATATCTATAGATCCGAAACATGAATCAATTTTCATTGCGAAAGACAAAAAATATATATATATATATATATATATATACATTGCGAATGCACATTTTCAGAATTTAAAAAATTTGAAATCCAAAATTAACGCAAGATCAAATCGTGAGCATCAAATAAGAGTCAATTTACTTGTAAATGTTCGGTTTCACCAAATCAATGATGCGCCACTCTAGTTATTAAATATAATTTTGGGTTTAAAAATTTTTAAATTCTTAATTAGGTGATAAAAAACTAGAAAAAAATTCAGCCCACATTTTCCTCAACTGGGGGTGTTTCGTTGCATTGATTAAATTTTTGAGAATTTCTTCAGATTATTAAAAAAATGGGCATTCGCAATCGACTTGAAATATTTCCAAAAAATAAACAGCTTGGTAAAAAAACATTCGAAACAAATTCAGTTCGCGTTTTTTACCGAGTAGAATGTTGGAGAAAAAAAAAAAAAAAAAAAAATTCATTTCAATCTGTAGAATTGATTTCCATGGAATCGGAGCGAATTCTGAGATACGCAGAGATGATGAGCTGGCCGATCAGCAGTCGGTGATACTCGTTAAATGTGTCGATGAGAGGAGAGTTTCGAGCCGAGTATGCAAATCCCCGTGTTTACCATGCTAATGCATGGGGAGGGGGTGGCAGAGAAATGTCTTATCAAATATGCAGCCCCGCACTTCTCGGCTCTCCTCGGTAAGAACAGGGCGCTGAGGGCGCTAAGGGTGTTGCCAACAGACTTCCCGCAGCTTGTGCGCCTCTCCTTAGATATTACATCCGCGAACACATTTCCTTCGTCCCACGTCGAAACAACACAAACACACACGCAAACACGTGTCTCTATTGTAATACCAACTGTTACCCGACTACGCAGTAACACGCAGATGCATGTATAATGTAATACAACAAGATATATATGTATATACATATATAATATACGTATATATATATATATATATATATATATATATGCATGTTATCTCTCTGAGTTCTATTCTCGAATGATTACATCCCGCGAATGCATTCAACAGCAGCGGGAACACCGCGGAGAAAACTTTATACTTATTTACATTGTTGAGGAGAGTCGAGTCTCGAGTATAAGTTTATACTTGCAGATTTTATTGGGTGAAATTATTTCCTTACCGTTTTCAATGCAGGTGAAAATATTTTCTCCAACAATCTAAGATTCGTGTTGTTATGAATTACCTATAGGAGAAGATGATTGAACACATTTTTCAATACTTAGTTATCATTTTTTATTATTCTTTTTTATTTTATTTTTTTCTTCTTCTAACGTCATTTCAACGTTTCAAATAATAATTCACCATTTTACACGAGCATTTAGATGAGGTATGAAAATATTTTTTTCGAATGGAACTTTTTTTTTTTTTTTTTTTTTTTTCCCCCCATCGTCGATCATGGCGTTTTAAGAACAGATTTTATTAGTAATTTTATCTGAAATTTAACGATTACAACGTTAACATGAAATTGTTTATAATTTGATTTGTCAAAAACAGAGATAAAGAAGAAAAGAAAAGGAATAAGATTTTAAAACGTTTCAAATTTTTCAGCCAAGTGCTGATGTGTGTGCTCTTCATCTTTGAATTATAACCATAATGTATCACTTGTGAAAGCTTTTGCAAGCTTGCAAAGAGAGAGAGAGAGAGAGAGAGAGGGAGAGAGAGAGAGAGAGAGAGAGAGAGAGAAGCGTTTATTCATCCTGGGACATGTCCCCTTGGACGGGAAATATGAACAGTGCATATACAAAACAGTTTGCATGAATAACTTACAAGCTGAATAGTAAGAAAGCAAAGAAGTAAATGGAAATTAGCATTGAAACTAAGAAGTAGGAATAAGAGGAACAAAACTATAGATAAGCGAGTAGATAGACAAATATAGACGAATATAGGCTGCAGAAATGGAAAAATAAATAGTAATATATAGATATATGTATAAAGTGGATAAATAAAGAAGGGGAAGGAATTTTTTTTTTTTTCTCACTAGTCTTGTACGATAGTTTACTTTGAAAATTTATTTCGCGTCAAGTAATCGGAAATTTCGGGAAAATTTCAATGTTTCTGTAAAGAAGACAACGTGAACTTTGAGAAATATTATATTTTTTCATTTATCAACCATTATTTCATAGAGTGGATATGAACAAAAATCGTCAAACTTGACATAAATAATTTTCAACCTTAAATAACTTTTGAACCAGTAGATTTAGAAAAACAGTCATTTCTTTTTTTGGAAAAACCAACCTAATATATGTTTACATATATATGCTAGTAAAGTATCTAGTGCCTTTCCTCGCGACTCGATGAGTAGTTGATACGAAAGATGGAATAATAGAATAGGGGGAGGGGATAATAGAGGGGGGGGGGGGGGGGGGGGCTTAGCACTCGTGGGAGAATCGAGACAGTCGGCACAGAATCGGGTATTTGGTTTGCGGAATAGTCTCTGGAGGATCTTGGAACGAAACAGGCATTCCAGAATCGCGATGAGACGAGGCGACGTGTTTCATCTAAGACTTTTTTTCTACTTCTCATCACATTTGATTTGGTGACGTATAGGAAAAAATATTGGTTTCGGTCGAAAATCACTTTTTCCAATTTCAACGAATCTTCATGACGTTTTCGAAGCTGTAAGAATCGGGAAAAGAGTTTTTTTTTTGAAAAAATTCCGTTCGTCCAACAAAATCGACTCGTGGTGATGAGTAAAAAAAAAAAGTAGAGCGAAGAAACTGTTCTTCCGGCTTGCTTTCGTTCACTGTGTCAACTTTGTTTCACCAAAATTAGAATTCATCTGTTTTGCAAATCGATATCTTCCGACCACAATCCTGTGAGGAAAAAAAAATTGTTACCTAGTTTCCAAATATTTAACGAATTGCGATTTTTTAATATGATTGTGAAACGAATTTTAACTTTGTTTTCTGCGATTTTATACGTTATACCTTATATCAATATTACAGTTTTTTCCTTTTTTTTTTTTTTGTTTTTTTTACATACAATTTTAATTCGAAGATTTTTCAACACGATTCGAATACATAATGAATGATTTTTTTCCACATCTTACTGTTTTAATATGAATTCCAGAATTTTCCTTCAAAACCTTAATCATATTTCCAAGTATTCGACGAGATTGAGATGAAAGAAATTGAGACTGCAGCAAAAGTGATGAAAAAAATCTCGAAATACTCAGGTGCATGCATTATACATTATTACACTTTTTGTGTATATATATATATACGAGTATATATGCTCGCCGATATTAATAATGCAGGGTATTTTATTCATTCGCTATTCACCCTGTTTTCTTGAATATTTATTACGGCGATGGTATTTATATGAGGCTCGGCATAATGGGGGATGCAAAAACTGCGCGTTACCCTGCTGAAGAGATTTTCTAATTCGCTTGAAATATTTCTCCTCGAATATATTAAATCCGTATTTATTATCCTCTCCCGTGATCGATCTATACGTATCGCTTCTTTTACTCATTCATTTATTTATTTATCAGATATAAAACTTTCTTCTCAATATTATTATTAATATTACTATTGTTATTAGCATGATTGTCATGATTATTATTATCATTACTTAATCCGGTACACGAGTCGATATAATCAGATGATAAAAATTCAAATTAAAAAGATGAAAAAATTTCATGCTCAGAACGAAATATCAACAACAAAATAAAAAATATCCATGTAATTTTCTAACAACTCGAGGTTCACAGACGGAAGAAAGGAAAAGAATCGCGATCTGCTCCAGTCAATTTTATCTTCTTCTCGCTCTCCGATCCCGTTTCCTTCGTTTTTTTTTTTTTTTTTTTTTTTTTTCTTTTCCTTTTACTTTTCTCGCGCTATTTTCAACGTGATCGCTACGGTTTCGTTCCGATTTCCTTTTTTTTTTTTTTCCTCTCTATTTCTCTCGTTCTTTCTCTTTTCTTCGTTTTTCCCTCTCCTCTTTTTTTCTTACATATATTTTTCTTTATTTCTATTCGGTAGCTGAGCGAGAAATATCTGATATCTATAAACGTGTCTCCAATAGGCGAAGTTACAGCTGCAGCAAGATTTTTCGCACGCTTCGACGAATGTATATTACATTTATATCTATATACATGTTACATATATACATACAACATCTGAAAACGTACGTGAGCCGTTCTCGCGCAATTTCTACGTTAAAACGAGGAGAAAGCTGCTGCGCCGCTCTGCTGGATAGAATTTTCCACGTATGACCGCTTTCCGCAAACTCCTTGCGAAATTGCAATGCGGGATATATATATATATATATACGTGCGGTACAAACTACAACGAAAATTTTACATTTCATTCTCAAACTGCACTTGCGTTACATACACACACCATTACCACTACTACTACTACTACTACTACTACTACTATTACCACCATTAATACTATTTACTATTAGTACTATTTTCCCAACTGCAAAGCTCCGACGGCTTTGTTCCGCTGTTTACTTACCCTATTATAATTTACCACTTGCTTAATTCCATTTTATAAACCACACTTTGTGTACGAGTTATTATATTTTTCTGTAGGCGAGGGTAAATGGATGAGAAAAAAAAAAAAAAAAAAAAAGTCAAAATTCTATTATATTTAACAAACGAAATTAATTAGCAAGGATATGCGGGAAACGGGTGAGAGTTTCTGAAATTTACAAATTTTCACGGTCAGTAAACTTTTTCTCGTTATCGGCCTCATTTCAATTGGTGATGATTAGCCGATTTTTCAAATTCGCTTTGTTTTTCCCTTTTGCTATTTTTTCTGCCGGCTGTTTTTTTTTTTTTTTTCTACTTTTTCTACTTTCTTCATTTTCTCTCGGAACGACGATTTCTTTTTCCCACATCTCGATTCGAAGTTGCCTCGTGAAGCTGAAACATTTTCTCATTCAACAGTATTCATTATCCTTAACCTTCAATTATTCAAACTTGATGTGAAATTTTTACACTGGATTTATGCGAACAGTCCAATAATTATATCACTGTAACAATCGTTGGAGTCAAAGATAAAAATTCGCAACTTTAAAAGCCCGAATTTAAGTTTATTGTCCGGTCTTTTTATATTCCAATATGGTAATTACAAAGAAAAAAAATGGCTTTCGACTTCCCGTTCTTACGCGGTAGATTCCAAGTTCACAAAAAAAAATATACAACTCAAATTTCAAACTGAAAATTCGTGATTGGCGATTTAAAAACCCTCAGCTACCATATTACATGAAAATGTGACGATTTTTTTTCAATTTTAAATCATTATTATGGATCCAACATTACAAATTTTGGAAGTCTGAAATTGGATTCGCTATTCGTTGACCCCAAAGACCTCCGTCTACTGATTTCAACCATAATCAGAATTTTTTTACATTTTTGTCCATCATATATTGGGTTGCCATTTTGGATTCTGCAATCCGATTTCAGATTCGTCATTACCCACCCAACAAACCGACTATTTTTTCTAATTTCCATAAAACATAGATTACGCCAAATTTAAATTTTGCAAATATGAGCTTAAATTCGTGATTAGTGATCCGAAAAACCTTATACGTTACCAATTTTCATTCAAATCCATTCAACCATTCTCAATATATCGTCATTTTTATTTGATTTTTTAAGAATTCCATTATTTAAATAATAGAAAAAGTACCGAAGCGATCAAATCCAAAATCTAATCAGTTTCAAGTTCGGAAAATTCGCGTCGAATTAGACCAAAATCACTGGTATCATTGAAAACTCAACATTTCGGGAAAATCGAAACGATTTAAAAAACTAGTCGATATAAAAAGAAGAATTGCGAATATATTTCTTTCGCAGGGGAAAACTGCAATGGCGAAAAATCCAGTCGCGATGCATTGGCGGGTTACTTTATTACTCCTAGACATCGGGGTGGGAAAATTGGATTGTGACTTTCGTGCAAGCAGCCTCTGCACATCCCGGAGCTGAAGAGAATCTCTAGGCGCATGAAAGCAAGCACGAATCACTTGCAAGTCAGGCTTTGAAATCAAATCAGTGAGCCTCGAACCTGAAAATAGAAACCCGCTCAGCTACTTTCAAGTCTGCCCGAGCTTGATTACCTGATAACGTAGCTTTTATTATTAAACCAACGTACCTACAACTGTTGCCCCATAAAATAAAACTATATGTATATCCATCAAGAACTCGGAGCGAAGCGACGCTCTAACGTGCAAGCTTCGTAAAAGCTCGTCGTGAACTGGTCGACGAAGAAATTGCAAAATATTTCAAGTTTCCTAAGCACGACGTGTGTGTATGTGTGTGTTTTTTTCCTTTTTTTTTTTTGGTTTCCTTTACCCTTCGTACTCCGGAAATAAAGTTTCGATCTTAATCGAAATCCATCGATTTACAGATCGTTTCGTCCGTTTTTTTTTTTTTTTTTTTTTTTTTTTTTTCCCACAACTCTGGTACAATTTACGAACGAAAGGAAAGGGGAAAAAAAAGTAGAAGTAAAAAAAAAAAACACCAAAACGAAATTTCGACGTGATTAAATATATATGGCAAGGAGAAAATAATAAGATGTAGGAGAGAAAGAAAAATTCTTCCGATGATATTTTTTAAATGAAAAATCGTTGATTTCATCCCTGAGGAATGCTGCGACGGTCGCATACCGCGGCAGAGATAGTTGGGTAGAGAAAAACAGAAACAAAAACAAAAAAAAAAAACAAAGAAAATAGAAAAAAAAAACGGAAAAGAACTTTAGAATTTATTTTCCGAGGGCAATATTCTGCGGATTCACGGTACGTCGACGATTCGTTATATCCCGTTTGAATTTTAATTCGAACTTTGTAAGCGAGGTATGGTTCGCAATTTAAACGAACCAAGACACAATAAGGGATTCGGAGTACGGTTGACCATTGGAAGTGATCCCTTGGGCGTAATATTTACATATCCATATACATATACATGTATATAGACATAGTACGTGTGGAGAAAATTTATACACAGGGCGAAACGTTATTCGAGATTTTATACGGATCCTGCGGACGGAAAACGCGTCCCAAAGCACGTGGAACAAAAACGAAATTACGACATTCGGAATCACCGATCCGGCTCGAGTCGAATTTTTAACGCAATCCAACCGAGTCCTTAAACCTTTGAGTCGTGATCATAAGAATTCTCAGCACCTACTTTGCATCGATTTTTTTTTAGTATATTTAGATAACTTTTCAACACATTTCGTTACTGTTTTTTACTATTTCTGACGGTGCGTATAATAATGGAGCTTTTTTAATACTCGAGAGTAATTATTGCGATATGATGTAAATTGTTGTTGTTAGAAAGAAGATGATTGGAAAAATATTCGTCGAAATTTAAGGAAGACTTCATTTTTGAGAAGGCTATCCCTCTTCACGTGATTATGTTTTATATAATTTACGAGTTTTTGAGGTCGCTGATTATGAATCTGACATCGGATTTTGAAAATTCAAGATGATGAAGAGAAAATTTCAAATTCGATCGAGTCCGGAGCAAAAACTTCGTCCAGGGGTTTATCGGGTTGCTGATAACGAATTTGGAATCAGATTTCGAAAATTCAGTATCACGTATCCAATCAGCGACTCCGGAAACACCTGCGCAGAATTTTTTCGACGGATTCGATGAAAATTGAAATTTTTGTGCGCCATATTGAATTTTTGAAAACTTAATTTCAATAATCATCGGATACTATCTAATTGTTATAACACTCGGCTCGGCACAATAATGTGTGATTCAAAGTGTAGATTCGTACACCGACCGTAACTAAAATATTATCTGGAGAAATGGAGGCCCGTTAGAAAACTCGAAATGAAATTTGCGTTTCGAGACACATTTTCAGCCTCCAAGTAAAATTTCCACTATGTTTCATTACCGGCTAATTGTCTGTCAAAGAAACATTAGTGAGGAATTTTTAGCTTTCAACTAGCTGACAAAATATGATTTAGAGTTCCCGCGAAGTTTGCTATGTATCAAAAGCTCAAAGCTTTGTTTCAACTTCACAGAGATTTCCATCCCGGAACAATAATCCTCTGGAAAAAAAAAAAATTTGTTTTTCCGTGACTTTTCGCTAATTATAATCAGCGGAAATGATAAAAATTAACTCTGCTAATTGTCTCTTCATATCTGACGGGCAATTTGAACAGAAAACCCATTTTCTTCGGTACGATTCAACCGGTGCCTGAATTTTTCACTCGCACATCTGTTACGTACGCGTAAAATACAAGAGAAAAATATTACTCGCTTTTGCGAGTAGAAACGGCGGAGTATAAAGAACAAACAAACAGTAAAACGAGAGAAAATTTTGTGGAGCGATGGAGAGAAGAAAAAGAATGAAAAAAAATGGCAAAAAGAATATTGGGGAAAAGTGGCTACTCTATATATATATATATATATATATAGTAGCCACTTTTCCCCAATATTCTTTTTGCCATTTTTTTTCATTCTTTTTCTTATTTTTTTCTATTATATATATTTGCCATTTTTTTTCATTCTTTTTTTCATTTTTTTTCTATTATATATATATATATATATATATATATATATATATATATATATATATATATATATATATATATATATATATAAAATTCCGTGGATAGACAGAGTCTGTAGACAAACCTTGAAGCCTTTATGCTTTTTTCCGTTCGCATCGAATTCACCGGAGCTTTCAGAGCAGAGCTTGTCAAGCTTGGAAAAAATTACAAAACGAAAGAGTATCAAAAAGTAATATTGATCCGGAAAAATATGAATAAATAGTAACAAAAAGAGAGAAGAAAAAAAGCTGCAGGATAAAACTGAAAAAAAAAAAAAAAAAAAAAACTACAACAACAACATCAAATTTCCTAACGCCAGAGCTTTTGCTTCTGATGCTATGCCAGGTTGATAATAATGACGCACCCTGTGACGTAACGCTGGAGGTAAAATTTTGCGGGCAAGTGGCTGCTGCGGCCGTGACACCAACGCGGCGAGAAAGAAACTAGAGGTGAAAAAAATTTGCGGGAGAAAACGTGGCTGACGTAGCATGGGGCGAAATATCGGTGAATAAACAAAAAGTAGGGAAAATTGAACGTGGGAAAAAAGGGGAGGGTGGAAATTATACTGTGGAATTCATTGGGAAATTTATGGCGGAGTTAACGTTGAATTGAAAAATTTTCGTTGATTCAAGTATAATACAAAGAATTGAAGATATGCGATTTGAAATATTTTTCGCATTTTTTCGATATCATAAGTTTCAAATGAACAAAAATACTAAGGAGACGATTTTTTTCACTTACTATTGTTTTATAATCGTATTTCGAATTTGCCTTTTTTTTTCGTACATTCGGCAAAAATTTACAATAACGACAGAAATAAGAGAAATTTTTTCGTCATTTTTTACTAGCATTAGTCTGAAAATTTTATAGTTAGGATTTTAATTTATCCCTTTGATTCACAACTTTATTGTGCAGCTGTTACAACGACATGGTGTTCCACGGTTTTTGGGGTCACTGATTACGAATCTGAATATAGATTTAAAAAATTCAAGATGACGGATCTAACGTGTGGATGAAAAGTTTTTGTAGAGTTTTTCGGGTCGCTGATCGGATTCGCCATATTGACTTTCAAAATCTGGTTCCAGATTCGAAATTACGAACCCCAAAAACTCTTGAACGGAGTTATTCCTCCAGATTCGATTAAATTCAAAATTTTCGTCCGCCATATTGGATCCACCATCCTAGATTTTCAAAATTCCTTTTCAGATTTGTAATCAGTTACGTTGTATCGCAATAATTACTCTCGAGTATTGAAAACCTATTAGTATACTGTCAGAAATAGCAAAAAATCGCAAGGAAATATATCGAAAAGTTGTTTAAATATATAAAAAATGAATTACCAAACAGGTGGTAAGAATCGTTACCATTTCGACTCAAAGGGTTATTCGATTTTATCTTCCCGGTACTATTTTTATGCAGAATTAAATTTTTCTGACCCCCGTAGTGCATGGAAAAGAGTAAAAGTTTCCAAAATCTGATGAAATCACTTTCTAAACTCGAACCTCCCAGAATCAGACGATTTATAAAAAGTTGTAAGAAAAATGTCCAAGCTGTGGATGGGTCAAGGCGATCGAGTTAGAATAAGAAAGCGGAGCTTTATATTATATATAATACAAAGTTGTGAAAATCGTGTAAGGAAAAAAATGAGAAGAAGTAGAAGAAGAAGAAGAAGAAGAAGAAATACAAAAAGATAGTCGAAGAGTGCGGAAAGGAATTGAATAACTTTGGAATGGCTCGTGCGGCATCGAACTTTTCGCGAACATCAGACTGGAGGCTATCGCGACGAGTCGGGGATGCAAAAGAGTAGAAAGAAAATTTTTTAAAAAATAACGAGAGTGCAAAAATAGTATGATTTAAAAGTCGGACCGAAATAAGGGAGGAGGGAGGAAAATTGGAGAAATTCTTTCGCAGGTGGAAAAGCACGTGGCGTCCTTCGCGCGCACTTTCAACGAAAGCTCAAAGTTAAGGGATGAAAGTTTAAACAGCCGAAGCCTACGATCCAACCCTTGGAGGCAGAGGGGGAGGGAAAAGAGGGTCGGAAGTGGGAGCAGGCTGGCTGCTGGCTTCAGCCATGTTTTCTTTACTCACCTCAGGATGGCTTTGCATAGCTTTCGGTCTACGAAACACCCTCAAACTAACGCCTGCAGTCACTCTCCGGACCCCCGTCATATCGCTCTTCTTTCCCGCCGATCCGTTGGGCCTCATATTTTTTTACCGACTTATATGGAAATTCAATCATCCCCGCAGCTCTTTTATTCATCCTAAGCCATTCATCGAGGCCCTCGAACGAAATATCGAACCCCACCCCCCACCCCCCACTCCTCACCCTTTACTCATCGTTTTTCTACCGAACAAACTGCGATAGTCGCTTTTACCAGGATGACAAGTTGTTCGCCCTATTTATTTCCCCTCCCCTTCTTATCTCGCCACCTTTTGTTCACTTTGTTATTTAGTTATTTTTTTCTTTATCCCTCTCGATCTTTTTCCCACCGTTTTCCTTTATTTCGTCTCTGAGAATGAAATCGATACAAATTCCGAAAATTGTAAATTGCAGCTTTTTTTCTTGAATTCTAGGATTTCTATTCGTCTACAGTTTTTTAAAAATATTTTGTAATTGTTTAATTTACAGTCTTTTGTGGTATACCATATTTCGATTTTGTTTTTTCTCCTGACTTTTCATCGTTCCTTTATTTATGGACGAATTTATGCTACATGAGCTTATACGAAGTTCGAAATCTTTAAATCGTTCGTATTCTCAGATTTCTGACAATGTCTTGATTTTTGTGATTTGAAGTTTCAACGTTTTCGAGTTCGCACATAATTTTTCAATTCATCGTTATTCTTTGTCGAATATTGTCACTTTTGCACTTCAGAATATCTTGAATTCTTGATTTCCAAATATCCATCTTTCGTTCTGACAAATTCAGTGCCTTCTAGTGATCAAATCATGCGTACGTAAAGACACAAAAATCAATTTCCTTCCTTTCAAAATAACTCAAAATACGCGAAAGGAATGATACCATCAGAAATTTTAAAATTCAAATTGAAATTCATCTACTAAATAATCAAATCAAAACTATCAAGACATATTCTATTTTTCACTTTTAACTCATCGTTTTCCGCAATTTACAATTATTTACACAAAGTCCGTAGAGATGTTCCGATTATTGGAAATCATTAATGAATGAATAGAATAAATATTTCATGTTTTTATTAACTTTTATTTATTCTTTTTATCAGGGCTTTGCAACTGGCGCGTTGTTAACACGCGTATATGCAACGTAACTATACTTTGATTCATTAATTTTAATACATAAAACGACAATTGGATAAACGGCAGCTTTTATATCAACCTCGAAATTTCAATCGTATAATTGAGGACTGCCTCTTATCATTCAAAAGCCTTTTGCCATTCCGTGAAATTTTTTTACTAGAAATCCCTCACATTCTCGGTTTTATAAATTTAATTTTTTGATCATGTTTTTCGAAAAACTGTTCAGCAGAGGAAAGAATTCGGTTCTTTTTTTTTTGTTGTGTTGGCATTTAAAGATTAAACAGATTTTTTTCCTCACCACTTTCACAAAGTTGAAAATGCGGGGATCACCTTGCGGATAAATTTCGCGTGCGAATATGAAACCGAGTGCGGTTTGATCGACTTCTTTCTTCTCGCGATTGAATTTTCACGCTGATTATCTTCTCACTTTTCGTTTCGTCGGGCGAAGTCATTTCTATTATACCGTTTTCGGTATTCGCCAATTTTACGCGTCACTTCCAATATGAGATGAGTTAACAAGAGGAATTGAAAACTCGAGTAAGAGACACTCGGGCAGACGATTTTCCATTAACGCTTTCGAAATATCGTACATCGTGGAAAGTGGAAAGGCGGAAATTTCAAATTGCCTTTCCATGGTCCGAATATACGACATTAAATTGTTTGAATTCAATTGCTAATCCCGGTCGCTTGCGATTCGTCATGTTCAGACAACAAAGCCTTTGGCGAAAATGAAATTACAACTCCAAATCGAAATACATAGAAGGTCAGACTGTCCAACTTCTCACTTTTTAACTTCCTGCAAGCTTCTCAATTCCACCAATCTCGATATCACCGATTCACCTCAATTTCGCAATATCAAAAATAAATTTCACGGTTCGTATACGCACGGAGGAAAACTGGAAAATCTAGAAAACTCCGGGAATTTCTCACTCCAGGGAGAATTCAGGGAAACGTCAAGGAATTTCGAAATTACTGTCGATCTCGAGACAAAAAAATTGCACTTAAAATTTTGTTCCATCGCACCACTTACACATACATTCTATGTATATTACTTAATAACAATTATCCGTCTTTCGTTTTTTTCTTACGAAAAATCTCAAGCTGTTGTTTACAAATCGATAGTCAGATATTTACTGTTATATATAAAATTGTTATTAATCAGTAGAATATTTCTTGAAAAGAGGATACTACAAAAATTCTATCATCAGACTGGAATACTTATAAAAGTCGTAGAATTTTAGATTCAAAAAGCATTGGGACCCTGATTTTACAAATTAGACTAAATTTTCGTTACCGCATGAACGAGAATCGCAAATTCCGACACACTTTGAATTCCAAAATTTTCGAACTCCAAAGTTTTCTCAACCAAATCAATGAGAAATGAAAAGAACTTCTCTTATTGGCCTTTATTCCGTTATTATCGTTATGATTCTTTTTTCTTTTCGACTCCGTTATACAGGAACCTCGCGTAATTGGCGAACTCTTCAAGCTCAGCCAGAAACTTTTCTATAAGGCTAGACACACGGTCAACACGCTGGCTTTGTCTCGATAAGGGTCTCTCTCGCTCTCTCTTTTTCCATCCGCCTCCTTTTTCTCCGTCAAGTTGGCTTTTCTTCAACCCTGCAACCGCTCACTTCAAACTTAACGATGCCAATGGAGAACCAGGGGTCGACCTACCCCCGCCCTTCCCCCCCACACCTCTTCCTTTTCCCCCTTATCTTTCCACCGTGGCTGTCCAGCCTCGCTCGCCGTCACAAAGGCCTCGCCCGAGGGAATCACTTTCGAAAATAAAACCGGAAATATTGTTCCTGAGTACTTAAAGGAAATGGACACAAGGTGAGAAAGAGAGAGAGAGAGAGAGAGAGAGAGAGAGAGAGAGAGAGAGAGAGAGAGAAAAAAGAGGAAAATACTTAACGATTGTTTCAAGTTTGTAGAAGAGTAGCAATTTTCCAATCGATAGTAAATATTGCGAAACGTCTTTTGCATCGTTTCAAAAAGCTAAGCAATTGAACCAGTTTTAGTATATGAATGAAAAGAGAGGTTTTTTTTTTCCCCCCCGTAATTGTAGGCGATCAAATATTTCTCACGTTTGGACAAAAATCGATGTTTCGAAAGAAAAGAGAGAGAGAGAGAGAGAGAGAGAGAGAAAAAAAAAACAGGAAACGATTTTACTATCTGACTGTAAGATTTTCGCTATGTGTAATTAGAAGAATTACGAATTCTCGGGAAATAAGTAATAATAAAGTTTTTATGCGAAAAAAAAATTAGTGTTCGATGCGAAGCTTTTTACCATCTTTTAGCGAAGCATTTAAAAGTAATTGTACAAAAATTGAAGACGTGAGTTTACCGTCTAAACTTACGTTTGTTTATTGCAACGACAAGTTGGACGACTTTTCGGAGAGAAGAATTCTCTTTTTTCTTGTCTTTCCAAATACCTGATCTTGAAATCGGCTGATTCAATATCCACGATTTTTCCACCAAGTCTGGCGATTTAATACCTTTTCTAAGGTAAAAAATAAGTCTTACGGAGTTTTTATCACGGTATCTGTTTTACCGACCGTGCAGCGGTGTCTGGCTTTCGATTCCGAAATCCCCTTAATAAAAATAATCCCCACTTGCGCTTGAGTGTGTCTTGAAAATGTCTGATTCGATTTATTTATCACTGATCTATATCATTTCCGGTTGTTTTCAGGACTGACTGACAACGGGAGGCGGCATCCGGTCTTCCTTTTCGTCCACGGGGAGGGCTACGATTTTGGTAGCGGCAATCCGTACGACGGTAGCGTCTTGGCGAGCTACGCTGACCAGGTTGTGGTCACTATCAATTACCGTCTCGGCGTTCTGGGCTTTCTGAACGCCAACGTCGTCCCCCATCTCAAGGCTAGGGTGGCGAATTACGGTCTGATGGACCAGATAGCCGCCCTTCATTGGGTCCAGCAACACATCGAACTCTTCGGCGGTGATCCTGGCAACGTCACTTTGGTTGGACACGGAACGGGCGCGGCTTGCGTCAACTTTCTCGCCATCAGCCCCATGGTTATGTCAGGTAATTTATCTCCGCAACGAGCTTGACTCGCAATTTTTTTGGAATTTATTATATTTGCCAAAATCTTTAGCTTTTAATTATTCGGATTTGAATTTTATCATTTCAAATTCGGAAATCACCCAGCGGCAACGGGTTATTGTTCTAATATGTTGTACACACGTCATGCAATCTCATGTGATCTCAGATTATCTGAGGTATTCTTTTGTCATCTTTGTAATCTCTTTGTAATCATTGTAATCACATGGAAATCCGTGTAATCCTTACAGTCTTTTACTAATATTTGTAATTCTTGTAGTCTATTTGTCACGCTCGTAATCTCGTTGTAATCGGTGTAATCGTCGTGTAATCTTTACAGTCTTTTGCTGATATCTTTAATCTTCACCGTCACTAGAATCTTTGTAATCTTTACTGTCTCCGGAAAATTTGTAATTCTTCTTATCTCTTTGTCATCCTCGTAATCTTCTTGTGATACGTGTAATCTCATTGCAGTCCGTGTTATCTTCGTGTAATCCTTACAATACTTGTAATCATTAATCACGTGTAATACATTTAATAGTAGTCGGTATGCACAACTTTAATAAATATAGTGATTAACGCTTTGCGTGGTGATAATGTAATCGTATAAACCGAAAACTTAAAAATTTTACAAGAATCGATTGTGAAAATCAAAAAAGATAAAATCTTTCGTATCGGTTGTCACAATTTTTTTTTTCTTTCTTTCTCGCAAGTAAGTCAATAAAGCTACTTAAAATTTTATCGATTATCATTTTAGACACACTTTCGTCGGATCGTTGACATTTTTTAACAACCAAAGAGTCAAAGTTGTCAAATCGATCGAAGATTTCGAATAATCCAATTACTACGTGGAAATTTGTGATTCCGCATACACTGGTTAGAAATTATTTGCACCTTCTAGATTATACGGTTAAAAAAGTTGTCTCGAGAAACTTTGTCGGTGCGATACGTACATTTCTATATATACATATATATACATATATATATATATATATATATATATATATGTATGTATTAACTATATAAGCCTGAAGAAGTAGGAAAGTTTCGAAGTGAAATAGCTGCGCTGCACTTGCGTAATTATTACGAGTAAACAGAGAGAAAGAGATGCAAGCAGGATATGTAAGTTTGGCAGAGCGTAGGTAGATTGGTTAGACTTGAGTGCATTTTGACCTGATTAAATTTTCCTCACGTCCAAATTCTACTGTCCCATCTACCAGAAAACGGGTTCGGATAATTAACGAAACTTTATAATGCACTATTTATTAACTAAATCCGCACCGGGTTAACACTAGTTAACGAATTGTTGCCGACGACGAATCAACTAACTAATACTACGCCATCCGTGATACTGTCTGCATAATTTCGCCTATAAAATAATAACAGATATATATGTATATATATTGATTTTTTTTTTTTTTTCATTTCGTTAAATTTTGATAAATTAAATACCTACTAGCGACGCATAATTAATCTACATAATTCAACGCAGAGATGATATTGTTTATTTTCTTTTTTTTCTTCTCGAAAATTTCTTTTACACATTTTCTTTACCTTGTGCGAATCAGTTTTGTTTTTATTATTCATTTATTTATATATTGTGATTAATTTTTTTTTTTTTCGTTACACATTTTTCGGAACGTTTTTTTTTTTTCTCTCTTTTTGTACACAGATTACATGTATAGATATTTTGTAAATCGTTTACACGGGAATGCGGCTGTTTTCAATTTTCCTGAAGATACGACGAATGGTAGGGAAAAGTTCTGTCAAACATTTTCATCCCGGTGAAATTTGAGAGGGAATTTTCCTCTCCTTCGAATCGCTTTCTCCGTTTCATCGCGCGGCTCGTTTCTTTGAGGGGAGAAAATCTATAGCGAATGTTGGACTCGATTTTTATATTCACATTTACTAGAATTTTCACGTGTTTCCAGTAGGGTTGCAAAAATTCATCGATATTGATATAAATTTTTCTGAATTCAAACTGCTTGCTACACTTTTTTTACTCACACGTATAGATGGTTCGAATAACGTGAAATAAAAATTTTCAACACCAGTATCTTGAAAATTTTGAATTTTGGTTTCACCGTCCAACTTGAATCGTTTGAATATTATGAAAATTCTGTATTCTCATACGAATATATGTCCACACGCCATTGTCAAAACCTGAGCAGAATTACAAACGTAAAAAAAAAAAAAAAAAAAGAAACGAAAAGTGGAACAAAATAAATGTAAACATTGTCCGAATCCGAGTTTCTGCTACTCTCTGAATTTTCTCGTCCGTGTCAGTACGTTACAAGAGAAGGGTGAGCAGAGAAGTTTGAAACGTATAATATTTATGTATGTCACGGCAGTAAATCCCGAGGGAACGGGACATAACGACCACCTATGTAATGCATTATATATATAATGTAATATAGACATGTCTATGTATATATATATATATTTCATATTCATTTTTTATTATCTGTCTTTATTTTTTTCTTTCGTCTCTACTTGATCTTTTTGAAAAGTGTGACCAACGTAGTGTCAAGTATTTTATCGTTAATCGACGTTCACGAACATGTCGCCAAATATCAAAGTCCGCGTGTTTTAAGCGCAAAAAAGTGTTTGACAGTCCCATTCTATACACAATTCTGAACAAAAAGATTCGAATATATTTTTATTTCATGCAGAAATGAAAAAATGGCACGAAAACTGCGATTTAGTTGTTTTTCGGCCATTTCTTTATCGTTGCATAGAATGAAAATTTATTACAATCTTTTTGTTAAAAATTGTGTATTGAATGGGGCTGTCAAGTCCTTTTTGCGGCGTTAAAATCGAATAGGGCAGCCCCTTAAAGAGAATCAAGAACTGCTTAAGTATTTGCAACGAGGGTCTAATATTGCCGATACGTTGCCTCTTAATCTCTGCCGCCCTCCGAGGGGCGGGAATTTTTATTTCATCTTTATCGGGGGTGAGCGTGGCAACCGAGTCAACAAATTGGGTCACGGTCCCCGATAAAAACGTCCCTGAATGAAGGGGAGCTCCAAAACAGGGGCGAAAATGGAGGGGGAGAAGGGAAGAAGAAAAGTAAAAAGGCCAACGGGTGGCAAAAAATAGGCAATTAAGCGCCTCGCTATTTTTTCACTCCACCCGCGAAACTCGAACAATCTTTTCTCTCTCTCTCTATCTTTCTCTCCATTTCTTTCTTTCTTTCTCGGGATTCTCGTTTGCCCCACGTATCCACCTCATGTTTCATTAGCTTCCTGTCCACTCGACGCCTGGTGAAGACGGGGTAAGAAAAGCCTCTTTCTCGCCTTCCTCGAAGACGCATCGACGTGACTTTAACGAAATTTTTTTCCTTTTTTTGAATTCCTTCAAATTTCCTGGTATTCACTTTTTTAGGTTTTTGCTATCCTCTATTCGCACGTGAGACGGACGCGATTAATGAGACCAATGAGTTGTGTGTTTCATTTTGTAAAAGTGAACACTAATTTTTTAATAGATACAAAAAAATATACAATTTCTAACTTCTACTCTCTCTCTCTCTCTCTCTCTCTCTCTCATTCTCTCAAGTCTGCAGAACAGTTTTTGATAAACTGAATCCTCGCTATGATATCTGCGAATATATTTTCACTGCGGAACGTTCTGATTGAAAAAGTGTTGGAAATTTCTGGTCGAGAAAACGTTGCCAATAAAAAAGCTCCGTTCGGTTGAGTATAATCCGATCAATCGTCACGTTGGCTACTGCAGGCCGCTTGATTTTCAGGGGTTCATGAAACCAATTTAACCATTCGTCGACAAAAGGTCGACCGTCAGTTCAGGCGTTGAAATTTCTTCTTTCTTTTTTATTTTCTTTTTCTTTTTTTTTTTTTTTTTTCTTACTCTACAACGGTTCCATCGTCAAAGAAAAGACATTCGATATCTCTATTATACAATTCTCTATTTATTGATCTCACGTATGCGAAGAAGTAACGATTTCATTTCCAACCGTTGCTTCCAACCCTCTGCTTTCTCCAATTTCACGATAATTCGCAATCTACAATTTTTTTCAATTCACGAAGTCCATTGCCCATAGAAATAATTTGACATAGTCGAAAAAAGCACAAGCCAAAAAATTTCCGCGACTCGTATTTACCTAGTTCGAACACAGAGCTCTGCCGTTTTTGCATATTCTTGTAAAGGCGAAAAATTTTCAGCTCCTACTTGTCGAAAGATTTCATTGCGAATAATTCCGTTTGTAAAATCCTTTATAAAAGTCTCGCGAACGAACGAATTTTAATCATCTTTAATCGTACATCGGGAGTAAACTGTACTGTGCGTTTAAAAATCAATACTCAAAAGTTAGCTCAGCGTTGAAACTATAGATTTGAAAATAATTTCCTTCAGAAAGCTTGAGGCTTACAATGATGAGAAATCGTTGAGAATATTTTCTTTTATCTCAATTCCAAATTTGATTTCTATTAAAATCTGCCTTGACGAAGATTATTTGACGGCTAATTCGGATTCTTCGTCCAAGAATCCATGAGATCGGAAAAAAATCGATCGTGATCAACGCAGGGTTAATTTTCACAGAAAAAGAAAAAAGAAAATACACCGAATCAACGACGGATTAATTAAAGCTGCGTGAAATTTCGCACCGTTTACTTAACGGTGTAAAAACAAAGTCGATGATATCAGGCAGATAAAAACCGCATAACCGCGACTTCTGCCTTGCGTCGGTTTTGCTCACCGCAAACGTGAAACTAATTTGCACCGATCACGCGACCGGCCATTGCGCACCCTCGTTTGCTCATCCGTCGGACGTTCGTTCGTTCGTTTAATTTTCCACCTGGATCACGTGTCTGCTGCCAGAGTGTGCGAATTACCGCAGTTGGTGTCATTTGCTCTGCGGTTGCCGCGTTTAATACACATCCTGGTGAGTTGTTCGATGGTCTCGACTCCGTTGTTTTGCCCCACAAAATCGCCCCGAAATGCTCGCTTAACGAGAGCAACATCAGGGAGCAACAGACCCGTCTAGTTGACTGATGTAATTGATAAGGACAAGTTTACCCGACCCGAATTACCTGCGAGTAAATCCCCCTCCCCCCTCTCCTTGCCAACTAATGAAATTATCATCGGTTCTCTCTGCTGTTTCTGTTCCTCCATGTTGATTAACTCAATTCTTCTTCACACACTTCCTGGACACTTGATACAAAAACACTAGGTTTGCATTCGTTACTTCGGTTACCATCCATAATATCCTCTTTAAACCACACCACCCCCCCCCCCCCCCCCCCCTCCCCTTCCTGGCAATATTCTAACCGTTGGGCTACGCAGTCACCCTTTACCCTTTTCGTTAGGGGTGGTGGTGTGTTGTGATTTCGGTTATTATTAATTCGATATTACGGGAGAAATTTTATCCCGGGGGGTGGAGGGTTTTTGTCCCGGGAATTTTATCCTGAAGATTTTATTGGAGATATTTTGTCCGGGGACATTTTGAACGGCCAGCATTAATACTTCTGGTACGATAATGTCCGGGTTGCTGTTTTCGAAAAACTGTCAAGGCGATGTCATTTTTAACAGCGTTTAGCGACTCTCTTAGTCACGTGAAAAGCTGGTGACTACTCGGGTTCCGTGGTGGAGATTCTATGTTTTCTTTTCCTGTTTTACTGTATATCGAGTTGTAATACTCTCAATTTCAGAATTCTCTCTACTGGCAACGCCGAACGTGTCCAAACGACTTTCTTTGTTCAAAATCGCGTGTTTCTAACTCGTGCCACGGTATTCAGTGTTGATATTTTTTCCCCGGAATAATAACGCTTCGGATGTATAATTTAACCACCATGAATGTCCTATGAATTTTTATGCTGCACTTTATTTCTCCTTCTCTCCCTGTGCCAATTTCTTCTCACTTTCTATTCTCTGAATTATACACAACGCGAAGATACTCTTGCTGTCCCCTCCGATTCTCACGGTGACTATGACGACGAAAAACTCGCCCGCACGCACTTTCACCCCTCAAACATGGACTCGGAAATTTTATGCTTCGAACGCACTTTTCCTTCGTTATTTTCTTTCCCAATTTTTGTTTCGAGAAAAAAGATAGGAATTTCTTCGATGAAATCGTCTCGGAGAAATATACAGATTCAGTGACTCACTTCGTCGGAAGTCACGTTTCGTCAGAGTAACGGTGAAATCTAGAGACTCTGGAGAGAAAAAAAAAATTGATCGACGATAAGGATTCCTACAGAGAACGTTTAAAATTTTTTCCGAATGGTTCGTTTGATCACAAAATGTATAAAAGTATTCTCTAAATAAACCAACATTTTCTAAATTTTTTCACAGAGGCTTATTTCTCCTCGATATAAATTCAGACAAAGGACTTAACCACACTTGGATCTAATCGTTCCGAAAGAAAATAAAAAGAGAGAAAAGCAGAGACTTGGCTGACTGATTACTTGGCACAAGAACCGTTTTTACTCCAGATCGTTTTCCATTTCTATCAGGATTGCCGAGATACAGATGGCGTTGGCGATATTTGATGTCGAGAAGCACGTGCGGTGTGGCATTACAGACTAGAAAAGGGGGATGATCGGGGAGTAGGGGTTGGACGTCGTTGCAGATATTGCCGTTCTCTTTTCTTTACGTCTTCATCCGAGCGTCCGCAAATTCCATTCGAGGTATAAATATGTCATACCGTTGGACTGACGAGGACGCTTTGTAAAAATTCTCGAGGGTTTGAGGAAGCGTTAACTGAACCTCCCGAAACACGCGCAAGTTCTTGGAAAAACAAGGTGCTATAGGAACGTGGCGCCGGGAAGAGAGACGACGAGGGAATAAGAATATTACTTGACTTGCCGGAAAAAATGGTGACAGCGGGTGGGACGAGCTTCTGAAACTGCAGAGGGTGAAGGAGGCTTCAGCCTTGAACGTGACTTTCGTGGTCGTTGAGAATCCCGAAACTCTCGACCGTCTATGTACGCCGATTTTGAATGTGTTATCCGCGGCGTAACCTCGGCCTGACTTTTACCCCGTGTTCCAAGGAAGCACCGGGTCACTGCGAGGGCGAATGAGTCGGGAATTAAACTTTTTACCACCGGTTTGTGGACCTGGTTTATAATCCAATTAAGGAAATAACGGGCAACGTTACTCTCTGTTCATTCCCCAAGTCATCCTCGCCAACTTGGAGAATATCCGCACATAAGACCTCTGAATGACCGTTTAACCTACATAACGGCACGGTCCAAGACAAATTGATCATACCGCTGTGTGCCTCGTTTCTCAGATTTTGGATAAAAAGACCTTTTCTTTTCGAGGTTTATAGGGACTGGAATTGGATTCGGTTCTTGACTTTCTCTTTCCGGGAACAAAGCTTTGTACAAATGTTGACCAAACGTCGTCCACTCCAGAATGCGAAACGTCGATCAGCCTTCGTAGAATAACTTTAAGGTGCTTATAAAGACACGTTGTACACCTCGAAAATGCGGGGATGCAAAAATCCTATACCGCTCAAGCGATCAGAGTAAAACTTGGGCAGTTAATGCCTTATTTTGGCAAAAAGTGGAGCGACGATTTACTTTTTCAAAATTTTGAGAAAAATTTTACAGATTGGTTACCACTCACAGAAATTGGCCAAATTTTTACAGTTGCACTGAATGGATCGACCTATCCGGTATCATGCCACTCGGCGGTGATGAAACACTCATTTTGAGCCCAGTTCCATGAGATTTGATGGTGAAATGACGAAATGGCAGCTGATCTGGTTTTTGATTACGAAGTACACCGAAATCTCATTTTGGTGACATTTGTTACCGACATTACGCGCTTGCCGGTAATGTATGCGTGTAATGTCAGTAAAAAATTACCGACAAATGTCGCCAAAATGAGATTTCGGTGTTCTTCGTAATCGAAAACCAGATCAGCTGCCATTTCGTCATTTCACCATCAAATCTCATGGGACTGGGCTCAAAATGTGTGTTTCATCACCACCGAGTGGCATCATACCGAATAGATCGATCCATTCGATGTAACTGTGAAAATTTTTCCAATTCCTGTGGCTGCTAACCAATCTGTAAAATTTTTTTCCCAATTTCTAAAAAGTCAAAAGACGCTCCACTTTTTGCCAAAATCAGGCATTAATAGCCCAATTTTCACTCTGATCGCTTGAGTGGTATAGGAGTTTTGCTTCCCCGCATTTTCGAGGTGTACGACGCTTATTAAGCATAAGCACCTTAATTCCGTCGTCCCAATAATAATTCATGGGAGTAAAACATACGTACGTATCTCTACATACTGAACCGTATCGCATTCGGGGTCACGTTAAAGCTTGCAAACCTGTCTCGTCACAAAGGGCGAATTTGCATAGAGAATTTTCAGGGGGTGGTTCCGAAAGCTGAGTGAAGATTTCAGCAAAGCACACACCAAAAAGCGTGACAAGTCCGCCACTCGGCGTCTCAGTAACAAAGTATACATAAGCGAGTGTAAAGGGTTGACGGCTCAATTTTGGACATGCAAGGAGGGCAAACTCAGCGCTTAACCGAAAAGGGTCGAAGGGATGGAGGATAAGGAGGTTAAAGAAGGTGGAAGGTGGAATCGTGTGGTGGAGGCTAATCAAACACGCGACGCACGCCCTTCCAGGAAATATCATACACCAACCCACTGAGTCTCGTTGCGCGGTTCGTTTGCCGCACGTACCAACCCAGGACCCTATCTCATCACCTAAATCTCCTCATCCCACGGGCCGTGAGAGCCTCGACTGGAAATGTCTTCATTGTACCATCGAGGCAAAGGTCAGTTTAACGGCCGGTTAAAAGTCCGTAAAGACACGACTGATTACCTCAGTTTCAGCCGGAGATCGACACGTGCGGGGAAAAAAACGCGGATTTTTTTCTTTCCAAATCTCATGCTCACCCTCGGGAAGTCGAAATGGGACTTTGAGTAGCAATAAAAATGACAATGAAATTCCAAGATCATCCGGAGTTCCGGACTTGCTTCGGCCTTGCTTTTTACCCGCCTCAGGAACGACGAAACAGTTTTCTGGTTTGGCGCTACTACCACGTGACATCAAGGCTGACGCTACAATATAATAGACGCATAGCGACGAGGAAGGGGTGGATCGATTACTCGCAATCGGTTTGCACGTCAGTAACGTTCGACGTGAATGGCTGTTGACGGTTACGTCCTTTGCCACATGCAATTTACCAAGTTCGATTATCGAACCCGCAGCTATTCCGAGAGGTTCCATAATCATACGGCTTAGTATTTGGAGGACAATTATCCTCGAATGGGGGACAACCTCCTCGGGCCAATCGCCTTCTGTCGATTCAAAACCACCTTTGAACCCACCGCCGTGACATCGAGCGACTCCAGATCACTTTGTGGAAAGTCAATTCCACTCTAAGTATCTAACTCTGGTACAAATGATCTTACGGAATATATCTACTCAGCTTCCTTCCAGCCTCTCATGTCTTTCACAAAACATCTCTTTGTTCTTACGTCTCTTGTAATTTTATTTCCAGGACTCTTTAAGCGAGCCATACTACTCTCGGGAAGCGCATTGTCGTCTTGGGCCGTCGTCGAGGATCCGGCTTCATACGCCTTGAGGTTGGCGCGAGCTTGCAACTGCTCGGTGCCGGAGAATCTGGCCAAGGACAACGAGCTCATCGTCGACTGTTTGCGGGACGCCAGTCTCGACGAACTCCTGCAGGTTGACATACAGGCGCCAACCTTTCTCAGCGCCTTTGGACCCAGCGTAGATGGGGTCGTTATAAAGCCCGACTTCCAAAAGGACCTGTTATCCTACCTGGGCCCCGAGTTCCAAGGATTCGGGTGAGCGGATAGTCGGGATAAGAATGAAAGAGGAGAGAAAAAAAACTTTTCGAAAATTCTTCAGAAATGTTATTACACTGCAGAAGAACTTTTATCAAATTGTAGAGAGACTCATTTTTATCATCCAGTCGCAATGTTGTTCCATTCATGATCGTCATCACTGGCTAGATTAAAACTCCTGATGAGTTTACGGACGGTTTTTTTCCTCTACTCCTGATCTTTTTTTGGGACAGTGTTGCTCGTTCATACTTAACTTAAATCTGCATTTCAACTTCTCGTAGGCAAAAGCCAAAGCGGACTGAACACGGTGCTCCGATAACTAGCAACAGCAAGTACGATCTCCTGTTCGGTGTGACAACAAGCGAGGCGCTTTGGAGTTTCGCTGAAAAGGACGTCCAACAGGGTTTCGAGGGTGAGAAGAGGGATCGCATCATTAGAACGTACGTCAGAAACGCGTACACTTATCACCTGACCGAGATATTTTACACGGTGAGTGTCACTCTGTATAGTTTTCAATACATTCTTGCTCATCACGGAAAAAAATTTAATGTAGATTTTACATCTTTTATGGTAAATACATGGACAGCACTTTTCTGGAGTCAAATCGACGTATCAACTGTGAGTCTTACTATTGGTTTCGTAAATCTTGCCGCAATCACTGTAGATTTACTCGTAACTTCAAAAAATTGCTGTCCATATAGGTATTCACCGCAACAGATGTAAAGTCTAAAATATTTTTCTTTCCATGGATCATTGCATGGTTTCCAATACCAAGCGCAAAGTATCAACTGACCATTTCAAACATTGCAAAAACATACCGACTTCAGTAACGGTTCACTATAGCTATTTAAACGCGAGTGGATTCCACTCACAAGTCTGAAGATAAATCTTGACTTCAACGAGGTAATCACAAGCCTTCAGCCTCGTGGATGAAATCGGATGCAGACTGAAACAGAAACACTCGGGATATCCAAAGAGTGTCAAATTTCTTGAAATGTGATCACCATCGTCGTCACGGAGAGCTCAGGGGTGTATTTCAGCGAAAATCTTTTCGTTTTCATGTCTGAAGGTCGTTAACGAGTACACGGACTGGGAGAGGACGGTTCAGCATCCCGTGAACACGAGAGACGCCTGCGTCCAGGCGCTGAGCGACGCCCAATTTGTGGCACCGCTTGTTCAGACCGGAGACCTATTCACCCTGCGGCACTTGAAGAAGCCGAACAATCCTCACCTGGCGCCGGTTCCCGAGGACGAAAAGGAACCGATGCCGAAGACCTACTTCTACGTATTCGACTATCAACCGAAGGACGGAGACTATCCACAGGTAAGTTGATATGATATATATATATCGCAGAATCGGTTTTTTGGTGGCCACGTTATCATTTCCCGCTTTAATCCACTGACAACCTCGTTTTCGGGGTCAGAAAACCGAGGGGTTGGCCACCCTTCAAATCTGGTGTTGACCAGCCGATGATAATTGTTATTTTTTTTAATTTTTTGTCTGTTTTTTGTATTTTGTTTTCTCTTTTCCCCCAACATTCGGAGGGATTGAAATTGACGCACTTGTTTTCAGAGCTTACTTCTCAGGATTCAAGGACATATGTGTGTGTTGCATAATTGTTTGTAAAATTACATCCCCTTTCGATTTTGAATTAGACCCCGAAATCTCGCTTCGTGCGGGTTAATTGGGCTATTGATTTCCAGCCAGGCTAAAGGACGAGCTTGCCGAACGGACATATATAATAATCTAACCACCCACATGATCGCGCGTAATTTATACATAATTGAACGTAAACACTGGGGGGGGGGGGGGGGGTAATTGAGGGGGTTAGAGGAAAATGGAGGAGCCATGGACGATTGTGAGGTAACTGGGTGTTGTGGAAATTATCTCTGACATTGTGGTTAGTGTTTTACCCCCTATCC
Organism: Diprion similis; assembly: GCF_021155765.1. Lineage (NCBI taxonomy): Eukaryota > Metazoa > Arthropoda > Insecta > Hymenoptera > Diprionidae > Diprion > Diprion similis. The sequence continues at coordinate 347,088 of NC_060109.1, read as the reverse complement.
ATCCGATGGTGCTTGATCTGCGTACATCCAACATGGCGCACGGATGGACGGAATAAATCTGGCCCATCGAAGCGTGCGTTAGACCAAAATACTACAATGGTATCCATGGCTGAACCGTTTTTTTTTTAATCCGTGGCATCAGGTTACGCTGTAAGTGAACAATTAAATTATGCATGAAATTGAAAACTGATGAAGAATTGCAAGTCGTGTCAGGGTTTGAAGTCGGACTGTACTCTGATTGGAAATCAAATTTGTAAACTTTTAATCCATTCAACGTTCTTTACAAAACAATATAATGTTCGGAATTTTTTGGTTTTGAGTCCTTATACTTTTGATCAGGTGATGTAGCACGAATTTTTTTAACGCACTGTTACTCGTTTTTGAAAAAGTCATTATCGTACTTGAAAAGCTAAAATCAGTAAAAAAAAACGTTCATCTTCTGATTATAGCAGAGTTGATCTTATCATGGACCATATAGTTGGTTTAGCGTCTTCTGTTTCTTGATCCTCTTTTGGATTTTTACCCTTTACGATGCTCTCCGTGGGCCTTTCTTATCTGGTTTTTCGATCAACCGGTTTAATTTTCGGAAGAAAATAACACGACACGAGGCAGCAAGTGGTGACAATTAATTTCCTCATCACGGGAACAGAAGGCTTCGCTTTTCGTCGTCGGTCGTCAGGTCGGTTTGGCTCCTGGATTACCGTTGAAGTGAGTCCTGGTAAACTAGCCGTAACGACGGGTAGAAATTGAGCGAACAATCCTGAGTGAATTGGGTTCGAAATGAGTTCCAAGAAACTGGAGGGTCGCGAAACGGATGGGAATAAAAGACGCAGGAGAAAGAGAGAGAGAGAGAGAGAGGCCGAAGTAGAAGAAGACAAGGAGTCGTCACCGAGTCAGCGATGACAATTTCTCCAAAAGTCCATCACTTAGCGGCTCTCGCTACCCCCAACGATTCGACTCAGCCTATCGATTCGTCCTCCAAAGTCCTCCCTTCGTCCTTCGGCAGGGATCAGAAACGACTCGGCAAGGTGACGACGAATAATAATTCCCGTTTCGCCAGGGGGAAACGGGATCGCGATTCGGGGCCCTTGGGCGAAAATTTCGCGCAGCTATACTCTCCACTTTCTCTCTCTCTCTCTCTCTCTCTCACACACACACACACACACACACACACACAAACACACACAAACACACACGCACGCAGACACTTAGGCATACCTAGGACAAAGACACTGACGGAGGACGGATATTCAGGGCGTTCGACTTTCTGGCTATGGGCAAGGTCGTGCAAGGCCAATATTCAATTTGCTCTACTGACGGAATTACACGGAATTGCTCTTCCCCAAATTGCTTCAGACGTTTCTGGGATGTTGTACGGAAAAGCTGCTCCCCATATCTATATATTATCACGAAATTGCCCCTCTGTACCTATTCTCTCAACTTGGCACGTGTTTGTCTGTCTGTGAGTTTCTCTCTCTCTCTCTCTATCTCTACCTCTCTCTCTCTCTCTCTCTCTTCACACCGTGATGCTGCATTTAATCTAAACGTATATACATATAATACGGAACTTGGCAACAAGGCAACTAGTTATACCTCTCGAAGCACCAAAAATTTTCAACTATATAATAATAATCGTCGTATATCAACTGATTCTTCCAATTCTTCTATTTAAAAATACACTAACACGCGACACGCTGGTGAGAAGAAATAACCACCCCCCCCCCCCCCCCCCCCCCCCTCCCCCGCAAGAGGTATTCTGGTCCAACGGCCTAAATTTTAGAAATTTTTTTAAGTAAGATAAAAAAGAAATAAAAAACATTTTTGGTATATATTCTTTTACAAAACTTTCATTAACGTTTCAAGTATAGAAAAAAAATCGAAAATACAGAAAGTTACAGGATGGTGAAGTGGGGGGTACGAAAAAAACGTGGCGATCTGGTTGACAGGTTTTTTACTCTTGTAGTGTTTCAAAACAAACAATCCAAAGGAAATATTTATTAGTCATGACGTCCCAATAGTCCGGAGGACGGAAAGAGAGGTAAAAATTTTTCACAAAATACCGATGATCCGTGAGAAATTTTTTTTCTATCCCTGTTTTCTTACCCTTCCGAATTACGTAAAGGTCTTAATTAACTTTGAAAATATGGAGAAAAAAAATGAATTTTCTTACATTTCTAGACCAGAATACCTTCTTACAAAAAAAAACTTTGACATCAGGAATTACCAAAGGTTGAGTAGAATGATAGAATTCTATGAAAAAAAATTGTAGAAATACGATATTAATAATTACACTATTCACAATTGATTCTTTGTTCAACACAAGTTGCCTGAAGCTTAATTTTCAGCAAAGAAAGAATAAGAAAATGTGAAAAAAAGGAACGATGTACAAAGAATTTCAAGATAGTTTTGAGAATTTTTTCATTAATCCGACAAGCTGGGGGTATAATTGTTGGCCTTTTTTTTTTGGGGGGAACTTTTTTAATCATGAAATTTTCCTTACAACAATACATGCTTGTAATACGATTATGCTGAGCTCTTTTTCGAAACGTCTTTAATTCGAATTAGTTTACGCCCAGTTTACCTCCGTTTACAGGCTTCGGTTTATACCGAGGTAAAAACACGGGGCTTTACTGCTCCGAGATTTTCGGGGCTTGAGGGTCGAAACTGATGGGTTCTGGGAGAAATCAATTTATGGAGAGAACGAAGCACTATAACTTCGCGGTTACTACGACGACGCGCTTTTACTCTTTGAGTCTCGACATTCCCGTCGCTCCCAATGAACTTCGGAAATTTCATCACACCCTCGTTCAGCCCCGACTCACCCACCCCTGCCATATTCTCCATCAGCTGAGCTCCCTATTTTTTTTTTGACATTCGATATTCCCATCGCTGATGAAGACGGCGTTGAACGAACAGAATTTTTTTTTTTTACATCCCAAAACCGCAGTCGTTGTTAACGAATTTTAGATCTGACGATGCGGTTTGAGAATCCGGACTTCTAAACGTGGATTTTTTGTTCTCAAAATCATTGGACGCTGATATTAGAGAACAGAAATAATATTGACGTTATATAGGTGAACGGATAATAGATTTCATATGGTAATTAAATTTCAAATTCGATTCAAAGCTTTCAAAAGCTTCGAGAGATTTTTTTTTTTCTTTTATTTCACTTTTCATTTCTATTTTCGTATTTTTATTGATAAATTAATTCCCTGTACACGAAATTTCATATCGATCTATAGACGCATTCAGCGCGGATAATTCGCTTTTGCTAATATTATGGATTAAATACTTTGAATGGCAGAACGGTGTATCTGCATCATTCAATCCGCAATGCGCTAAGCCGTATATAATACTCGTTGCTGAAAGCTCGGCATGCGGGCGAACAGAAAGACGGGCGGAATTTTACCGGGAAATGACGTGTGTTTGCAGAGTGTCCATTTGGAGGAATTTATCGGTTCTTTATTGAAAAATTATTGCATACCCGTGGTATTTATTGGAATTCAATAAAATAAGCGGGAAACTTTTGCTGCCTCGCCCATATCGTGTGTCACGCGTTTCTGTCGCGTGTGCGTGTTTTTTTTTTTTTTTTCTTTTTTTTTTTTTCTTCATGATTTTGCAACCCTTCGTTTTTCCCCATCGTTTCCAAAAGCGAATACGAATATAGGTATTCTATTTATAATTTCAATATACTAATTCGAATATGATGAAGCTAGAATCCGGGAGGGGGGGGGGGGGGGGGAGGGGCGCTTATTGAAGCGAAAATCATCCCTGCAGACGATTTTTTTGATTAATACGTTATAGATTCGACGATCCTCTCTTCCTATCCAGACTTGACAGTCCTTTTGATGGATTGCGAAACGATTTTTGGGTCACAATTCGTCCGTATTAAATTAAATAGCTAAGAAATGCTATGCTGGTACCGGCGTAAGCTCAAATTCAATTATTGAAAAAAGTTCGATTCACTCGATTTTTTTTTTCACACTTTCTAATCCATGAATTGTTTGTAAACAGTCACAGAGAGCTTCGAGACGAGTAAAAATTTTCCCTTAATCGATGGTAAATTTGAAAATTCGATTTTGGAGAAAATTTTTGCCTGTCTATATACCGTTCTTTTTTTCGATTTATCACTTTTTTCGTCCTTCGTCAAATTATCACGCGATGCTGATGGCAATAATTATCATCCCCTTCAGAGCTCTGTGCCCTTTGCGTCTGAATCGAGGCGGAATGGCGATACTCACGGAATGACTCGGGAACAGAATACGAGCAGCTAATTAATGCCGAACCGCGAATACGGATGTGCCTCTACGTATACTATACCCCCTCCCCCCCCCCCCTGCACTCTGCCCCGTTTAATTATCGCTGAAACTTGGTATCTGAATGGTCCTGGGATGTACCAGCAGCAGTAACGGTCATGCAGCTTATATACTCGCACCTACTACATCCTAGAGCCAAGTTACTCGCGAGACTCGCGATGCCGGATAACAATAACGTCGCGAAACAATACGTACCAACGGAACCATGGAATACAACTGGAATCACCCATGCATTCATCTACGAGTTCCTCTCGACGCCGTGCTTGCGACGACGTGCCAAAGACGTATTCCTACTGTCCTGACAAGCTGTATCATTTCATTTTAATCGAAAAGTCATTTTTTTTACCGATTATGCGTTTATCATTAATCGATTGTTGAAAGATTTTGAAGAAAAATTTTAAAAATTTTAAATTCTCTTCTACAGCCGATTTTTTTTTATCCTTATGCAAACGATCGATGTTTGGTTAGAATTGTCTTTATCTGTGAGCTTTAATTTAATAATTTGTTTTAAAATTTAATTAATAGGATCATTAATTTTTTACACTCGATGCTTTCTGCAGTTTAATTCGTATTATTGGATTTCAAATGAAACAGAATAAACACTCCCACAGGAATTTTGTGATAATTCATTTCAAATTCAAGCTATTGAACAAAAACAAGACAACTGAAGAGGAAAAAAAAAAATATATGTAGCAGGGGGCGATGAAAGAGGCGTTGAACTGAAAAATTGCCAATATCACAAGCCTGTGTCATATGTTCGTTAATTTACCGAACATCAAATTATTTCAACCGTATTAATATCGAATCGTAGGAACGAATCGTATTTTTCATTCGCTTCGTTCGAAAAAAAAAAAAAAAGAAAACGATAAAAAAAAAAAAAAAGAAGAAGAAAAAAAATACCCAACAACAACAACAACTGCAACACAATATGTCCGAGTTTTTAACCGCGAAGCTTTCAATTCGTGTCTCTTTTGTTATACCTTTGATAATTTTTTCTTCCATACTTTCTACTCAGTTCATTCTATCATTATTTCAATTTTCTGAATCCGCCGTTTTTTATACCGTATCGTATTTTCTCACGATTTTCACTCTTTTTATTTTCATAACCCTCAATTACGCTACCATATGAATCGCATACACTCGAGCTTCCGCTGTATACGGTATGTACAACCTTTTAAAGTAAACACGAGATCGCGCTAATGAGACGCGGCGTTAGCTCCATATCGAGCATACAGGGACGTGCACACCTACTACTCATGTAGGTGAGGCAGCCTAAAGTTGCGTGAGACTCGAGAGAACAGCGAGTGGAAGAGGCAGATTTTTTTCACTCCCCCCGATAACAATTTTCCCCACGTCATTTCCACATTCTTTCTGAGCCTCCATTCCTCCGGAAAAATTGAGGGTAAAAAAGAACAAAAAAAAAAAAAAAAAAAAACGACACGCGTTGGAAACTACTGTAAAAATCTCAATACCTATAAGGACGTGCTTCATACATTGATACAGACGTGAATTTTTTTTTTCAAATCTTTTTGTCGAACCGTTTATTTTTTATAAATACTTGAAGTCGAAGGAGAAAAAAACATGATATGATTTTCAGATGGTTGGGGCTTGACATTGCTCGAGTTGGCGTGGAATACCCCATATACTATATCGTTAGAAATAGCAGAGCAAATGCACCGAAATTTTATTCACATTTCTGTCGCAAACCGTTCTTCGTATACAATCTTATATGCACGGATTTGTTAAACCTTAGATATTCGACCATTTTTTCCAGTTATTCAGTGCCTAAAAGAAAATTGCAAGATTTTCTTACCGGCAAAGATATAAATTTCAACAGAATAAACAAGTGATAAAAGTGTTTGGAATGTATTTTTTCTAAATTTGGGGGAAAGATTTGATACGATGAGAGAATGTTCTTTTTTTTTTTTATACCTTGCAGGATAGTCAACAGTTTTGAAATCGAAAGCTTTCATCGAAATCCAATCTTTTATCGTGATTACAAATATCGCACTTACAAATCCTGGAGATAGACGATCAGAATCGGGCCAAATACAAAATGAGAATATAGCAGGAAAAGCGGAAAGCGGGGCTAAAAGATTTCCCGATTGATACAGCGTCTGCCTTTCGAAAGATTGAATCACGCTGTTTAGGCACTATAACACACTACAATCTATTTCCGGTTCACCGCGAAGCGAGATCGAATAAACGCAGGGGAGATATTGGTTCTTCTTCGAATGAAATGTGTACGCATCCAGGATGAAGAGGGAAGGAAGACTGAGCTGGGGGTTGAAGCTTTTGAATTAATCAGCGTCTCTATCAGCGCCGAGATATATCCACCCTCATATCTCTCGTTGTCTGTCTGTTTGCTTTCGACTCGATTCTAGGTCTTGTCTTGTCTATGTGCTATCCTGGCCGATGATCAATTATTTTCTTTGTTTCGAATCGCGGTACGAAAATTGTGCTTAGATCTAAATCTCGAAATCAACTGATTTGCCGATTCGCGAGGTAATTTAAGGGATTTACCCAACTGACGAGTAGGGTGGTGCGAAAAAACCTACTTTTTTTTTTTTTTTTTTTTTTTCCTTTGAGTCTCGTGTGACAAAATGTTAGTTTTTGATGTTTTAAGAGCCCACTCCAAAGGACAGTTCAAAAAAAAAAATTTTAAGAGGTCCCTTCACATTTTTTAAAACGTCAGAAATCGTCAAAAATCGATTTTTTTTTTTTGTTAATTCTTTTTCTCGTTATGGTATAATTTTATAGACTTAAAAAAAAATAAGTTTCCGAAAGTTTCAGTTCAAAATTTGAATTTTGAAAGGTTACTTATAATTTTTTTTTTCAATTTTTTGGTGCATTTCTTTAGATCTTTTCGAGCGACCTTTTAATATTCATATTAAAATTTCATAAATTTTTTTTCTTCAATTAAGTAAGAAAGAATTGATAACAATACACCACGACATGAATTAAAAATTAAACAAAATACTGAAGAATAATTTTTTTAATTTAATTTTTTGACGATTTTTGACATTTTTTAAAATTTGAAGTGACCTCTTACAGTTTTTTTTTTTTTGAGCTGTCCTTTGGAGTGGGCTCTTAAAACATCAAAAACTAACATTTTGTCACACGAGACTCAAAAAAAAAAAAAATAGTCTGTTTTTTTGCGCCACCCTACTGACGAGTGAAAAAAGTGTTTTTTGTCAAGAATTTTTTTGATAAGTTTTAACTGTAAATATTGATTTAGGCTTGATAAATACACTTTTGAATTGCGTGAAAACAACAATTTTTTTTTTTTCATCGATTTAATCACTTTTCACTCGTGAAAATCGGAGTTGAAAATCAGTATGAAAAAAGTGGTTCTGCGGTGTTGATGATTTCTCGGAGATGCTTAACCTGATACCAAAAAATCGAACGGTTTTAGATTCAGCATAGTAATGGCCTTGGAATGAATCATACGGTTTTTTATATTTGCAAAATTAACGAAATGGCGGCCATTTTTCGAAAAAGTGGTTAAAGCCCGCTTTTTTACCGTTTTTTGCAAAACAAAATATAGTTCAAATCAAAATTTCAAGCAAAGTATGATTCATTACAAGGCCATTAATATGATCAATCTGAAACCGTTCGATTTTCTGGTTTCAGGTCAACCATCTCCAAGAAATCATCAACACCACAGACATACTTTTTTTTCAAACTGATTTTTAACTACGATTTTGTCTGTAAAAAGTGATTAAAATCAACGAAAATTTTGTTTTTATGTAGTTCGAGAGTGTATTTATTAAGCCTAACAAAGCATATAACAATATTTACAGTTAAAGCTCATTAAAAAAAATAAGAAAACAGTTATTTCGCTATACTTTTCATCGCCTTGATAAAGGATAAGAGTTATACATTTGAAAAAAAAAAAAAAAAATATACGAAATGACAAAAACATTATCGTTTTTTTATAAAAAGTAATAAGGAGAAAAGAGTTTATGTTTGACGCTAAAATGCTGAAAATCGATTCATTTCTCATGGAACCGGAAGTTCAAATTAAACGGGATGTGGCTATCTTTCTTGCCCATTGATTCATCCTGAAATTCTGTAACTTTCAAATTTTTTCATTCATTCGTTTTCAAAATCATCGCTAAAGTTTTTATGACAGGCCAACATTTTTCACAAGAAGGTTATGAAAAGTAAAAATTGCCACTTTTTATCGATTTTTTGGAGAACTTGCGTAGAATTCTTATTCAACATTTGGTTGGAAGTCTTTCATCGTTTCCAATCACCTCTTTCCAAAGGACAAATTTGTTCAACCAACACGTCAAGTATACATATATCGAAATTTTCGTCCTCTTCTTCAGCTCCCGGAAATCATTTGGATTCTCAAAACTGTAATTTAATTCACCTCTGATCATAACGAAAATCCATCCCACAAATAAACGGAAATTCAATTTCCTCGTAATCGCGGTTGGAATATATTTTGCTTGATTTTCGTTCACAATCACGAGCAAATCTTTGTTCAGTTATAATTAGCCAGTGTTTGGTACCCACACACTTGGTTCTACAAACACGTGTTTAGAACAATGTCTGAGGATATTGGGCTCGAGCAAATATCATCCGCATGTTGTGCCTAAGCACACAGAAAATTTGTCACTAGCCACTTTATTTTTATGGTATCGAATTTTTTTTTTCTGAAAAGTAATTCGTACGGGAACAATTCTCACTCTCCTTTGGGTTACTTTTCCACCCGACTGTACGCCTGTCAAATCCACGAGCTAAGGAAAGCCTCGACAATAACTCTGCCCTTCCAGGACGCGACCCTTCACTCAGCAAGGATTTGCGACTTAGCTCCTTGGATAACTTTTGGACGGCCCAACGTTGACCTGGCTCTATAAGGAATACGTGCCGAGGCATCAGCCCGACACGATCTCAACTTCTGGTGCCCAGAATACACGGACGAGAAATTCAAGGCGATCATGGATCACGGATGAAAGTCGAAGACGAAAAGGAAAAGGGAAAGGGAAAGGGAAAAGGACCGTATCTCGATTGAAGTGTGGTTAAGAAGCGTAGCTTTTAGGATAAAAACATCACGATCGAAAGGAATTAGAGTCCTTGAAAGAAAAACAACAGCTAAGAGAAAGACATAGCAAAAAATGATGAGGAAGGAACATTCGTCCTGAAATCTGGTCAATTTAAAAAAAAAAAAAAATTTTTTTGTTTTTTTAACTTTTCGGTTATGGGACTTCGCGATAGAAAGTTAAACGGCAATGGGGTGAGGATCGATAAGCTCTGAAGGGGTTTAGAGTCGTGTATGGTGTTTGAAATTTCGTCGGGTGAAGCTTCATCGGACTTTAATGAAACTGGTATTAACGGGTCAGCGCACAACAGGCTGATCGCCTCAGAATTAGGGATATTACGCTCGGAGTTTAGCGAAAACTTTGTTCCGCAGGCTCGGTCGTCTCTGCAGACGCTAAGTTAACCCAAAGTTTCGAATCTAGTCCTGCGGCACAATATTTAGGGTATGGAAATATTTTTTCGCTACAAGAAATCGAGTCATATTTTTATTTAACTAAGAAATATCAAGCAGAAATGTTTATAGTAATATGGCTGTGGTTTGATTTTGACATTTTTTTTTTTTTCTGAAGGACATTTTGAGGTAATTACACAGGCCTACGATGGATTTTCCACTGATAAAACTGAGTAGCAATTTCCGTAGGTATTTGGTACGAATCTGTGAAAAAAGTGTTGAAATATTCTATCACGTAAATTTGATTTACCTTGTTTATAACTAATGCTGTTCATTTTAGAACTAAAAATTCAGTTTTATGTTAATTATGTTTAATTTTTTCGTAAAAATTGTTTGAAAAAAATCAAGCAAATATGCGTATCTTGCATAAAAATAAATCTCAATGTGATGTGAAAGAAAAAAAACTAGAGATTTATTTTATTTAATGTGCCGTATCTAAGTACTTGAGAATACCTAAATAAATCATTATGATTTTAAGGGGAAATTAAAATTTATATTTCGCAGGCCTGTGTTGGTAATAGATTTTATCTACCTTACGAAATTCAGATATATTAAGATTCTCGGTGTCATGGGTGAATAAAATAAAAAACGCTGTTCAAACAATTATTGATGACATATAAGGGGTCAAAAATTGCCGATAAAAAATCGAAGCCCTGTTTCTCGACGATTAATATCAAGGTGTACAAGCGTTCTGGTCAAGTTGAGTCACGGCGAAGAGTCATAGCCAAGGCAACCGCGGAGGGAATTGGTTTGATCGGTGTTACGAGCTTGACGACATCGCCGAAGGGAAAAAGATGGCTGTGACGGCTGCCGGTAAGGGTTGTAATCCGGGGTGGTGGGAAATCTTTGGGGAAAATATAGCATGCTGACGACGGTAACGACGCGGCGAGTTAACAAGGGTTTCACACTTTTTACACGTCCTTCGCGTCGTCGACTGGGAACAAGAAATAAAAATCCCAAAACATTGCGTAGTATTCCGTAGTATTGCATGCAAGGAAATTTAATGCTATATACGCTTCGCAGTGGCGGGAGTGAAAATTAGAAAATCGAAAAATCGGAAAATCTCTGATCGTAAGGGTAGATTTATTTTTTCTATTTTATACATTCATTTATTTTTTTTTTCTTCTTACTTTTCGAAACAATGATTATCGTCGTTTCAGATTTTTAAAACTTCGCGAGGACGATTTGAAAACCGAATGATATTCTTTCGCTTTTTTTATTCCTTTTCATTTGGTTTTATTTTTTTTCTCCATTTTTTTTTTCCTGTTTTTTTTTTCTCTTGTATATGCATCATTTTTCTTTGTTCTTTCTTCTTTACTCTTATTCAAAGCGCGAATATAATTACAGTTTAATTTTGTTCACTGAACCGACGATCTTCGTCGCTGCTCGGCGAATACGGCTTAAAGAATGAAAGAAAGAGGATCGATCGGAGTATAAAAAGAAGAGAAGATCAGTGGAGAGGAAAGTAAAATTTAGTTTTTCACACCGGAATGAGAATAATGAATGGGGTGCGTAGTCTTTATGTAATATGTCTATATATATATATATATATATATACGTATTATATGTACATACGAAGATGAAGGATTTATAACCTAATTAAAAACGATCCGCCACTATAAATCTTTGCAGAGAACTCTCTAAAGTATTCAATGCCGAGGATGGAGGGCTGTATATACTATACATATATATATATATATATATATATATACAGATCCCTCTACTTATATATCACTCTTTGCTTAGCATGCTAATTAAAAATAAGAAAGAGTTATAAGGAGAAAAGGAGGAGAAGAAGAATTTCGAGAGGGTCAAAGGACAGTGTAAGAAAGACAGGATAAGGAATTTATGAAAAAGAAAGTTTGAATCAAATAACGGTAAAGAACAAGGGAAGGGAAACACAATTTCTAATGAAGATAAATGAAATTAAAAATTCTCCCATGTTTCATTATAATACTGAAATTTTCATAATCGAATACGTCGCAGTTTCGCGATTTTCGTTTTTCCTTTTTTTTTTCTTTTTCTTTTATTTACTCTCTTTTTTGACGAAGATATATTCACAACGGTGATTTTTACTCATCAAATACAGCCTGCAATATAATACGAATGGACCTAATTTGGCAGGAATTTTTTACAAAGATAGATAATCGATATCGATTGTTATCGAAAAATTGATACGTGACCGATTTTTGTTCGCAACACAAAAACTTCACCCCTCCGATCGAAGAAATAAAAAAGAAAAAAAAAAAAAAAACAAACCGGGTGTGTTATT